>NW_020173656.1:4526848-4887521 GCF_003031525.2 Neophocaena asiaeorientalis asiaeorientalis
GTGACACTGCACTGTACTATTTCATTTCTAAAAGTTGTAAGATGTACCATTGGTTCAAGAAGTGGAAAGCTAATAATAGAAAGGAAAATAACAAAGAGAATAAAACAATACATAGAAATGAAATAATAAAGATTAGAGCAGAAATAAATGAAATAGAGAACAGGAAAACAATAGAAAAGATTAACAAAACTAAGAGTTGGTTCTTTGAAAAGATAAACAAAATTAACAAAGCCTTTAGCTTGGAGACCCAAGCTAATAACATTAATAAATTAGTTTATTAAAATTGTAAATTTTAATTAATAAAATTTAAGAGGAAAATTAATAAAGTTATAAATGAAAAAGGAGACATTACAATTGATACCATAGAAATACAAAGATCAATAAGAGACTACTATGAACAACAAACTGGACAACATAGAAGACAGGAATAAATTTCTAGAAACATATAACACACTAAAACTGAATCAAGAAAAAGTAGAAAATCTGAACAAAAACCTCCCTATAAAGAAAAGCCTAGGACCAGACGGCTTCAATGGTGAATTTTACCAAACATTTAAAGAAGAATCAACACCAATCCTTCTCAAACTTTCAAAAAATAGAAGAGGAACTACCATATGATCCAGCAATCTCACCTCTAGGTATATATCTAAAGGAAACAAAATCACTGTGTCAAAGAGTTATCTGCACCTCCATGTTCATTGCAGAATTATTTACAATAGCCTAGACATGGAAACAACCTAAGTGATGGATGGATAAAGAAAGTGATACACATATACAGACATCCATCCTTTAAAAAATAAAATCTTGCTATATGCAACAATATGGATAGACCTTGAGGACATTACGTTAAGTGAAATAAATCAGACAGAGAAAGACAAATACTGTATGATCTCACTTATATGTGAAATCTAAAAACAAAAAGACAAACAAACAAAAATGAACAGATTTGTGGTTACCAGAGGCAGAGGGTGAGGAGTGGGCAAAATGTGCCAAAAGGTACTAACCTATGGAAATGTGAACACAGTATACGTTTTAGTTAATAATAATTTATAAATATTGGTTCATCAATTGTGACAAATGTGCCAAACTACTGTAAGATGTTAATAATTCATGAAAATGAGTGTGGGATATATAGAAACTCTCTGTAGTATCTTTGCAATGTTCTTGCAAATCTAAAGCTATTCCAAAACAAAAAGCTTATACTTAGAAAATATACAGGACACATAGAACTAAACCTTGAGAAAAGATGTACAAAAATATTTTGAAAAAAATCATGAAATGTTATTAAAGGTGCATAAAATAAAATCTGAATAAAAAGACATTCTGTATGCATGGTTGTGAATGTTCACTATCATTTACATATCATTTGTTCAGAAATTAATTTATAAATTAATATAATTTCAGAAAAAAAAACTCTAACAGAATTTTAAAAGACATAGGCAAACTGACTTTAAATTAACTGTAGTTAAGTTTAGATTCAAGAACATCCAAAAATTTTATGATTAAAAAGAGAACAATATGTTGATGTATGCAATACTAGATATCTATAATTAGTATAAAGTTGTATTAATTAAAATCATAAGGTGTTCATGTGAGGGTAGACAAAGAGATCAATAGATCAGAATACTCAGATAATATTTAGACTCAAACACATATGGGAACTTGCTAGATGGCAAAGGTAGCATTACAAATCAATGACAAAGAAAATAGGTGTTCAAATATAGTGCTGGGACCACTAACTTCCATATGAAAAAATACTAATTTAGTTATCTACCTAATCCCATACACAAAAATAATTCCCATGTATATTTAAAAACTAGGGTTGTAAAATACATTGTAAAATTATTCAGAAAAAAGGCCTCTGTATATTAACAATTTACAAAGAAAGAAAAAAATCAAACAACTGAATTGAAGAAGATAACTGCAGTACCAAAAAATAGATAAAGTATAAATGTCCAGAATGAATTTGACTGTTTAATAAGAAAATATGAATCTAATTAACAGATTAGCTGAAATGATATGTCAAAGATTAATTCAAAATATCTGAACACGAAGGAGGAAGTGAGTAGGGAAATAGATGAAACAAGAATGCTTATTACTTAAGTTGGATGACAGGTGAATGGGGAGGAGAAATCATTATGTTATTTTTTCTACTTCGGTGTTGGCAACTGTTGACTCCCCAAAGACCACGAATAAGCCTTTTGCTTTGCCAAGGCTGAATGTATCAGAGTCATGGTAGTGACTCAAAGCAATGATATCAAGAAAGGACATTTATGAAGATGGCAGAGTAGAAGGACTGTGCTCACTCCCTCTTGCAAGAGCACCAGAATCACATCTAACTGCTGAACAATCACCAACAGGAAGACACTGGAACTCACCAAAAAAGATACCCCACATCCAAATACAAAAGAGAAGCCTCAAAGAGACGGTAGGAGGGGTGCAATCACAATAAAGTCAAATCCCATAATTGCTGGGTGGGTGACTCACAAACTGGAAAACAATTATACCGCAAAAGTCCACCCACCGGAGTGAATTTTCTGAGCCCTACATCAGGCTTCACAAACTGAGGGTCTGGCAATCGGAGGAGGAATTCCCAGAGTGTCAGATATAGAGGGCTAGTGGAATCTGATTGCAGGGCTTCGACAGGTCTAGCGGAAACAGACACTCTTCTCTTGGAGGGCACACACAAAGTAGTGTGCGCAACAGGACCCGGGGGAAGGAGCAGTGACCCCACAGGAGACTGAACCAGACCTACCTGCTAGTGTTGGAGGGTCTCCTGCAGAGGTGGGGGATGGCTGTGGTTTACTGTGGGGACAAGGACACTGGCAGCAGAAGTACTGGGAAGTATTCCTTGGTGTGAGCTCTCCTGGAGACCACCATTAGCCCCACCAAAGGGCATGTAAGCTCCAGTGCTAGGTCACCTCAGGCCAAACAACCAACAGGAAAAGAACTCAGCTCCACCCATAAGCAGACAGCAGATTAAAGTTTCACTGAGCTATGCCCACCAGAGCAACACCCAGCTCTACCTACCACCAGTCCCTCCCATCAGGAAGCTTGCACAAGCCTCATAGATAGCCTCATCCACCAGAGGGCAGATAGCAGAAGCAAGAACTACAATCCTGCAGCCTGTGGAACAAAAACCACATTCACAGAAAGATAGACAAAATGAAAAGGCAGAGGACTATGTACCAGATGAAGGACCAACATAAAACCCCAGAAAAACAACTGAAGGAAGTGGAAATAGGAAAACTTCTAGAAAAAGAATTCAGAATAATGATAGTGAAGATGATACAGGACCTTGGAAAGAGAATGGAGTCAAAGATCGAGAATACGCAGGAAAGGTTTAACAAAGACCTAGAAGAATTAAAGAAAAAACACCTAGAAGAATTAAAGAACAAACAAACAAATATAAACAATACAATAACTG
The DNA here is from genome assembly GCF_003031525.2 of Neophocaena asiaeorientalis asiaeorientalis. Lineage (NCBI taxonomy): Eukaryota > Metazoa > Chordata > Mammalia > Artiodactyla > Phocoenidae > Neophocaena > Neophocaena asiaeorientalis. The sequence goes on from NW_020173656.1 coordinate 4,530,276, forward strand.
AAATAAAAAATACACTAGAATGAATCAAATGCAGAATAACTGAGGCAGAAGAATGGATAAGTGACCGGGACACAGAAGGGTGGAAATCATTGCCTTGGAACAGAATAAAGAGATAAGAATGAAAGAAATGAAGACAGTCTAAGAGACTTCTGAGACAACATTAAGTGCATGAACATTCTCACATTATAGGGGTACCAGAAGGAGAAGAGACAGAGAAAGAACCTGAGAAGGTATTTGAAGAGATTATATTCGAAAACTTCCCAACATGGGAAAGGAAACAGCCAGCCAGCTCGAGGAAGCAAAGAGAGTCCCAGGCAGGATAAACCCAAGGAGAAACATGCTGAGACAAATAGTAATCAAATTGAGAAAAAATAAGGGAAAGAAAAATTATTAAAAGCAACAAGGGAAAATGATAAATAATATATATGGGAACTCTCATAAGATTAACACCTGATTTCTCAGCAAAAACCCTATAAGTCAGAAGGGAGTGGCACAATATATTTTAAATGATGAAAGGGAAGAACCTACAACGAAGATTACTCTACCTGGCAAGGATCTCATTCAGACGTCACAGAGAAATCAAAAGCTTTACAGACAAGCAAAACGTAAAAGAATTCAGCACCACCAAACCAGCTCTACAACCAATGGTAAAGGAACTTCTCTAGGTGGGAAACACAAGAGAAGACAAGGACCTACAAAACCAAACCAAAAACAATTAAGAAAATGGTAATAGGAACTTACATATTGATAATTATCTTAAATGTGAATGGATTAAATGCTCCAACCAAAAGGCACAGGCTCACTGAATGTACACAAAAACAAGACCTGTATATAAGCTGTCTACAAGAGACTCACTTCAGAACTAGGGACACATATAGACTAAAAGTGAGGGGATGGAAAAAGATACTCCATGCAAATGGAAATCAAAAGAAAGCTGGGTTAGCAATACTCATATCAGATAAAATGACTTTAAAAAAAGTTACAAGAGACAAGGAAGGACACTACATAATGATCAAGGGATCAATCCAAGAAGAAGATATAACAATTATAAATATATATGCACCCAACATAGGAGCACCTCAATACATAAGGCAAGTGCTAACAGCTATAAAAGGGGAAATCAACAGTAACAAAACAATAGTGTGGGACTTTAACACCTCAGTTACACCAATGCACAGATTATCTAGACAGAAAATTAATAAGGAAATACAAGCTTCAAATGACACAATAGAACAGATGGATTTAATTGATATTTATAGGACATTCCATCCAAAAACAGGAGGTTACACTTTCTTCTCAAGTGCACATGGAACATTCTCCAGGACAGATCTCATCTTGGGTCAAAAATTATGCCTTGGAGGCTTCCCTGGTGGCACAGTGGTTGAGAGTCCACCTGCCGATGCAGGGGACACGGGTTCGTGCCCCAGTCCGGGAAGATCCCACATGTGGTGGAGCGGCTGGGCCTGTGAGCCATGGCCGCTGAGCCATGGCCACTGAGCCTGCGCCTCCGGAGCCTGTACTCCACAACGGGAGAGGCCACAACAGTGAGAGGCCCGCGTACCGGAAAAAAAAAAAAAACATGCTTTGGTAAATTTAAGAAAATTGAAATCATATCAAACATCTTTTCCGGCCACAACAGTATGAGATTAGAAATAAATTACAGGGAAGAAACCATAAAAAACACAAACTCATGGAGGCTAAACAATACATAACTAAATAACCAAGAGATCACTGGAGAAATCAAAGAGGAAATCAAAAAATACCTAGAGACAAATGACAATAACAACACAGTGATCCAAAACATATGGGATGCAGCAAAAGCAGTTCTATGAGGGAAGTTTATAGCAATACAATCTTACCTCAAGAAACAAGAAAAATATCTAATAAACAATCTAACCTTACACCTAAAGTAACTAGAGAAAGAACAAACAAAACCCAAAGTTAGTAGAAGGAAAGAAAACATAAAGATCAGAGAAGAAATAAACGAAACAGAAAAAAAAGAAAACGAGAGCAAAGATCAATAAAACTAAAAGCTGGTTCTCTAAGAAGATAAAATTGATAAACCTTTAGCTAGACTCATCAACAAAAAGAGGGAGAGGACTCAAATCAATAAAATTAGAAACGAAAAGGAAGAAGTTACGATGGATACCACAGAACTACAAAGCATCATAAGAAACTACTACAAGCAACTCTATGCCAATAAAATGGACAACCTGGAAGAAATGGACAAATTCTTAGAAAGGTATAACCTTCCAAGACTGAACCAGGAAGAAATAGGAACTATGAACACACCACTCACAAGTAATGAAATTCAGACTGTGACTAAAAGTATTCCAAGAAACAAAAGTCCAGGACCAGATGGCTTCACAGGTGAATTCTATTGAACATTTAGAGAAGAGCAAACACCCATCCTTCTCAAACTCTTCCAAAAAACTGTGGAGGAAGGAACACTCCCAAACTCATTCTATGAGGCCACCATCACCCTGATACCAAAACCAGACAAAGATACTACAAAAAAAGAGAAAATTACAGACCAATATCACTGATGAATACAGACACAAAAATCCCCAACAAAATACTAGCAAACAGAATCAAACTAAACATTAAAAGGATCATACACCATGATCAAGTGGGATTTATCGCAGGGATACAGGGATTCTTCAATATATTCAAATCAATCAATGTGATACACCATATTAACAAATTGAAGAGGAAAAACCATATGATGATCTCAATAGATGCAGAAAAAGCTTTTGAAAAAACTCAACACCCATTTATGATAAAAACTCTCCAGAAACTGAGCACAGAATGAACCTGCCTCAACATAATAAAGGTCACATACAACAAACAAACAGCAAACATCATTCTCAATGGTGAAAAACTGAAAGAATTTCCTCTAAGATCAGGAACAACACAAGGATGTCCACTCTCACCACTATTATTCAACATAATTTTGGAAGTCCTAGCCACAGTAATCAGAGAAGAAAAAGAAATAAAAGGAATACAACTTGGAAAAGAAGAAATAAAACTGTCACTGTTGGCACATGACATGATGCTATACATAGAGAATCCTAAAGATGCCACCAGAAAACTACTAGAGCTAATCAATGAATTTGGTAAAGTTGCAGGATACAAAATTAATGCCCAGAAATCTCTTACATTCCTATATACTAATGATGAAAAATATGAAAGAGAAATTAATGAAACACTCCCATTTACCATTGCATCAAAAGAAAAAAATACCTAGGAATAAACCTACCTAGGGAGACAAAAGACCTGTATGCAGAAAACTGTAAGACACTGATGAAAGAAATTAAAGATGATACCAACAGATGGAGAGATATATCACGTTCTTGGATTGGAAGAATCAACATTGTGAAAATGACTATACTACCCAAAGCCATCTACAGATTTAATGCAATCCCTATCAAATTGCCAATGGCATTTTGTACAGAACTAGAACTAAAAAATTTTAAAATCTGTATGGAGACACAAAAGACCCCAAATAGCTAAAGCAATCTTGAGGGAAAAAAACACGGAGCTGGAAGAATCAGGCTCCCTGACTTCAGACTATACTACAAAGCTACAGTAATCAAGACAATATGGTACTGGCACAAAAACAGAAATGTAGATCAATGGAACAGGATAGAAAGCCCAGAGACAAACCCACGCACTAATACATACTAATCTATAACAAGTAATCTATAACAAAAGAGGCAATGATATACAATGGAGAAAAGACAGTCTCTTCAATAAGTGATACTGGGAAAACTGGATAGCTACATATAAAAGAATGAAATTAGAACACTTCCTAACACCATACACAAAAATAAACTCAAAATGGATTAAAGACCCAAATGTAATGCCAGATACTGTAAAACTCTCAGAGGAAAACAGAGGCAGAACACTCTGACATAAATCACAGCAAGATCTTTTTTGACCCACCTCCTAGAGTAAAGGAAATAAAAACAAAAATAAACAAATGGGACCTAATGAAACTTAAAAGCTTTTTCACAGGAAGGAAACTATAAATAAGACAAAAACACATCCCTCAGAGTGGGAGAAAATATTTGCAAACAAATCAACAGACAAAGGAGTAATCTCCAAAATATATAAATAGCTCATGCAGGTCAATACTAAGAAAACAACCCAATCCAAAAATGGGCAGAAGACCTAAATAGACATTTCTCCAAAGAAGGCATACAGATGGCCAAGAGGCACATGAAAAGCTGCTCAACCTCACTAATTATTAGAGAAATGCAAATCAAAACTACAGTGAGGTATCACCTCACACTGTTTAGAATGGGCATCATCAGAAAATCTACAAACAACAAATGCTGGGGAGGGTGTGGAGAAAAGGGAACCCTCTTGCACTGTTGCTGGTAATGTAAATTGATACAGCCACTATGGAGAACAGTATGGAGGTGCCTTAAAAAACTAAAAATAGAATTACCATATGACCCAGCATTCCCACTACTGGGCATATACCCACAGAAAACCATAATTCAAAAAGACACATGCACCCCAATGTTCACTGCAGCACTATTTACAATAGCCAGCTCATGGAAGCAACCTAAATGCCCATCGACTGATGAATGGATAAAGGAGATGTGCTGCATATATACAATGGAATATTACTCAATCATAAAAAGGAATGAAATTGCATCCTTTGTAGAGACCTGGATGGACCTAGAGTCTGTCATACAGAGTGAAATAAGTCAGAAAGAGAAAAACAAACATAGTATATTATAACATATATGTGGAATCTAGAATAATGGTACAGATGAAATGGTTTGCAAGGCAGAAATAGAGACACAGATGTAGAGAAAAAATATATGGACATCAAGGGAGGAAAGCTGGGGGGCGGGGGTGGTGGTGGTGGTGGGATGAATTGGGAGATTGGGATTGACACGTATACACTAATATGTATAAAATGGATAACTAATAAGAACCTGCTGCATAAAAAAATAAATTAAAATGCAATTAAGAAAAAAAGGGCATTTAATGTCCATCAACAGATGAATGGATAAAGAAGATGTGGGGTGTGTGTGTGTGTGTGTGTGTGTGTGTGTGTGTAATGGAATATTACTCAGCCATAAAAAGAATGAAATACTACCATTACAGCAACATGGACAGACCTAGAGATTATCATACTAAGATACTAAGTGAAGTAACTCAGGCAGAGAAAGACAAATATGATAGCACTTTTATGTGGTATAGAAAATAAATACAAATCAACTAATTTACAGAACAGAAACAGACTCCCAGACATGGAAAACAAACTTATGGTTGCCAAAAGCGAAGGGGGGGGCGATAAATTAGGAGTATGGGATTAATAGATTCATACCACTATATATAAAATAGATAAACAGGGCTTCCCTGGTGGCGCAGTGGTTGAGAGTCCGCCTGCCGATGCAGGGGACACGGGTTCGTGCCCCGGTCCGGGAAGATCCCACATGCCGCGGAGCAGCTGGGCCCGTGAGCCATGGCCGCTGGGCCTGCGCGTCCGGAGTCTGTGCTCCGCAACGGGAGAGGCCACAACAGTGAGAGGCCCGCGTATCACAAAAAAAAAAAGATAAACAACAAGGATTTACTGTATAGCAGATGGAACTATATTCAATATCTTGTAATAACCTATAATAGAGAAGAATCTAAAGCTGTACCCCTGAAACTAACACAATATTTTAAATCAACCACAGTTTAATAGGTAAAATTAACAAAAAAAGAAAGGACATTTATAGGTTTTAGAGTTTGGGCTCAACTGATTTAAGGTGGTTCTTTCAGGGTACAGAGCTGCTTGGTTTTGAGAGAAGTTTGTGACATAATCGTGGTAGACATAGAGAGGCAATGATTTTGAAGTGAGTCATGATAAATAAACAGTTGTTTGACAAACTAGCTGTTTACCCAGATGAGCAATCTAATATCTTGTAGGGAAACCATTTGCCCAGATGAGCAAACTCTTTGCCCTGAACTACTGGTGTGCAAGAATTTCCTGAAGCAAATAGTGAAATATTTATTGGTTTACAGCCTCATCTTTTGAGGCAAGAATTTGATGGCATAAATCCTGTAGATCTGCTGACAGAGGTGGCCTCAGTCCTCAGTCATGATATTTAAGCTATAGAAAAACAGATCTCAGTATATATTTTCCTTAATAATGTTTTTTGGTTTTGCTTTTTAAGTAGGCAATCACAAAAGAATAAACACCAGAGGAAAACCACTACATGAAGAAACACTCATCTTCTTTAATTATTAAGGAAAATTATGGATATATAATTTAATACCAGTTAAATTAGAAAACCAAAAATCTCATACTACTAAGATTTGACAAGGACAAAAAAACCTGAAAACCATTCAGTGCTGGTGGAAGAATAAAATGGTAAAACATTTTACAGGGCAACTTGTAAATATCTGGATATAATGAAGTATATAATCTGTGACTCAGCAATGCTGATTTTAAATATATGTCCAAGAGAAACTCTTACACATATTTGCCACAGATGATATGCATGAAAATATCCATTCCAGTGGTGTCCTTAGTTAAGGGAATGAATAATAAATTACTGTGCATTCACACAATTCTTATAGCAATAAAAACTAGATTAATATATGTGAATGTGGATAGATCTCAAAAAAATACCGAGTAAAAAAAAAACTTTTGGGTCTGCCCTGGTGGCACAGTGGTTAAGAATCCACCTGCCAATGCAGGGGACATGGGTTCAAGCCCTGGTCTAGGAAGACCCCACATGCCGCAGAGCAACTGAGCCCATGCGTGACAACTACTGAGCCTGCGCTCTAGAGCCTGTGCTCTGCAACAAGAGAAGCCACTGCAGTGAGAAGCCCACACATCGCAAAGAAGAGCAGCCCCCGCTCGCCGCAACTAGAGAAAGCCCGCTACAGCAACAAAGACCCAATGCAGCCAAAAATGAATACAAATAAATTAATTTTTTAAAAAAACTTCTGAAATAATACACTATAACAGCATTAATATACATTTTTAAAACAACAATGCAAGAAGCAATGTTTATGGATTTAGTGACAAAATAATGAAAACGTGAACAGGAAGGCATATGCCATATTTAGCTCTGAGAAAAGGAGTTAAGATAATGTGATTGCAATGGGGATCAAAAAGGACTTTACCATCTTTCATAATGTTATATATCTTTTATTTGAAAAAAACAATAAAATGAAATCTGAAGCAGAAGCAATAAAATGTTAACATTTCTTCATTCTGGCTGACGGGTACTTGTGTATTTGATATTTTATTGTATGTATTTTTGTATAGTTTTAGAACTTACCGATTTTCATTAAAGGGGGATAAAAAAGTTCGTCAAGGTGGGAAAAGAGTACAGCATAAGCTAAAGATAAGCAGAATCTAGGGCAGCTAGTCTATTTTCACCTGCCATTCCCTTGACATTGGCAATCCCAAAGCCAAAATCATATATAGTTGAACACTTTCCTTGGTCTTCTAGTTAAATTCCCAGAGACACATCCTAACCCCCAAAATGAATCTCTTTTCCCATTAATATAATAATTTATAGGAGTATCTTTCTCTGTGTGTGGATCTTTGTTGCTCAAATGTTTATATTTTTGTGCAATAAATTTCTTTTTCTTTCAAACCTCCACTGCTGTTGGTGAAAGATCCAAAGAAAATGAGCAAGAAAGAGTACAAGAGCCAAAGTAAGAGAATAAAATAGTCTTTGCCCTAATGTCTAAGTTTACCAAGGCAAATACTCAAGTTATTTCATACAGGGTAATTTCCAGCCAAGAGGAGATATTCAGGTCACTTTACCAGCCAGGAGAAATAAAGACAGAGACGTTATCTCAAGTATAAACGGTCCCATGTTTCTCTAGCTCAAGGTTATCTGATTAAATTACACTGTTACTCCCAAGGCTCTATCCTTCAGAAAATGTGCCCAAATGGCTAACTTTACCCTTAGGTGGGAGGAAGCAGAAGAAACACTGATGAAAATGTTGGCAGAGATGACGTCATTGAGTGAAGAAAAAGATGGCTGTCATCCACTGTGCTGCAGGATGATGAAGATGAGAGAGTTTAAAATAAATGTAAGCTTGCACTTCAAGATACTGATATTGGGGGCCACTATGGATTGGGGAGTCATAAGCATCCTGAAGAGTTGTTGAAGGCATAGGAGGAAATGGGCTTTTACCCAAGAAGAATGTATTAACTGAAAAGTGAGCAGGAACAGAAAGAAAGCAAATTTTAACTCATCCACAAATGAAGAAAAGCCAATAAAAGAGAATAACAGAAGAGTAGCCAAAGAGTTAGAATGCGAATCAGCAGAAAATGTGTGAAAATTCAAGAAATGTAATGGTTTATTTTTCTACCTAGGATGAAATGGTCAATAGTACTGAATGCCTTGAGATATCTTATGATGAAGCTTGAAATGATCTTATCGCGTTGAACACTTGAGAGGTCCAGAGTAAATGTGAGAGGAGTCCTAATGGAAATAGAGTAGTGGAAGTTCATTATGCTAGCATGAGATGCATCAATAAATCGGAGGAGAGGAAATGGTTGTAAGTCTATGTGATACTCCAGAGTTGTTGGTTTTTTTTTTTAAAGCAACACTACACGTGAGATAGGACAGATATAAATTAAGTTAAACCTTGGCATGTTGCTGCTAAACTCTAACAGAAAAGAGTAATTTTTGAAATCTACAGCATCCATTTTGTTGTAAAAAATACTGTACATTTAATTCATTCATTTAATCTCTAATAAATGCATTTAAATCAGCTATTAATTTATGAAAGAAGAAGTCAGAACATGTGACTTCTTTTTGAATCCATTATCATTTAAGTTTATTTATACTGATTTCAATTATTTTATATTATGCATTTCACTTTATTGAGGCATAACTAAAATGTACAATTCTGAGTTTGGACAAAAGCATAATCATAGATTCTCCACTCAAATCAGAATATAGAACAGTTCCATCACCCAAGAAAATTCCTACAGGTTGTAGTCAATCTCTTCCCTCACTCTCAGTGCTAAGCATGCAGTAATTGATTTGTAGAGTTTTATATAAATAGAATCATAGAATATGTAGTATAGTGAATTATACACTTAGCATAGTTCATCTGAGAATTATACGTATTGTTACATGTATCAGCAGTAGACACTTGTATGGATGTACCACAGTGTATTTATTCATTCAGTAGTTGAAGAACATTTGTGTTGTTTACAGTTTGAGTTGATTATGGATAGAGCCACCATAAACATACACATATGTATATGAACCCAAGTTTTCATTTATCTTGAGTAAAAACTTAGGAGTGAGATTACTGGGTCATATGGTTATTGTATAACCAGTGGGATTTTGTTTTGTTTTTTGTTTTATCTTCCCAGTCATTTTAATCAATGTGTAATGATATACCATTTTGGTTCAAAATGTGTTTCCCTAGCGACAAATGATAGTCAACATTTGTATTCAGCATCTTGTATTGCCATTTCTATATTATCTTTGGTGAAGTGTCTATTCAAATACTTTGCCCATTTGTGTTTTACTGCATTGTTTCTCTTCTTATTGTTCTGAATTTTCTTTATAAAGTCTGTATAGAAATCCTTTAGTAGGTATATTTTTGGCAAACATTTTTCTCAATCAACAGTTTGTCTTTTCATTTTCCTATCACTGTTTTTGAAGACCTGAAGTTTCTGTCTTTGCTTTTTAAATTTTAAATGAAGTCCAATTTATTATGCTTTTGTTGTCATACCTAAGCAACTTGTACCTAAACTGAATTTACAAAGATTTTCTTCTATATTTTCTTCTAAAAGTTTTACAATGTTAGGCTTTACATTAGGACTATGATACATTTTGAGTTAATTTATATATTTGGTATGAGTGGGTGTCAAGGTCCACTTTTTGCTTACATGTCAATAGCTCCTGAAACACTTGTAGAAAGCACTGTCATTTCTACATTAAATTGCCTTCAATCATTGTAAAAAGCCAGCTGTTCACGTATGTGTGGACCTACTTCTGGACACTTTATTCTATTTCATTGATTCATGTGACTAATTTATCACCTATACCACATTGTCTCAATTTATAGTAAAATTAAAATTTGGTAGTGTGATTCCTTCAGTCTTTTTTGTTTGTTTGTTTGTTTTTCTTTGCTCAAGTCACTCTAATGACAACTATATAACTATTATAACTAATGTCATAATAACATTTTCATAAAATCTTTCATAAACAATCATATCACATGTAAACAGAATTTCATTACTTCTTTTACAGTCTGGATACTTTTTCTTTATGCTTTTTGCCTTTTTACACTGGCTAGGATCTCCAGTACCATATTGATTAGGACTGGTAAGAGCAGACATCCTTGGCTTTTTCCCTATCTTAGGAGGAAAATATTCAGTCTTTGACTATTAAGCATATTGTTAGCTAAGGGGGTTTTGTGGATTCCTTTATTAGGTTGAGGAAGTTTCCTTGTGTTTCTGGTTTGCTGGGAGTTTTAATATAAATGGATCTTTTTAGTTTTCCAATGTTTTTTCTGCTTCTTCTGAGAAGATTATATTGTTTTCTTTGATCTGTTGAAATGGTGAATTATATTGATTGATTTTCAAATGCTGCACCAATCTCGAATTAATGGGATAAATCCCATTTGACACTGTATTGTCTTTTTCACATATTACTGGATTTGATTTGCTAATATTTTGTTGAGGAATTTTGCTTATGTTTTCATGAGACACGTTAGTCTATATTTTCTTCTCTTATACTGTTTCTATCTGTTGATGTTTTAAGGATGATACTGGCCTCAAAAATTGAGTTGGGAAGTGTTCCTGCTTTTCTAAAAAACTGGAAATTGATGGTTTGAAAGAAATTTATTGGGAGTTTTAAATATCTAGAATAATCTAGAGAAATATTGTTATTCTGAATTCTTCAGAAACATATTTCCAAGCAAAAATGTCTGTACATAAAACATGATCAGGGCTTCCCTGGTGGCGCAGTGGTTGAGAGTCCGCCTGCCGATGCAGGGGACACAGGTTCGTGCCCTGGTCCAGGAAGATCCCACATGCCGCGGAGCGGCTGGGCCCATGAGCCATGGCCGCTGAGCCTGCGCGTCCAGAGTCTGTGCTCCGCAACGGGAGAGGCCACAACGGTGAGAGGCCCACGTACCGTAAAAACAAAAAAAAACAAAAAAAACATGATCAAAATTAAAATAAATGAAACCAGTTATTTCAAAGTAGAGATTGTTAAATGGACTTCATATAAATGTATGCATGAACTCCACATAAATATATGATATTATCTGATACTACAGACACACTATAATACTGAGAAAATTCATAACATTAGATAAACAAACATAATTTAAAGAGAAACTAAAAAAATGACTATTTAATACTGATGCAGAGTTGTCAAAGAAAGCTGAAGTGCTGGTGTTCATTAATTCTTTGCAGCACAGATTTAGAATAAGTTGTATATCTTTCAGGCACATGCAAACTCACTCCAGATTAACTGATTTATGCAGAAGATAGTACACATATTTCGTTTTTCAGACATATACCCAGTTCCCCTTGGAGATAGATGGAGAGGGATATTCACATTTCAAGTGAGAAAACCAACAAATATGTGATTAACAAAACCCCCTATGGGTGTTTTGTTTTTTTGTGGGGTTTTTTGTGGGGTTTTTTGCGGTACACGGGCCTCTCACTGTCGTGGCCTCTCCCATTGTGGAGCACAGGCTCCGGATGCACAGGCCCAGCAACCATGGCTCATGGGCCCAGCCACTCCGTGGCATGTGGGATCTTCCCAGACTGGGGCACGAACCCATGTCCCCTGCATCGGCAGGCAGACTCCCAACCACTGCGCCACTAGGCAAGCCCCTCTATGGGTGTTTTTATTATCCTAAATACTATGAAGTTTCTAATGTATAAGTCACGGCTACTTATATGTCAGAGGCATTTTATTACTTGCTTGCTTCATTTTCTTTTAGGTAGGAAACTTTGACTTGGGAGAAAACTAGCAATGTTGAAAAACATGAAAATGTTATTCTTTACAGAATATGTTTTAAAAAGCAATTCCATTTCTACTGTTACTTCTTGCAGTTGGTGTTCGTTGATTCTAGTGGTTGTTACTTCTGGTGGTTCAGTAGGAGTTTGGCTCAAGCTAAGCTAGTGAGTAAAGGGCAAAATGAGGTAATGAAGGAAGGAACATGGCATAAAAGTGAAACTAGATTTCTTAATTAGCATTAAAACTTTACTGAATGTCAAATATTTATGGTTTTGAAACATTAGCAAAAACTTAGGGTTTCTTTGATCTGGATATCTAGGGAAAAAATTAGCTAATAGTTAACTTAGAAAGTGAGCTCAATAAGAATATTAATCGTAAAATGCATGCCTATGTCCTGCAGGCCTAGCACCACACCTGGCATATAACAAGTGCTCAATAAATGTTATATCCTCTTGGAAGCAATAGATGATGTGAAGAACTTTTGTTCAGGCATATTAGTTTCCATATAGTTTCCAAGAGGAGCCTTCTTTTAAACTTTTATATATAAACTATAGAGAATTATCTATAAAAGCATATTGCTGCATACAGGGAACACCAGGTTAACCCATTCAATTTTCACACAAAAACTTCTCATTGTTCTTTTTTTCCAGGGATATCACATCCCATTCCTTGCTAATTTTCTCCTTTATTTTTCTAATCTGATTAATACATTTCCATTTTTATTAGGTCTAATAGATAGCTGATCTAATTTGGAGCTTATAAATTATACAGTTATATGTGAATTGATTATAGCACATAACTCTAATGGACTGGCAATCTTTTCAGAGATTAGAAGTGCTGCTCAGTTCCCTTTCTATGGATGATTAATTTTCAGTGGTTATCAACTCTCAAACTGAAAATTAAGCAATACATATTTGCTTTGTGGATGACCAGTTTTATTAAAGTAGTAGAGCTGATGCAATTAATTATCAATACCCTATGAAGTGAAGCCAAAATTAAAATGGCTTAAAAGAAGCAGGCAGGTATCTATTGTCAATGGTACAATTCAGTCACTGCTGTAAAGAAATGGTGCCAGGCTGTTCTGGATCATTTATGCAACAATCTGGGAGGCGTGTGCAAGCTATTCCTAGATTTCTTGATTTTTACATCTTTTAAGGAAAACTGATTTGTATCAAAAACCATTTAAGGTAGAGTGACTTGAAGACGATCAATGTTACATTTGACTCCACAGAAATCTTTCCATCCCCATTGGTGCTCAGAGGCAGCTGCTTCCTTTGGTGCTGACCATCACTAAAAACAAGGGAGAATTATTCCCTGGAGTCCACGTATTTAGCTCTCATGCTTGCGTGATCACCATTTCTGAACAAAACAATGTAATTAGTGCTCTGAGAACTAAGAGTGGGTACTTGGCTTCTCATCCTTGGTCCTTGAAGTTCTGGGAACCAGAGATTCTGTGATAGTGTCCCTGTAGGGAAGCCATGTTATAGCTGCAGGCTGGACTCCCCTGGTGGTGACTTCTCAGAGGGGCATGAAATTGGCCCAGGTAGTTTATAGCTAGGAATTTCCTTCTGCAATATGGGACTCTCCTGTCATACTATCATTATTAATATAATTAATTAAAGTTATGAATAAGATATAAGATCTGCTCAGCTTGTGTGTGTGGGGAGATCTATGGTCATAGCTTTGAGATTATTGATCATTCATATTTTACGGCAAAATAATTTATCAGATCCTATCCTTTGTGACAGCTAGACGAGAGTATGACTTTGGGTAGAGTTTTGGAAGGGAAAAGATATAAGCAAAAGAAAGTCATCTGAGTCAATGAGATTCTGAAAGGATAGTGGGAGGATGCTGAATGTCAGGCAGTCCTGAGGCTGGGGCTTCCAGCAGTAAAGAGTACAATGAAAAAGAAAAATACTACTAAATCTACAAACTTTGCATCTATTCTTGCTTATAACAAACATAAATGTGGCCATGATTATTACAATGACTGAAAATTCTATCTACATTCCCCCTCAAAAAAATCAAGCTTTAGTTCCCAAATAGGTATTATTTTAGAATCACTATTACATCAGCTAAGTAATTCTCCAAAAAGCAGAGACAAACAATAGTATTTATTCTTTCTCCTCTTTATAATACTTATTGTATTTTTAGAAACATAAATACTCTATAGAGCAAACAAAGAAAACATTCTGTGCCACTCTGGCTCCTACTTGAACCCAGACTCTATATGAAGTCTCTGTCTATGCCCAGGATTCCTGCCACATTGGACAACTTACAGTATTCTAAGCTGTTTATTATCTCTTGTGATGTGCAATTTCCAAGAATTCTTAACCTCCCTGGTTCTACCTAGAAAAGCCTGATTTTCCTCCAAAGTACAGTTTAAATATTTAATATTCCGTGAATAGTTCTGTCCCCTCCCACAAAAACTAGTCTCCAGGTAATCAATCGATGCTAACTTGGTTTCTCAAGAATGACAGAGGTCATGCCCTCAGCTGGCTGAACGAGGGACATTTATTGGGCATTTATCATTTGGCAGTACTGTGCAGAGGGCTTTCAATGTGCTATTTAATTTTCCAATCAAAAGTATGAATTAGGTACTATTATATTTCCATTTTTCAGATTAGAAGACTTAGGCTCAAAAGTTTAAGGAATATGTCCATGGTCACAAAGCTTATAAGAGATTAAATTCAGGTCATCTGACACTAAAGTTTGTGCATTTAACCAACACACATCACTGCCTCTCATATTCTGGGAAAACCCACATAAACCAAGGTTTATTAATAGAGTCCTGAAACAAGAAACATATTTCAGTACATCCTGGACCTCAGTGAAGAAGAGATATCATCCAGCATGGTGAGCCAATCATCAATGACCTTGGAAGATGAATCCAGACAAGAGAAAAAATATTCTAATAGCTAACACACTGTGGTTTTCGATAAGTTCTATTTTTTTTAAGCAGGGTATAGATGTTTTACAATGTTGTGTTAGTTTCTACTGTAAAGCGAAGTGGAGTTCCCTGTGCTATACAGCAGGTTCTTATTAGTTATCTATTGTATACATATTAGTGTATATATGTCAATCCCAATCTCCCAGTTCATCCCACCCCCAATCCCCCCCAGCTTTCCTCTCTTGGTGTTCATACGTTATTTCTCTACATCTGTTTCTCTATTTCTGTCTTGCAAACCAGTTCATCTGTACCATTTTTCTAGGTTCCACATATACGCATTAATATACGATATTTGTTTTTCTGTTTCTGACTGATTTCATTCTGTATGACAGTCTCTAGGTCCATCCAGGTCTCTACAATGGACACAATTTCGTTCCTTTTTGTGGCTGAGTAATATTCCATTGTATATATGTACCACAACTTCTTTATCCATTTGTCTGTCAATGGACATTTAGGATGTTTCCATGAGCTGGCTATTGTAAACAGAGCTGCAATGAACACTGGGGAGCACGTGTCTTTTTGAATTATGGTTTTCTGTGGGTATATGCCCAGTAGTGGGATTGCTGGGTCATATGGTAATTCTATTTTTAGTTTTTTAAGGAACCTCCATACTGTTCTCCATAGTGGCTTTATCAATTTACATTACCAGCAACAGTGCAAGAGGGTTTTCTCCACACCCTCCCCAGCATTTGTTGTTTGTAGATTTTCTGATGATGCCCATTCTAAACAGTGTGAGGTGATATCTCACTGTAGTTTTGATTTGCATTTCTCTAATAATTAGTGAGGTTGAGCAGCTTTTCATGTGCCTCTTGGCCATCTGTATGCCTTCTTTGGAGAAATGTCTGTTTAGGTCTTCTGCCCGTTTTTTGATTGGGTTGTTTGTTTTTTTAATATTGAGCTGCATGAGCTGTTTATATATTTTAGAGATTCTTTGTTCCTTGATTCATTTGCAAATATTTTCTCCCATTCTGAGGGTTGTCTTTTTGTCTTGCTTATAGTTTCCTTTGCTGTGCAAAAGCTTTTAAGTTTCATTAGGCCCCATTTGTTTATTTTTGTTTTTATTTCCTTTACTCTAGGAGGTGGGTCAAAAAAGATCTTGCTATGATTTATATCAAAGTGTGTTCTTCCTATGTTTTCCTCTAAGAGTTTTATAGTGTCCGGTCTTACATTTAGGTCTTTGAACCATTTTGAGTTTATTTTTCTGTATGATGTTATGGAGTATTCTAACTTCATTCTTTTACATGTAGCTGTCCAGTTTTCCCAGCATCACTTACTGAAGAGACTGTCTTTTCTCCATTGCATATCCTTGCCTCCTTTATTGTAGATTAATTGACCATAGATGCATGGGTTTACCACTGGCCTTTCTATCCTGTTCCATTGATCTATATTCCTGTTTTTGTGCCAGTACCATATTGTCTTGATAACTGTAGCTTTGTAGTATAGTCTGAAGATAGGGAGTCTGATTCCTCCATCTCCTTTTTTTTTTTCCTCATGATTGATTTGGCTATTTGGGGTCCTTTGTGTCTTCATACAAATTTTAATATTTTTTAGTTCTAGCTCTGTACAAAATGCCATTGGTAATTTGATAGGGATTGCACTGAATCTGTAGATTGCTTTGGGCAATAGAGTCATTTTCACGATATTGATTCTTCCAATCCAAGAACATGGTATATCTCTCCATCTGTTTGTGTCATCTTTGATTTCTTTCATTAGTGTCTTATAGCTTTCTGAGTATAGGTCTTTTAACTCCTTAGGTAGGTTTATTCCTAGGTGTTTTATTCTTTTTGTTCCAAATGGTGAATGGGGTTGTTTCCTTAATTTCTCTTTCTGATCTTTTGTTGTTAGTGTATAGGAATGCAAGATTTCTGTGCATTAATTTTATTTCCTGCAAATTTACCAAATTCATTGATTAGTTCTAGTAGTTTTCTGGTGGCCTCCTTAGGATTATCTATGCCATCTGCATAGATAATCTGTATGCAGATTATCTGTATCATGTCATCTGCAAACAGTGACAGTTTTATTTCTTCTTTTCCAATTTGTATTCCTTTTATTTCTTTTTCTTCTCTGATTACTGTGGCTACGACTTCCAAATCTATGTTGAATAATAGTGGCAAGAGTGGACATCCTTGTCTTGTTCCTGATCTTAAAGGAAATGCTTTCAGTTTTTCACCATTGAGAATGAGGTTTGCTACCATACTGTTCTCCATAGTGGCTTTATCAATTTACATTACCAGCAACAGTGCAAGAGGGTTTTCTCCACACCCTCCCCAGCATTTGTTGTTTGTAGATTTTCTGATGATGCCCATTCTAAACAGTGTGAGGTGATATCTCACTGTAGTTTTGATTTGCATTTCTCTAATAATTAGTGAGGTTGAGCAGCTTTTCATGTGCCTCTTGGCCATCTGTATGCCTTCTTTGGAGAAATGTCTGTTTAGGTCTTCTGCCCGTTTTTTGATTGGGTTGTTTGTTTTTTTAATATTGAGCTGCATGAGCTGTTTATATATTTTAGAGATTCTTTGTTCCTTGATTCATTTGCAAATATTTTCTCCCATTCTGAGGGTTGTCTTTTTGTCTTGCTTATAGTTTCCTTTGCTGTGCAAAAGCTTTTAAGTTTCATTAGGCCCCATTTGTTTATTTTTGTTTTTATTTCCTTTACTCTAGGAGGTGGGTCAAAAAAGATCTTGCTATGATTTATATCAAAGTGTGTTCTTCCTATGTTTTCCTCTAAGAGTTTTATAGTGTCCGGTCTTACATTTAGGTCTTTGAACCATTTTGAGTTTATTTTTCTGTATGATGTTATGGAGTATTCTAACTTCATTCTTTTACATGTAGCTGTCCAGTTTTCCCAGCATCACTTACTGAAGAGACTGTCTTTTCTCCATTGCATATCCTTGCCTCCTTTATTGTAGATTAATTGACCATAGATGCATGGGTTTACCACTGGCCTTTCTATCCTGTTCCATTGATCTATATTCCTGTTTTTGTGCCAGTACCATATTGTCTTGATAACTGTAGCTTTGTAGTATAGTCTGAAGATAGGGAGTCTGATTCCTCCATCTCCTTTTTTTTTTTCCTCATGATTGATTTGGCTATTTGGGGTCCTTTGTGTCTTCATACAAATTTTAATATTTTTTAGTTCTAGCTCTGTACAAAATGCCATTGGTAATTTGATAGGGATTGCACTGAATCTGTAGATTGCTTTGGGCAATAGAGTCATTTTCACGATATTGATTCTTCCAATCCAAGAACATGGTATATCTCTCCATCTGTTTGTGTCATCTTTGATTTCTTTCATTAGTGTCTTATAGCTTTCTGAGTATAGGTCTTTTAACTCCTTAGGTAGGTTTATTCCTAGGTGTTTTATTCTTTTTGTTCCAAATGGTGAATGGGGTTGTTTCCTTAATTTCTCTTTCTGATCTTTTGTTGTTAGTGTATAGGAATGCAAGATTTCTGTGCATTAATTTTATTTCCTGCAAATTTACCAAATTCATTGATTAGTTCTAGTAGTTTTCTGGTGGCCTCCTTAGGATTATCTATGCCATCTGCATAGATAATCTGTATGCAGATTATCTGTATCATGTCATCTGCAAACAGTGACAGTTTTATTTCTTCTTTTCCAATTTGTATTCCTTTTATTTCTTTTTCTTCTCTGATTACTGTGGCTACGACTTCCAAATCTATGTTGAATAATAGTGGTGAGAGTGGAAGAGTGGACATCCTTGTCTTGTTCCTGATCTTAGAGGAAATTCTTTCAGTTTTTCACCATTGAGAATGATGTTTGCTGTGTGTTTGTCATATGTGACCTTTATCATGTAGAGGTAGGTTCATTCTATGCCCACTTTCTGGAGAGTTTTTATCATAAATGGGTGTTGAATTTTGTCGAAAGCTTTTTCTGCATCTATTGAGATCATCATATGGTTTTTATTCTTCAATTGGTTAACATGGTGTATCACGTTGATTGATTTGAATATATTGAAGAACCCTTGCATCCCTGAGATAAATCCCACTTGATCATGGTGTATGATCCTTTTAATGTGTAGCTGGATTCTGTTTGCTAGTATTTTGTTCAGGATTTTTGCATCTATATTCATCAGTGATACAGGTCTGTAATTTTCTTTTTTTGTAGTATCTTTGTCTGGTTTTGGTATCAGGGTGATGGTGGCCTTGTAGAATGACTTATGGAGTGTTCCTCCCTCTGCAATTTGTTGGAAGAGTTTGAGAAGGATGGGTATTAGTTCCTCTCTAAATGTTTGATAGAATTCACCTGTGAAGCCATCTGGTCCTGGACTTCTGTTTCTTGGAATATTTTTAATCACAGTTTGAATTTCATTTACTTGTGATTGGTCTGTTCATATTTTCTATTTCTTCCTGGTTCAGTCTTGGAAAGTTACACCTTTCTAAGAATTTGTTCATTTCTTCCAGGTTGCCCATTTTATTGGCATATAGTTGCTTGTAGTAGTCTCTTATGATGCTTCATATTTCTGTGGTGTTCATCGTAATTTCTCCTCTTTCGTTTCTAGTTTTATTGATTTGAGTCCTCTCCCTCTTTTTCTTGATGAGTCTGGCTAAAGGTTTATCAATTTTGTTTCTCTCAAAGAACCAGCTTTTAGTTTTATTGATCTTTGCTATTGTTTCTTTGTTTCTATTTCTTTTATTTCTGCTCTGATCTTCATGATTTCTTTCCTTCTACTAACTTTGGGTTTTGTTTGTTCTTCTTTCTCTCGTTCTGTTAGGTGTAAGGTTAGATTGTTTATTTGAGATATTTCTTGTTTCCTCAGGTAGGATTGTATTGCTATAAAATTCCCTCATAGAATTGCTTTTGCAGCATCCTGTAGGTTTTGGATCACTGTGTTTTCATTGTCATTTGTCTCTAGGTATTTTTTTGATTTCCTCAGTGATCTATTGCTTATTTAGTATCATATTTTTTAGCCTCCATGTGTTTGTGTTTTTTTCAGTTTTTTTCCTGTAATTTATTTCTAATCTCATAGTGTTGTGGTCAGAAAAGATACTTGATATCATTCCAAATTTCTTAAATTTACCTAGGCTTGATTTGTAACCCAAGATGAGATCTATCCTGGAGAATATTCCGTGTGCACTTGAGAAGGAGTGTAATCTGCTGTTTTTGGATGGAATGTCCTATAAATATCAATTAAACCTTTCTGGTCTATTGTGTCATTTAAAGCTTGGGTTTCCTTATTAATTTTCTGTCTGGATGATCTGTCCATTGGTGTAAGTGAGGTGTTAAAGTCCCCCACTATTATTGTCTTACTGTCGATTTCCTCTTTTATAGCTGTTAGCATTTGCCTTATATACTGAGGTGCTCCTATGTTGGGTGCATATATACTTATAATTGTTATATCTTCTTGGATTGATCCCCTGTGTCTTGTAATGGTCTTTATCTTAAAGTCTATTTTGTCTGATATGAGAATTGCTACTCCAGCTTTCTTTTGATTTCCATTTGCATGGAGTATCTTTTTCCACCCCCTCACTTTCCATCTGTATGTGTCCCTAGGTCTGAAGTCAGTCTCTTGTAGACAGCATATATACAGGTCTTGTTTTTGTATCCATTCAATGAGACTGTGTCTTTTGGTTGGAGCATTTAATCCATTCACAGTTAAGGGAATTATCAATATGTAAGTTCCTGTTACCATTTTTTAAATTGTTTTGGGTTTGTTTTTGTAGGTCCTTTTCTTCTCTTGTGTTTCACACTTAGAGAAGTTCCTTTAGCATTTGTTGTAGAGCTGGTTTGGTGGGGCTGAATTCTCATAGGTTTTGCTTGTCTGTAAAGCTTTTGATTTCTCTGTCAAGTCTGAATGAGATCCTTGCCAGGTAGAGTAATCTTAGTTATAGGCTATTCCCTTTCATCACTTTAAATATATCATGCCACTCCCTTCTGGCTTGTAGAGTTTCTGCTGAGAAATCAGTTGTTTACTTTATGGGAGTTCCTTTGTATATCATTTGTCGTTTTTCCCTTGTCGCTTTTAATAATTTTTCTTTGTCTTTAGTTTTTGTCAGTTTGATTACTATGTGTCTCAGCATGTTTCTCCTTGGGTTTATCCTGTATGGGACTCTCTTTGCTTCCTGGACTTGGGTGGCTATTTCCTTTCCCATGTTAGGTAAGTTTTTGACTATCATCTCTTCAAATGTTTTCTCAAGTTCTTTCTCTCTCTCCTCCGGGACCCCTATAATGCAAATGTTGGTATGTTTAGTGCTGTCCCAGAGGTCTCCTAGGCTGTCTTCTTTTCTTTCTTTTTTCTGTTCTGCAGCAGTGATTTCCACCATTCTGTCTTCCAGGTTACTTATCTGTTCTTTGGCCTCAGTTATTCTGCTATTAACTTGAGAAGGAGTGTAATCTGCTGTTTTTGGATGGAATGTCCTATAAATATCAATTAAACCTTTCTGGTCTATTGTGTCATTTAAAGCTTGGGTTTCCTTATTAATTTTCTGTCTGGATGATCTGTCCATTGGTGTAAGTGAGGTGTTAAAGTCCCCCACTATTATTGTCTTACTGTCGATTTCCTCTTTTATAGCTGTTAGCATTTGCCTTATATACTGAGGTGCTCCTATGTTGGGTGCATATATACTTATAATTGTTATATCTTCTTGGATTGATCCCCTGTGTCTTGTAATGGTCTTTATCTTAAAGTCTATTTTGTCTGATATGAGAATTGCTACTCCAGCTTTCTTTTGATTTCCATTTGCATGGAGTATCTTTTTCCACCCCCTCACTTTCCATCTGTATGTGTCCCTAGGTCTGAAGTCAGTCTCTTGTAGACAGCATATATACAGGTCTTGTTTTTGTATCCATTCAATGAGACTGTGTCTTTTGGTTGGAGCATTTAATCCATTCACAGTTAAGGGAATTATCAATATGTAAGTTCCTGTTACCATTTTTTAAATTGTTTTGGGTTTGTTTTTGTAGGTCCTTTTCTTCTCTTGTGTTTCACACTTAGAGAAGTTCCTTTAGCATTTGTTGTAGAGCTGGTTTGGTGGGGCTGAATTCTCATAGGTTTTGCTTGTCTGTAAAGCTTTTGATTTCTCTGTCAAGTCTGAATGAGATCCTTGCCAGGTAGAGTAATCTTAGTTATAGGCTATTCCCTTTCATCACTTTAAATATATCATGCCACTCCCTTCTGGCTTGTAGAGTTTCTGCTGAGAAATCAGTTGTTTACTTTATGGGAGTTCCTTTGTATATCATTTGTCGTTTTTCCCTTGTCGCTTTTAATAATTTTTCTTTGTCTTTAGTTTTTGTCAGTTTGATTACTATGTGTCTCAGCATGTTTCTCCTTGGGTTTATCCTGTATGGGACTCTCTTTGCTTCCTGGACTTGGGTGGCTATTTCCTTTCCCATGTTAGGTAAGTTTTTGACTATCATCTCTTCAAATGTTTTCTCAAGTTCTTTCTCTCTCTCCTCCGGGACCCCTATAATGCAAATGTTGGTATGTTTAGTGCTGTCCCAGAGGTCTCCTAGGCTGTCTTCTTTTCTTTCTTTTTTCTGTTCTGCAGCAGTGATTTCCACCATTCTGTCTTCCAGGTTACTTATCTGTTCTTTGGCCTCAGTTATTCTGCTATTGTTTCCTTCTAGTGTATGTTTCATTTCAGTTATTGTATTGTTCATCTCTGTTTGTTTGTTCTTTGATTCTTCGAGGTCTTTGTTAAACATTTCTTGCATCTTCTCAATCTTTGCCTCCATTCTTTTTCCGAGGTCCTGGATCATCTTCACTATCATTATTCTGAATTCTTTTTCTGGAAGGTTGCCTATCTCCACTTCATTTAGTTGTTTTTCTTGGGTTTTATCTGGTACATAACGCTCTTCCTTTTCATTTTGTCTATCTTTCTGTGATTGTGTTTTTTCATTCCTCAGGCTGCAGGATTGTAATCTTTCTTGCTTCTGTTGTCTGCCCTTTGGTGGATGAGGCTATTTTTGATGAATTCTTAAAGTGACCAGATATGCAATTCAGAATCCACTGTATCTTTATAATTCCTTGTACATTTATTAATACAGTAAATATATTTAACCTCTTTTGAACATTTAATCTGTACCAGCACTGTCCTTAGTGTTTTACATATTTTACCTTAATTCATACTTACAGTAATACTCTGTGATAGGTACTATTATTATCCCCCAATTCCTCAATTTCACTGAGGAAACTTAGTGAAAGAGAAATTGGAAAACAGACATTAGAAAAAGGAGTTGAATTCAGCCAGTCTGGTTCCAGAGTCCAAACTAGCTATTTTATCTAGGTTGTGATAACTATATTATATATCATACATGCACATACAGTACACTCCACAAGTATGTAGTTAGAGCATATTTCTCATCTTGAATCAGGCTTTGCCTTGCTCATCCAATACTTTTGTGATTTCTATAAGCCCTTGATGTAAAGAACTTCTTGACATTTTATTAAATACATATACATATATATTTATGTATATGTATACACACACATGCATACACACACACACACACGCTAAGTATCCCAGATTTTTTTGATTCAGGACTCTAGTTCAAAACCAGGTAAGTAATTTTTTAAGTAGAATGGTATTTTAGCAAGTATCATTTCAGACTTGATCATAAACTACATTAGTAAACACTACTATCTGGTCTTTCCATTAATGGAAGTTCCAATATTTGAAATATTAGTCTGATAGGCAGAATAATGGGCCCCCCAACAGACGTTCAGGGTGCTCATTATTCAGTATAGGTTTTTTTCTTAATCCCTTCAGTTTCCTGTTGGAGTCTTACCTTCACGTTTGTTTGGTGCCTCTATCATTTCTTTTGGTTTAATCTCTCTATAGAGTAAGCCTCCAGACCTCTACTAGGTGGGGGAGAGGCAATCTCCAGGTTGTGAGAGGTGGGGAGGGAGGGATGTGTGTGTGTGTGTGTGTGTGTGTGTGTGTGTGTGTGTGTGTGTGTGTGTGTAGAGAGAGTGAGAGAGAGACAGAGAATGTAAAGGTCTTAAATCCTTATTAGGCAATAGCCCCAAATGTATCTTAAATAATTGATGTGTTTTTATTTATCTCATAATTTTTAAAATGAGATCATCCTGTAATTCAGCCATAACCTTTACTTTTACATAACTTCTTCATTGCATTTCAATTACCATTTAAATAACATATTCTTGTTCTGGAAGACAGTGAGCTTTTCATCATTCTTTCTGTCTAGATAACATCCAAAGACAAATCCCACAGAGGCGAGTATATGAACCCAATAGTTACACATTACATGAAGTAAGCTGTGGCTCTGATGTCAACAGTGACCCTCAGGACCAAGGGCAGAGGTGAGCTCAGCCCGCAGACTTAATTTCATCAGAGAAAATTCTTAAATTGTAGCATCACCTAAATGTGTATATTCTCAAATTAGAAACAGAGACAAAGTTTTTCCAATATAGTTGATTAAAAAGCAATAAACTTGGGAAAATTGCAGATAGAGAAACTGAAGACTTCCTGGAGGATGAAGATAAGCATTTGGATTTTACAGAGACAGTGCTCTTATCTTCATAAGCCATAAAATGCTGAATATCAAGTATCAGCAAACCTGAGCGCTGAAATATATTTTGGGGTTGGGAGGGTAGCATGAGTGTTAGGAAGATCTCTGTCTTTTACTGAAAAACTATCACATAAGTGGACTAAGGGGAAAACCAACACATAAGTAAAAACACAAGACAAAACAAGCCAAAAACCCTGAGATTTATGCCCACTGGGTGCATGCACAAACGGGGGTTGGCAGAGGAATGGGGGACCCAGCCCCTTATCTTATTTCAGTTCTGATAAGAGTTTGTCACTTACTGTCCAGTCTCAGATATCACAAAAGATGTTTCTAATCAGTTTACTTCTCAACTGATTCTCTTACTATGTATAAGAAAATATATTAGACTTCAATTAGAAATATTCCTAAGCCTTACAATATCACAAAATTCAGGGAAGTTCTACAAGAATTTTGAGATTATTCATTCCGTATGCATAAACATTTTACTAACCATTCATCAAGTCGGAGCAAAATTACCAAAAGAACAAATGAATGCTAGCAAAGATTTAGCTTCAGCATGTCACTTCCCTTCAAAATGCAATATAAGCTCTGTTTTAACCAAGAAGTTGCCTTTTACTTAGATCATGAATGGTTTACTGTAGTGTTCTGTCATTTTCTTTAAAAGTGCTTTTCTTTAAAAATATAAGTACCATGGCAAAGTATCTATTAAATTCATATTCAATTAATTGCACAGTTCTAGAGACTACTCACATACAGAGGGCTTTTAACCAGCAGGTGCAATGCATAAAAGTTATTAAAAGTTTTAACTGTTGCAAAGCATGGGTATTTCAAGTACCTGTTTAGATTTAAAACACTTAAGGGAAGGAAGTATAGGACCAAGGGGTCATGAGATCTAGACTTTAGTCTCTGGTTTGTTGCTAATTAATTGTGAAAACTTGGTGCTGTTAATCAAATTCTTGGGGTCTCAGTTTCAGAAAGGAATAAGGAAAGACAGAGCAAAAGAGATCTAGAAAGAGATCCTAAAAATGTTCCTCTGTTTCTCAAGAACTGTGAAGGGTCTGAGATGATATCCTATATTGGCAAGTTAGTTTGCCACAGTTTCGTGGATGCTGATGGAACACACGAGACTCTTGGGTCAGCGATGAAGGACAATTTATTACTCATAGCAATAACAGTCGGTGGAACATCAGCATTTTTGTGCTGGTTATCTAAGCGCCTGTTCCCTAGGGCAACACAATGAGATCCAAGAGAACTGCACACTCTGTGGGTTGTGTTACAAGAAAAGACCCCGAACAGAAGAAACACAATTCTTATAATGGGCAGTGTGCATGCCTGCCCTTTGTTCTAGTGGGAAACACTATCTCCATCTTCCAAGCTTTTTCAGTACACATTCTTGAAAAGATAGTCCAAAACTATATAGAAAATTAAGTTCCTCTCTTACAAGACCTGCAGAAGAAACATGAGAAACACATGGAAAAGTGTCTCCTAGCAACACCCACCCCTTTTCTATATCATCATAGCATCTAGCAAATTTTCCCATGAATGTGCCACTACCAGCCACTCTGAATAATATGAATGTCAGAACTTGAAACAAAATCCTTCAATTTAACTCATACAGCCTATAATTAAGGTTACCATCAAGAGGACTACAGGCATGAGGATGAGGCCAACATGCAATGTTGCCCTCAACCATGCCCGCTTAGGGTTCTAAACCTATAGAAAATTGTTTCCAATTACTTAGATTTGTCCTACTATTAAAATTTAACAATGCTATGTAATATTGAATAATGTATAATAATATTATTACTGTTAACATTAATGTTTCTGATTTTTAGAAGGCAAATGTGAATAATCCATTAAGTCACAGTACTCATTCTCCTTCTCAGAAAAGCTAGAGATGTTAAATGACATTTAGTAAACTCCTCCATTTACAGATAAGAAAAGTAAGACCCTAGCAGAAGGAATATTTGTTCAAGGTCACAAAACAGAGTATTAACCTAGGCCTCCTAGCTCCCTGTGCACTTCATGGTTTAAATTATCTATCAGCTAGCAAAGTAAGATTCCCTGGCACACTAACATTGTGTCTGGGGAACCCAGAAGAAATGCCAACATACCTCATCCACATAACCAATTAGCAAACAATTTAGTGCTAAACTGTATGTTACCAGATAATTCAGAAAGATATTGTGATTAAATTCCATTGAATAAAGGAAGGACTGACAAGATATGGAAAGACAAGAGATCTCACCTAATGAAAGAAAAAAAAAATAAGGTGAACACTCTAAGCTCAGGAATGATGACTGTCACAGCTGGTAGTAACCAAGTCACAGCTGGTTGGGAGGCACTAGTGTGAAGTAAAGGACAAGAAGCCCTGCCTATGTAGGGAAAGTGCAAGTCCAGATAAGAGAGCGAAGTAGCATCGCAGAGGATCGTGAAAGTCAGGGAGAAGAGTTTATGCCTGCGAAGATGGCAGCCAGGAACTCTTTATCCCGACCAACCCAGCCTTCAGGCAAAGTGAAGCTTCACTGTGGGTGCAAAAGAGGACTCAGTTGCTACACACACACACACACACGCACACACACACACACACTCTACATGTATACATTATACATATGCACAATACATATGTGTAATTATATATACACACACTACATATGCTCTAAGCCATAGTAAAATTATTTGTTGGACAAGTGAGTTATATACCAAAACAAAATAAATATATATTTTTGTAATATTCATAAATTAGGATTTTCTTTTTTTCTGGTTTATTGTTATAATTTCTGCCAGACCTTAGAAAATAAACTCTGTAATTATTGACAATCAACTAATCCAAAAGGTGTACTCTTATATCTAAGCAATAAAAGACATCATTCAAAAGAAAAATGATTATTTAGGATTGTGTGTGTGTGTACACACATTCTGATTTGCCAATACATCAGACGTCTACCATTCACTAAATAATCATTCATTCCCCGTATCAACTACAGATGGCCTCCTTTTCTAATAATCACTGAAAGAATGGCACTGCAATATACACAAAACTCTCTGTCCCTACGGTGTTTACATTTTGGCTGGGGAGTTAGATCTAGATCTTTTCATGTACATAATATGCCTAACAAATTAGGTATATTACTATTATATATATTAATAAACAGCATATACCTAATATTGTTAGCTATACTACACATAATATCTATTATAATATACCTAACAATGCCAGTCTATAAAAAATGGAAGACAGAAACTCAATATGTTCCACAATTAAGAGCAGAGGTACAAATCCAAATCCTAACACCTCCAACCAATTAGAGATGTGACCTTGATTAAGTTACTCATCTGTTCCATACCTCACTTGTTTCTTCTTTTTTTTCTTATTTTCAAGTATATACCTCACAGGGTTTTTCTGAGGTTAAAATGAATTAACATGTGTAAAGTGCTGACTTACTGCCTAGAACTTAGTAATCCCTCTGTAAGTACTGGACAGTATCACAATAGAAGGTGGGAGAGCCAGATTACTAAATGTTGATCAAAATAGTTTAGATTCTGTTATTTTTCTCTTCAAAAGCCTTCCTCTGTTTCTACAACTTGCCTTTGAAACCCTGAAGTCCAAACACACCAGGCTCTTCATCTTTTTCTGAGCATGTCTCGCCATCATACACACACACACACACACACACACACACACACACACACACACACACACACCCCTATGACATTTCACAGCCTCTCTTCCCTGAATGCCAGCCCCATCATGTCTTCCAGGTTCTGCTGACTCTTCCTCCTTCATGAAGCCTTCCCCAATTATTCTAGGTGGAACTAGTTGTTTGTTTAGCTCTCAGCATTCCCTGAGCTCTCGCTTTTTCTATATCATTTCCCGGCCATATGACTTTCAGCAAAACAATCCAGCCTATCTATCTGTGTGCCAGTATCCTTATTGGTAAAGTGAGAGTAATAACAACACCTAATCCTATCGAGTTACTGTGAGGACTGCTGTATATAAAATGCTCATAAAAATGTTGGTACATAGTAAATGTTCATGAAAATTATTGGCATTGTTTTTATCATTAAAAGCATGTACATAAAATGTTATAATTATTTATTTTTGTCTGCTTCTCACTAGCATCTATATTATTGGTGTGAAGGAAAGGGACCACATCAAGCTTTCCTTATCTTTGCATACTCAGTACCAAATGCCCAGAACATAGAAGAACCAAAGAAATATTAGGTAATTAATTCACTTTATACCACTAGCATAGTGGCTAATGCAGAGTAGATGATCAAATTTTTTTTAGAAAAGAACTTGAATGAGTTCTTCGTCAGACTATGATTTGAGCACATCCATTCATGTACAGTCTCTAGAATTATTTTATTTCATGAAAAATGTTTGTTTTGATTTATGTGATTTATGGGGAAATAATAAAAAACTATATATCACCCTGAGTGTTTTGGTTGAGTCTTTGTGAACTAATTAGGTAATGAGGGCCCTGTATTGTATATCTGAAAGCTGCCAAGAGAGTACATTTTAAAAGTTCTCATCAGAAAAAAAAAATGTGTAACCATGTGAGGTGATGAATGTTAGCTAAACTTACTGTGCTAATCATTTCACAATATAAACATATATCAAATCATTACGCTGTACATATACCTTAAACTAATGCAAAGTTATATGTCAATTATATCTCAGTAAAACTGGAAGAAAATACAGCAATTAAGAATAAAGGAAAAAATTTGGTATAATACAGTAGAATCCACACACAAAAAAAGCCTGCAGCAATATGCCTAAGTGTTTTCCTCTAAAACTGGGAATAAACCAAGAAAGAAGTTACTATCTCCATTCCTATTTAATATGATGCTGGGCTGAAGGTCGTACCCAGTGCAATGGGGCAAAAAAAAAAAAAGGAAAGAAAGGAATAAAAACAATAATTAATTTGCAGTTGAAAAAGAATGCATAAAGATATCTAAGATAATGCAGTCAAACTATTAAAAATAAGAGTTGAATGTGACAAGTTCACTTTGTACAGTTATTATATAAAAACCAATTGTCTTTCTAGAAAACAAAACAATTAAATAGAAATAAAATGGTTCAAATGCCATCGCTCACAAAGCAAATTCTTTAAATAGAACACAAAAAGCACTAACCATAAAAGAAAGGATTTGACTACTTTAAAATCAAGAACATCTCTTCATTAAAACACACAAACCATGGACTGAGAAAAGGTATTTACGATGCATATATTCAATAAGGGACTCCAGATTATATGAAGGATTTCTACAAATCAATAAGATAAAAGACACTCAGCACAATAGAAGTGTAGGCCAACCCCTAAATGGGTATTTCATACACACACACGCAATTACACAATCCAAATGGCCCAACAAACATGTGAGAGGGTCCTTTACTTCATTAATCATTAGATAACTGCAAATTAATACCACAATTAGATGTCACTATGAAAAAATCACAATGGCTACAGTTTAAGAAACCTGAAAATACTAAGTGCTACAGAGGATATGAAGCAAGTAAAACTCTCGTTCAAGGCTAGTAAGAATGTAAATTTGTAAACCACTTTAAAAAATGTTTTGAAAGCATTTATTAAAGCTTGGCATAAGTTTAAGACCCGGCAATTCCATTCCTAGGTGTATACCCAGTAGAAATGTACACATTTGAGCACTAATAGACATATGCTAGAATAGAGCAGCACCATTCCTAATCATATACAAAAGGTAATCCACATTTTCATCAACAGGAGAATTGATAAATTGTGGTAGATTTGTAAAACTGAAAAGCATACAATAAGAATAAACAGGGCTTCCCTGATGGTGCAGTGGTTGAGAGTCCGTCTGCCGATGCAGGGGAAGCGGGTTCGTGCCACGGTCCGGGAGGATCCCACATGCCACGGAGCGGCTGGGCCCGTGAGCCGTGGCTTTTGAGACTGCGCATCCGGAGCCTGTGCTCCACAGCGGGAGAGGCCACAACAGTGAGAGGCCCGCATACCACAAAAAAAAAAAAAAAAATGAATAAACTACTGTGACATGCAACAACATGGGTGAATTTCAAAGACAAATACTGAGAGCAAGAAGGCAATTACAAAATAATATATAACATGTGATTCCACATCTATAAATTTCAAAAATGGTCAAAATTAACTGATGGTGTTATAAGTTAAGATAGTGGTTAACTTTGGAGAGGGTAGTGACTGGAAGGGGGTATATGGAAAGTTTACAGGTTGCTGACAATATTTTACTTTTTGATCTGAGTTGTGGTTACAGGAGTTTTAACTTTTTGAAAAGTCTCTAAACTGTATATTTATGATTGCTGTTCTATTCTCCATATACCTTATTTTTCAATAAAGAACTTAGACACATATGTATGTATGCATATAGATGGGAGAGGTGGGAGGTTTTATAAATGTAATGAGTGTGAGAGAAGGATAGCTCACCAGTACCATATGCCATTCCTCCACAGTATGCAATCCACCATGTCTGAAAGAGCTCATAATTAAAGTGACTCCAGAATTACATAGAGATTGTTGTGAAGTCTGGAATCATAGTACAATAAGACCTTTTTTATTAAACAGATATGGAAATATTTTCGGATCAGTTGTTAAATAACTTCATAGATATAAACATGTTGAATCAAATTTGTTTAAAGAAAGAAAAACGTAGTTTTAATAATAAACATTATCCTATCTCAAATAGATTGAAAATTCAGTTGGAAAGTAATGTATTTCTACCCCCTACCCAAACATACACACACACACACACACATACACACACTCTCTCTATAGGTTTGTAAACTGGCCCCTGTACACAGAGGGCAAGGAGAGACCAAAGAAAGAGGCAGATCTGTCCAGACTGGTAGGTGCAGGTTTGAAAAGAAAGTGAACTTACATATGAGGCTTGCCTTCAGCGGTTACAAGATGAGTAGATCTAGGTACCTGCAGGACAGAATCTTAGAAGTTTATAGAGAGGCCTTAACTAGGTTCAGTCACATATTCAGTCCAGATGGTCTCAACCACACCTTACTCTCTCAAGACTGCATCCTTGAAACCAGCTCCCACTGTCGGAATGCTGGGTGAAATGTACATTCCAAGGACAGAGGAGGGGTGAGGAGCCCCCGATTGCCCGGGTTCAACTCTCTGGTCATGTCCTCTCGATGACCTCCTCCAACACTCCACCCCTCATGACAGGCTCTTACAATCTTACACGCTGCCCTCTTCTGCAATGTGCCCTGAGAGGTCAGCAAGGGGTTTGACTAGCATGGAGGTGGCTCGTTCGGTGGCTACCTGGCTGCACTGAAGGCAGATACAACATAAAACACAGATTAACATAATGATTTCCAAAATAAGTAATAATTTTTTCCATCAAGAGTCCCATGAGCCGAACAACTGATTTATTAAAACTTCCATGCTGTGGGTCAGATCACTCCAGGCATTCAACTTGTGTCCTCATGTGATTTAATAAAGATGATACATTAGCAGACTCATCAAGTATGAAAATACAATATTCTGTCTGGATAATGGTATAGGTGTCTGCTTGTGAGGCAGGAATAATGTCCAAGGCCACCTATTTTGAAGGACAGCTTTTCTCATGAGAAACATTGTGTTCAGTAAGGACAGGCTTTGTCAGCTATCATATAAGTCTTGCTGGGTGAATTATTAAGGGCCTACATGTGCTAAGGCCAATGGAGGGAACAAAGACAGCAGCCATATGATCGTACTAGTGGAAAAGAGATCATGTCCACCTGGCCCTGAGAAGAGGGAGGTGGGCAGTTTTGGGAACTTGACCTGGCTGTGCACACCATACATTCTGGCCAGGAGAGACAGCACTGTCAGGCGAGAAGAGATGGAGCTGGTGGGGGGAAAGGATATGCCAGACCAGGACCCCTATTTTCTCTTCTTTCAATGGTGCACGTTCCATTTCAAGTACAGTGCATTTTATCAGGTCTAGTTTGCAGCAGGACAATGGAATCCCAGGGGAGATTGAGTAGTTCCCCAGCACCCAGGAGTGTGAAATCATTTACCCACCTCAGTGGGATGTCTCATTGCAAATTCCAGTAGATAATGCCTTTCTCAGGAGTGACTAGGCCTGGTGTTCTCAGCAGTATGGCACACTAATCCATAGCGGGGTCTGGGCAATGGCTGTCTCCCTCAATTTCCATACCTCTGTGGTGTTGAATATCTCGGCAGGGGTCCCCAGTCTAGCATGTGGAGCAGAGGCCCTACCAATTGATATTTGAACGTATTAAAGCCTGGGACAGTACTCTATTCCACCTGGCCAAGATGGTCTTACCTGTTAGTGATTTAATCTACTATTTTAATATTCCATTTTTTTCTACCAGTCTTGCTGCTTGTGAGTTATAGAAGACATCGAATCCCCACTCAATGGCATGTTCTTTTGTCTAGTCTCACGTATCATGAAATATGACCCCCAATCCTTGCCTATTTGATGAGGGTATCTTTACCTACTTAGCTTTTCTAATCCCCATAATGGTGGCAGCCCGGTTTGCATGGCAACAGGGTAAAGCTTGGGTTAGGCCAGACACAGTGTCCATATAAGCAAAGGCATATTTAGAACCCTTAAAGGGAGGGGACCAATATAGTCAATTTGTCAATCCCATACCTGTTGAGAACTCCAGTGAATGGTCCCAGACTCCTTAGGCAGTTGCCTTGGCATTGTTTAGAACACACAGCACATGCTGTTACTACATTAACCACCACTGTATTTCAAGCGCAACCAGCATCCTTGGCAATGCATCATCCCACCCAGGAGCTATGTTAGCTGCTTTTCCTATACACCCGATCTGTTGTATCTACCAAAAGGTCAGTTTCTAGGGTTTATACCCAGGCTAGGGCATCAGCTTCCTGATTTCCAGGGGTTATCAGAGCCTTATAAGCCAGGATGTGAAAACAGTGAGGACTGTCTCAAGCTCTTGCAGAGGAGCCCAAATGTCTTCCCCATATCCTGCCCCACAAAGGCTTATTCATAATCATCCATTGCTTGTTTTCCCATTGTGCAAGCTATCAGGTTAATCCTTTCAGAACAGCCCAACTGTCAGGGAGAGACCAAAGGAACAGCCAGGGATAGATAAAAGAAAGAGGCAGACCACTTCAAATTGGTAGATGGCAGACTTAACAAGCAAAGGATCTTTTACACAGGGCGTGTCTTTGGCAGCTGCAAGATGGGTAGATCCACACATCTCCCCGTTAGAATCTTAAAAGTTTATAAAGAGGCCTGAACTGGCTTCAGGCATGTATTCAGTGCAGATGGTCTAAACAACACCTTACTTTCTCAAGGGTGCATCCTTGAAACAGCTCCTGGTGTGGGAACTGTAGGCAGAATGCACATTCCAAGAACAGGCAACGGGTGAGGAACCTCTGATTGCTTGGGTCGAGCTCACAGGTCAACTGGCATCATGTCTTCTCGGTGACCTCCTCCAACAAATACACACACACACACACACACACACACACACACACACACACACACACACACACACACACACATCTTCCCTTTGTAGTAGTGATGGGGCACAGATGAGGCAAACAAAGAGATCACTGAATATCCAGGCAGGGTCTTGGGTGAGATGCATGGAGTAAGTGTGGGGCACAGTTCTACTGTCAGAGCCTCCCAGATACCTCATCTTATCAAGGGACCTAAAGATGGTTAAACTTCAAGGCATGAGTCAATTAACTAAAGTCATAAAAAACTGATGTTCTGATGCGATATCATTAATTAATGAGAAAAAAAACTCAAGTCACGATGTTCTCATTTTCCTGTCAGTATATACTCTCACTGTCCTATATAGGAAAAGGAAAAGTCAGGATATGCTCAGAGTTTGGCAAGAGAAATGGTGACTTACTTTGATGACAGTAGCATTGACCTCTGAGTGCCTAATGGATCCATCTCCACTGGACTATACACAGCTGACTGTGGAGCCAGACACTCATGCAGGTGACTTCCCATTGGAGTAATGAGAGGGGAAAGCAGATAATTCTGGGCTCTCACATCAATTTTCTAAGCTTCATGCAGGTCTGTCCTTGTTGATTCACTCAGCCTCCTCTAAACATAATAATTGTGTTGGTTAAGCCTGTTTATGTGTGAATGTTATTAGTTTAATCTTCCAAAAACAGTTACAAGGTCTAGGGATATTTTAACCTAATTCTCTATGAACTAACCTCAGGACTCTATCAGAAAGGAGAAATATAATGCAGAAGGAAAGAATACATATTTAATTAATAATTTTCATTAATATATGTGAAACAAGTTTCACAAGAGTGATCATTGGATATCTAGTTTAAAAATAATGCAAAAGTACACATCCAATAGAAGTATTTATCTCATAGCAGAAGATAAATATTCTATACTTGCTAAAAATGGGGCTTTTGCCAAAACTTGAAAATTCCAAAGATCCATCAAGGGAACCTTGCATCAATTCTGCCAGTAGGCCTGAGAGACCCTAACCTGGCACAGATTACAATGAAACCTCCTACTTTTGGGGTGGGAAGCAGTGGATGCATTTTATCCTGTGAATTGATTAGAAGTCAACAGGAATATGAAACCTAATTAAACATGTAAACAGAAATCACATTTTAAAATTCCACAAGCCCATAACACCTGCAGAGTAACAGAGGAAATATCTACATTGTTCAGATTATGGTCTGTCTAATCCAAGGTATTGGAATATTTATATCATTCATAGTAAATGATTGCTTGACGTAACCCAGTTGGACACTTTGTTCACTTTAGGTGCTGTAGGATCATGCACATCTCACTGGACAGTGGGAAGCACCCTGAAATGACAGTGCACATTTTATCTCAGATCAAGGCAGTAAAGTCTTGCAAGGCGTCCACTGCACAACTCCAGGAGGTGCCATTTGCTCAGACTATGAAAGGCTTATATAAAAGGAAGCCTGGAAGTTGTACAATGTGGCAGTCTTAAAATATTCTTAATCTAATGAGAAAAGAAAATGTTTTGCCTAAAGATAGGTATATGGCCACACTATAAAAATAGAAAAAAAAATTATAGTACAATTTTATTAATTCACTGATATTTCTGACAATTCATTTGGAATACCATGTGTCACTGACCCCAAATCTCACAGGACACTAAGCTAGGAGAGGGTACAAAGGACCAGTATCCTATCTGAGGACTACTTTGTTTTCAGTTATGTTTTCCTATAGATATAACTGTTTTGTACATTTCTGAAATATCGTTGTTTTCCCTTCCAGTCATATTTATAACCTCTGTAGCTCTATCTGTATCATTTGTGTGTGTTCCCAAATATTTTTAACGCCTTTCAATTTAACATCACTGAAGACATTCTTGTGCTTTCAGTGCTGCTCCCTGATCATTAATAAAGACATTACATTTTTTTAAAAATCTACCCTTGTTAAACACATTTTTGCAACTTCAAATTATATAAAGCCTAAAATACAAGTAATTCAAAGACATTGCCACATATTATTATCCTTTGCTTACCATCTTTCAGCTCATTTTCAGTTCTTGAGGCTGAATTTTTCTGGTTTGATTTGAATCAATTTTGCCAGTAAAATCTCACTGATGTTATATCAATTACTGTAAGAGTAGAATACAGGAGAGCACTATACTTAATCCTCTATTCATTTCTGAATTTAGTTATTCTAACAAGAATGCTATTTAGTTGTGTGTGTGTGTGTGTCTGTGTGTGTGTTGAGGGACAGTGGTGTTGGGAGATGGAGAGTGCTTTTTAAAAATATACAATTGACAAAAATAGATTTACTATTCTGGGAGAGAGCAGAATTAAAGTAAAAAAGAAATGAGCTCTGGCTCTGACCATCATGTGAACTGACAAAAGAAAAAAAGGTGGACATCAGGACAGTATTCCCCCTAGATCTAGGCAAGCATGGCCCTTGAGTCAGTGGACCTGGTGCCATGAAGCTCCTTTCCTGAAATTTCCTAATTTCCACTCTGGCCACACTCTGGTGCCTGGGACTAGCCGAAGTGGGCAGTGCCCTGGAGTAGAGTACCCTGAGTCCAGACCAGGACCCACAGGGGCCCTAGTCTCTGTGTCCCTCCTTCAGATCATTCTGCCATCTTCTTCCCACCCACCTCTCTGGGGCAGGAAGAAGTTGGGGTCAACCAGTTGCACAGATGTGCTCAGGAGTTAGAGAATATGGGGTCATTCCAGGCTCCGTGGTTGGACCCTAGTCCCAGAGAGGTGACTTGGCGAAGTAATCATCCCCATTTGTGGGCTCAGTATTCCTTTCACAGGTCTTTGAGAGACTGGAACACAAGAATGGTGCTGACATGCTGATCTGGGGTGACATAAATTGTTTATATAGACAGGAGTCTCGCCAAAAAAAAAAAAAAAAAAAAAACATTACCACATTCTACGGTAATGCTAGGGGTTGCCCTGCATTAGAATATTTAGATGACAGGAAATCTGTGTTAGACACAGAAAATTCTACACAAAAGAGAGTCATTGGAAACTCCATCCAGATAATTTTTTGTTTTTTTTACAGAGTTTAAAAGAATCTGGCTACAGAGTATCTACGCTTGGTTTGAAATCATAATAAGAAGTATTGGCACTGACTGGTTATATGAAAAGGCTCCTTCACATTTTCTTTTCTTTGAGGAAGTTTGGAAAATGCTCACACAGTTGATACCTAAAAAGCCAGTTCAATGGAAGTTGTGGTTAACATCTACAATCAGTTGACTTAAAAGGACAGTTTCAAGGACATGATCCTCAATAATGTGGGTGGGCCTCATCCAAGCAGTTGAAGGACCTCAAAAGCAAAATGGAGGTTTTCTTAAGGCAGAAGAAATTCTGACTCTGTACTGTAGCAGCAGCTCATGTCTGAGGGTTTCCACCCTCCCACCTCCCCTACAGATTTTGGACTTGCCAGCACCCACAACTATGTAGGCCAATTTATTGAAATCTATCTATATCTATCTGTCTATCCATCCTACAGTTCTATTTCTTTGGTAGAAACCTAACTGATACAGGGCAAGTGTATCTCTTCAAAATGTTCAGGTATATTTCTTGACATTGAGTCTCCTTGGCCCAATGTGGAGGATGCCCTGCCTTCACTCAACCAATCGCTGTGCTCAGAGGAATTGGAAGACACTGGTTGACCAAGCTGGGTCACAAGCCCACCCCTGAAATCAGAGGTTAAGTCATCTCCCTCAACAGCATGAACAGAGAGTAAGAAGAAACAACTCAGCAAAGAAAACATACATTCTTTTACCAGCGGAAATGATCCTGGATAGGCAGTCACACCACACATCCAACAAAGAAGACTTACACACTTGCCTTGTTTCAAAACAGACATTAAGAGGCACCAAGCAGATTCACACTGATAAAACTTCTAAATGTTTTAGGATCTTACCAACCTGGATTATATGTTCTGGTAGAAGTCAAAATTCTCTCCTAGAATATAATTCACTCATATATTAGATAACGTAAAGTGGATATACCAGAATCTTTAAATGTATGTACCCCTTGAAATTTTTTTTCAGAAGACCAATATAGAGCATGACAATTGAAGTTTCCCTCTAGTTTTGCTACCATCTCTTTTTCAGCATCTGGCTATATGTCGTGTTTCCCTCATTGCCACCTTGACCTTTTTGCCATCTCACATCTGCCCTGTGTTTACTCTTGCTCTTGAATCTCTTAAAACTAGCAGCTGGTAAATTAGCATTTTATTGGTGGGCTTGATGCTGTTCACAGTGGTGTTACACTAATTAGGAAATGAAGAGTTGAGCTCAGGGTGAAGGAGGAAGTCCTCAGCATGACCTGAGGATCCAACTAGACCTGACCTTGGCATTGATGACACCATTACCCTAAAGGCAGTGTTGTCTCAGAAATCAAGAGGCCTCACAGGCAGTGCGTTCCAAAGGTCCAGTTATACCAAAGAAAGAGGTCACTACAGCTAGAGCAACCCCAAAGATTTTGAGTCCTGAGTTGGAACTTGGATTTGAGTTGGACTCTGTGCAGTAGGTCAAATTGGTTATGGAAAAAAAAAAGTGAAATACAGGCATTCTGAGGAAGGTCAGAATGATCAAAGATACCATTGAAAATATTCTCCTGTGTGGGATTATGAGGTGCTCAGCCTGGCTGGAAAAAAGGGGTATACCCTAAAACTGAGAGAGAGAAGTATGGAAAGAAAGACTGTAGCAAAACTGTGAAGAGCTCTGGCTGTCACTGGTAATAATACAAGCTGGGAAAAAGGAACACCTTTTTATCCAGAAAGGAACATGATGAAATAGATATTTTAGGAGGAACTGCTGGTGTCTCTGTTATAGAGACAGAGGGGAAACAGGAGGAGCGTCAGAACACTGTAACAAATGCAGCTTGAAATCGAAACAAATCATCCTTACCATTCATTTGGGATTTGTGTTACTTTGCAGTGCTCAAAGAATCCTTTCAAAAATATGGGTAATAATGGAAAAGTAATGCAAAAATTGAAATATATTATGAAAGCACCAGAAACATGCACAGGTTTCCAGCACCATAATGTTGGTGCAGTTATATGTATTGACTCCTCATTCAAATACAATTAAGCTTTAAAATCAACTGCATATGGATTCAGACAGTTGAAAATGATATATTTCTTCAGTACTTAATAGATGTCCAGACTGTGTCTATGAATGATAGAAAAGTGAGTGAGTAAATTGTTCTACTTTAACTTCAGGCTAAATTAACTCTTTCTGGTTCAGTCTTTTGTTTGCATTGTTCTTTATAGTTTTCACAGCATTTTCACACTTAATCTCTCTGGATCCTTATACCACCCCATTTTACAGGTAAGAAAAAAAAAGTTCAGAGATGGCAAAGCTTTTATCCCACGTATCAATTACGATTTAATGGCAGAGCTAGATTAAAGCTTGGATCTAGGCACCGTTCGGTACAGAAGGAGATATTAGTCTGGGAGGTAACAGGGTAAGGCAAGCCAAGACAAAGATAAACTATTTCAGAGAGTCAGACGATGACTGCCAGAACTAAGGGAGAACAAAGAACTAATCTAGGTTTGGAAATGGGCAGAAATGACTATTCAGACTCTGCCTAATTTTTTTTTTTTTCCAAATTCAATATCCTTTCCAACCAATAAAGATAGACAAGTTGAAGATTCCCAGGAATGGAAGCAGCTCCCCTTTGCTTTGGTCCCACAGCACCAAGGCATGTTCAGATTTCATGGATCAATGCTCTCCACCTGGAGTAATCCATCCGATGTGGTACAGTTAGAGGAGCTCAGTGCAGCCGACTGGCTGGCTCTTATCCCATTTGGCTGGGGAGGGGTGACCTCAACTTGCATTGTACCAGGTAATTAGGGCTTTCACCATGGTTGTGTGGTAAGTTAGGCCCTGCATAGTGCATCCAGCTGATGGCTGAATAGGCTTATATCCAATCTGCGTTCTTCCCCCCAGGCCAGGCTTGCCCTCATGAAGGGCTGGGTCCACCCTTTTTCTAAGGTGCACAAAGGTGTTTTAAAGATGTGCTTAAAGTGCCCCTGATATAAGGCAGTTCCTATAAAAGGCCTGACCATAGTCTACCACAGAACTGGACTCCAGTATATTCTATCATGTGTATGAATGTGTGTGTGTGTGTGTATTCTGTGAGCAAGAGAGAATACAAGTTAATCAGATGGGCAAAGCGATGACTCAAATTTATCAAAAAACATTATATCCTTTTAGAAAAACGTTTACTCATTTTATCGAAGAATCTAAAAGTGTGTATGGTGAAGTCATTTGTATTATATAGAGACCCAGGGGGAAGACCAAGAGCAGAGAATGAAATAGCTCCATGTCCTTGCCAACTTTCCTCCCACGCTGGGTTAGGCTTCCAAACACTCTGCAGGTTCTAGAACCCAAGGGAATCATGGCTGGTTCTTCCACCTGCCCTTCTGACACTGCCTACTCTACTTTGTACCCCACACTCAATCTCCCTCTCTCTTTCTGGTCACCGTATACTAGCTCACTGTCAACTCTGGCATCAATCCTAGATACTGCTTAATGGATTGTCTTCGGACAAATGTCTCTGGCCTACAAAGCTTCTCCACTGCTTTCCTGCACCCAGCCTCTGCTCCCACAATCCTCACAAATCCTCAGGGCATAAATGCATACACTGAACACCGTCCCACTGGAGGAACTAGACTTGACCCAGACTAAATGTTTAAAGGTGTGCTTTGAGCCATACATACTTTATACTTGGAAAAATGAAAAGCTGCCGTCATGGGCCTAAGATAATTAATATGGAAGGACAGGCATAGTAGAATATTTCAGAGGAAAAGCTCCCCATCAAGCTAAAGCCCTCCCCTCATCATCTCACCTGTAAGGTTTGGCCACTGGGGTGTGTGGATTATGCATGGTAATTATCTGGATGAGTGTGCATAGTTAGTGGGAGTCAGTAAATGTCTACTTCGGTACACATTGTCAGTTGCAATTTGCATCAACCCTCCTTCCTCATCGCAGGATGATCCAGGTTGGGAGGTAAGGAAAGGCTCAGGAATATCCAGGCTTAATTAGCTGGTATTTGAATGGAAGATGCTGTGAGCCAAGGGCAAGAGGTCCACAAATGGGGGTCAAGAAATCAATGGAGGGGAATCAACAAGACATGTAATTAAATGAAAGACAGACTTCAGGACAGATGCTTGGGGTAGTCTGACTTAATTTCTACAGAAAGGTACTCAGGCTTAAAGCTAAATTTTAAAGAGCAGAAAATAGATCTTCCCACTCACTTGGTGCCTTGCCTTGCTAGGCATGTGAGCTCAGATGATAATAACAGCAAAGTGACACTTGTTACACCTCAGGTACTGTTTAAAATGTTTTATATGCTTTAACTAATTTAACGCTCATACCCTATAAGGGAGGTACTATGACTGTCATCTCCATTTTACAGATTAGAAAATCTGTACAAAGTGGTACAAAGTGGTTAAGCAAATTTGTCCAAGATCACCTTGCAAGTAAAGTTAGCATTTGGCTCCAAAGTGTATGTTATTAACTACGATACTATCCTACATTCCCAAATTAGGAAGACGTGTCTTTCTTCTTTGAAAGTCATGAGAAATATATCAGAGATAGTGAAAGCTAACAAAGTGGGAGTCCCAAAAATCTGCCACAAGGAAATGAAAGTAGACAAAAGTTAGTCTTAACTACGGAGAATGTCTTGAGGGATACCTGCCCCTCAGTGCTAAAATTTATTCTCCTCGCTCTGTCCTTCTGCCTGGAGTAGCACCACTGGCTCCTTGTCCAAGTTAAATCTTGTAATCTCTGTGTTTTTCTTTTACATTTTAGTTGATCCCAGCATGGGTTATAAGGTTCATCCATTCTAATAGCATCTCCTTATTCAGAATGGCCCTGGCTTCAGGAAAGAGGAGATTCTAAAACGGGTGGGCAGGATAAAAGAGATAGGCAGAAAGGCCTGGAAGAAAAAGGGAGGACCCTGGTTATAAAGTGTCTAAAGAAAAGAAGGTGGGAGCTTTTTTTAAACAATTGGAGCCATCACACTCTGAATCCAGAAATAAATTGACTCGCATCCTGAAAAACATAGAATGGATCCCCAGATTGAGAAATAGTGATCTCTATGTTTCAAATGCAAAGGAGAAAGTGTGTGAGTGTGATGGATTTCCATAAATGGTATTTTTTTAAATTTTAATACTAAGGAAATAGACAAAATAAGGAATGATAGTGGATACATGCAATTGTTCTCCACATTCTGTAGGTCAGGAATCTGAAGTTCAGAAAGGTTAAGTAACTTATCCAAAGGCACTCAGCTAGGGAGTGTCAGAGCCCCAATGTGTACTTGGGCAACACAACTCCAGAGTTCACACTTTTAACGTCTACAATGTACTGCCTTTTATGTGAAGCAGGTGGGTGAAATGCTGGCCAAGTCCACAAACTGTGACTGGGGCCATAGCACTGTATTTGGTTCAGGGTAAGCTCAACACAATTAAAACAGAGCAACCCTTTTCAATTCAACAAACACATACTCCCATGTCTCGGCATTTTGTTGCATACTCCTGGGAAAACAGATGTAAGACTCAGCTCTCAAAGCAGGAGACACTTGGCATCTCAGAGCATGGGAGGAAACACAGAAGCATTTCTGTACAAAGCAATGTGCCCTAAGCTCAGTTAGAGGAAAGCATGAAAGGTCCAGAGGATTTACACGGAACCCAACAGTGGTCAAGTGAATGTGACTGGGTAAGGGGTACTTCTGGCAAAGGGAGAAATCAAACCAAGGTCCATAGGAGAGCTTGTGGCTGGATGTGTGCAGGAATTACTGTTCTGGCTGCAACACTGAGGCAAGAAGGGAAATGCGAGATATGACTACAGATTACATTCGGTTTGGCACGCCTGGCTAAGGAGTCTCTGATTCCGGAAGGAACATCTTTTGAAGAAAGGGTTGACAGGACACCTAAAGATATATCAAAATGGA
This sequence comes from Neophocaena asiaeorientalis asiaeorientalis, assembly GCF_003031525.2. Classification (NCBI taxonomy): domain Eukaryota; kingdom Metazoa; phylum Chordata; class Mammalia; order Artiodactyla; family Phocoenidae; genus Neophocaena; species Neophocaena asiaeorientalis. Next base: position 4,573,101 of record NW_020173656.1, read on the forward strand.
TAAACGGTTGTAAGTGAAAGATGCAGACACATTTCAAAAATCATCAGGAGGAGCAAAGGCAAGAAAGTCATGAATATAAATACATTGTCTGTGTAGTTAAAGGTGGATATCTCTGTGCTATCTTTTTAAAAGTAATCAGTTAGATAGAGTCATAGAAATTTAATGCAAATGCATATACACACGTGAGTAAAGCAAGGGTGGATCATATAATGAAGAAAGAATAAGATTCAGAGGCAAGTCCAAGATGGATACGGGGAGAAGGCTTCAGAGATTATTAGAGAAGCTAAAAGTGTGCAGTTTTATTCAGTGCAAAACGCTGATCTCCAAGTGCAAGTCTCTTACCATGGCTATTAGAAGAACCCCTGAAGAATCGCTCATGCAAAAAATGCTTCACTGCCATTGTCATCAGGCTCATAAGTGTGCACAGCCAGATAAGTAGACACATGCTCCACTGCATCTTGTGAATATCATACCTTTTGTTCAAATATCACATTGAAATCCTAGGACTATGTCATTTACCCTTCCATATATTTTTTTACTCAATTTAAAAATACAACAAAAAAGATAATGCATAATGGCAAAGCAACCACTCCCAATGACTGAAATTTAGTTTAAAAATGGAAATGGGGAGGTACCCAATGTGTAGAGTTGATATCCACCATGAGATGCGGAAGGCATAATAATTTTGAATTAAATACTCACAAAATGATTATTTTGTAGATTGTTCTTTTTTCCTCACCAAGGTGAGGTAAAATCAATAAATTCACACCTCTCTGTTAGATGATTTGGGAGATATATGCAAAACAGAAAATACATGCTTTTGCCTTAAAGGATTTCACAGTTTTATTAGAAAAAATGAGTCTTACACTATGGACCTGTAAGTAGTGGCCCTGTATTGAGGGATTAGAGAAAAGGATGTGTGGTCTCCACAGTTTCACAGAATTGTATACTTACAGGGAAAATACATTCTTCTAAAATGCTTTAAAAATAACTTCATTCAATAAAGAATTTTCCCTGAATGTATTTTTTTGAGTGTCTGGTATGTCCTAGTACTGGAGAAAAAGAGAAGATTGAGAATGTTTTCTGCCCTTGAGCAGCCCATCAAGTAAAAAAGATGACACATAAATGATTTGAGTACCACAAAAAGCTACATATAACAGGGGGATGAACCATGTGCTTAGAAACACAAAGGAAGGGTGAGACTACCTCTCTCTTTTCCCATGTGTGATTTTATTAACCCAAAGTTCCTTCCACAAAGACAGATGCCAGGACACATCTAACTAGCTTTTGCTGCCATGATTACAAAATCCGTATTAGAGATGTAACCCCACTGACTATATTTGGATGAGCAATGTATCCAGTGCTCATCTTATTAATTTTAGCCTAATATGTATTAAAGGGTAAGAATCAGGCCCAGTTATAATTTAATTCCTGAATAATTCTGATGACCCTTAGACATGATGATTTAGATAAGCATAAAGGCACATAGCAAAATCAAAGAATAGACTTTTTCTTTTTTTAACATGTTTATTAGAGTATAATTGCTTTACAACAGTGTGTTAGTTTCTGCTTTATAACAAAGTGAATCAGCTATACATATAGATATATCCCCATATCCCCTCCCTCTTGCATCTCCCTCCCACCCTCCCTATCCCACCCCTCTAGGTGGTCACAAAGCACCAAGCTGATCCCCCTGTGCTATGTGGCTACTTCCCACTAGCGATCTATTTTACATTTGGTAGTGTATATATATCCATGCCACTCTTTCACTTCATCCCAGCTTACCCTTCCCCCTCCACGTGTCCTCAAGTCCATTCTCTACATCTGTATCTATATTCCTGTCCTGCCCCTAGGTTTTTCAGGACCTTTTGGTTTTTTTTTAGACTCCATATATATGTGTTAGCATACAGTATTTGACTTACTTCATATGACTTACTTCACTCTGTATGACAGACTCCAGGTCCATTCACCTCACTACAAATAACTCAATTTCATTTCTTTTTATGGCTGAGTAATATTCCATTGTATATATGTGCCACATCTTCTTTATCCATTCATCTGTCGATGGACACTTAGGTTGCTTCCACGTCCTGGCTATTGTAAACAGAGCTGCAATGGACACTGTGGTACATGACTATTTTTGAATTATTACTGTTTTCTCAGGGTATATGCCCAGTAGTGGGATTGCTGGGTCGTATGGTAGATCTATTTTTAGTTTTTTAAGGAACCTGCATACTGTTCTCCATAGTGGCTGTATCAATTTACATTCCCACCAACAGTCAAAGCACAGATTTTTAAGACTTAAGATTCTTCTAGTAGTGAGAATCAGGGTGGAGAAAAGGAGGAGGCAAGCAAGGCAGCCAAGGTGCAGCATTTAAAGAAGCGCTCACTCTTCCTGATTAATGCTGACAGTACGCACCTCCTCAACACGTGTGCCCTAGGTACCCAGCTGCCTTCACCCTAGTCTCAGCCCCTGAGTGAACTGTTTAAAGGGAGAGCAAAATAGAAGGGAATGCTGTTAAAAGAAGCCTACAGCAGCCAGAGAAATGGACCCAGACTATCCATTTCAGAAAGGCCTTTCTCTGTGCCACACTACCTACCCCCTGTAGAACAGACCGGCAGTAAGACTCAGTGATTTCCTGCTGCAGGCACGAGGCTCAGAATACATATTGGGTCTTTTTCAGCGTTTTTTCTTCTTCCAGTTTGATATAATTGACATATAGCACCGTGTAAGTGTAAGGTTGTACAGCGTAATGATCTGACTGACATACATCATGAAATGATGACAATAAGTTTAGTGAACATCCATCATTTTGTACATAATAGATACAAAATTAAAGCTATAGAAAAAACTCTTTTTCCTTGTGATGAGAACACTCAGGATCTACTCTCTTAATAACTTTCAAATATAACCTACAGCAGTGTTCACTGTATTTATCATGGTGTTCCCTAGTTCTTATTTACCTTATAACTGAAGTTTGTACCTTTTAATTACCTTCCTCGAATTCCCCTGCCCCGCTCCGGCTGCCTCTGGTAAATCTGATCCTTTTTCTATCAGTTTGTTTGGTTTTGTAGTATAATTGACCTACAACATTATGTAAGTTCCTAGTACACAATATACTGATTTTATATTTCTATGCATTCCAAAATGATCATCATGATAAGTCTAGTTGTGATATTGCCACCATACAAAGACATTACATAATTAGTGACTATATCCCCCCACACTGTACAGTTCATACCCGTGACTCCTTTATTTTGCAACTGGAAGCTCGTGTCTCTTAACCTCCCTCACCTATTTCTCTCCTCCCCCTACCCTCCTCCCCTTGGGCAACCATCTGTTTGTTCTCTGTATCTATGACTCTGTTTCTGTTTTGTTATGTTTGTTCATTTGTGGTTTTTTTTTTGTTTTGTTTTGTTTTGCGGTACACAGGCCTCTCACTGTTGTGGCCTCTCCCATTGCGGAGCACAGGCTCCAGACGCGCAGGCTCAGAGGCCATGGCTCACAGGCGCAGCCGCTCCGCGGCATGTGGGATCTTCCCGGACCGGGGCACGAACCCGTGTCCCCTGCATCGGCAGGCAGACTCTCAACCACTGCGCCACCAGGGAAACCCTGTTCATTTGTTTTGTAGTTTAGATTCCACATATAAGAGATAACATACAGTATTTGTCTTTCTCTGTTTGACTTGTTTCACTTAGCATAATATCCTCTAGATCCATCCACACTGTCACAAATGATAAGATTTTTTTATGGCTGAGTAAAATTTTAAATAATTAAAAATAATTAAAAACTTAAAAATAATTTTAAAAATTAAAAATAGAACTACCATGGGATATAGCAATTCCACTCCTGGGTATTTATTCGAAGAAAGAGAAAACATTAATTCAAAAAGATACATGCACCTCTATGTTCACTGCAGCATTATTTACAATAGCCAAGATATGGAAGCAACCTCTTTCTTCTGAAGAAGTTTGGTGAAAGTCACCCTTGGCCCAGTCATTGAGTTGTCTATAAGCAATGAAAGACACCTCAAAGTGATTAGAGCAATTTTCGAGTGAATCTTTATGTCCTCTGTTTTAAAATGCACTTGGGATTTGATCTAATTAGGTATGGAAACACACACAGACACTTAATTGAAGGAAGAAGTTTTTACACTCAGAGATGCCTAGAACAGGAGGTGCAGCATGCCATGCAGGGCCATGCAGTGAAGTACCAAGGTTGGTCAGGAGGCAAAGGGGAAAATTTGGTCAAGAGCCTTTATTATAGTTTTCAACTGAAAGAAACGGGCAAGGCAGAGTAAGCAGAGGAGTTTAGGATTGCCAAGTTTGTTCGTTTATTTATTTACTTTTGGCCGCACTGCACAGCATTCAGGATCCCCTGACTAGGGATCAAACCTGTGTCCCTTGCAGTGGAAGGGCAGAGAGTTAATCACTGGACTGCCAGGGAAGTCCCTAGGATTGCCAAGTTTAAATAATTTCAGCAGTCTCCATCCAGCATGTGGGGCTCCCCCTAGTTATCAAATACCTGACCCTGGGACGATTAAGGCCAGGGATAGTGGCTTCCAGGGTGAGAGAAGGAGAGAGGAGGTATTGACTCTATTGATAGATTGGTTGGTTTGCATATGAAAGGTGCGTTTCCTGGTGGGCAAGTAATTTGCTTTCTCTAGGAATTAGCTAACTATGGGAGACAAGTCCCTTCCAGTGTCAGGGAGACCCCAAGATGTCAAAGCATCATAATAAAAAGAGATGCTTAATATGTATCTATATTTTAAGAGTTACCTTTCACTAAATTTCCAATATTCCTGAGGCCTGTGGGAGAGCTGAACTTCTTCTCTTACTCAGAAATGACATGGAGGCATTCATGCAGCAAAGTTTGGGAAAACTTACAATATCACTGCGTGAGCTATAATCAGAGGGCCCTGGCTTCCCGGAGTTTTCAATCCAGCATTATTCACAACTCTTTTGAAAAATGCATAGAGAGAAAGCTCTTACTGGACTCTAGGTACGTATTTTTAACATTTACACTAACTCAACACCCTAGGGTTTTAACCACCAGAAAGCTTACATAAAAAGTGCAAAAACTGTGGGCTTTTTTCCGTGTTGTGTTTTATGAAAGAAATGGAAAAACAAAGTGTGCAATACAAGGAAAAGCTATAAAGACAACACTCAGGTTTCCCTGGAGCCATTTTGAACAAAGTTGCTGACACGGACACTCAGCTTCCAGATGAAATGAAATGTGTCAGAAGTTCCTTCACAAACCATGTAAGTGGCCACATCTTTGTTCCCACTCTGCAATACAAGGCGAGATTTTTAGTGCTAGGAAAGCTGCCAGCCAAGGAGAGGACTGAAGAAAAGAGCAACTTACAATTATTAAGCTACTGTAGGATATGAATAACCAAAAGGGCTGAAAAGAATGGAATTTTGTTCAGCTTCTGTTAACAATGTTGAAAGTGTGAGAAATAGAATGAACTTAGTTTGAAGATATTTGAGAGGTGCAAACATCAAAGAGGCATAATTAGAAGCAAGTGTTTAGAGCAAAAAATGGTAACAGATTCATGGCTGATAGTCAGGAATTAATTTCAGGCCTGCGATTTCTCCAGAGCTACAGAGTCTGTCTCCCAGAACACGGAACATTCCTTTTTTTCCCCAGGAATTCTCCCTATCAATGTCAGCATTCTTGCTTGTAAAGACGGCCCAAGAAACTGCTCATTCTAGGGTGTGGTCTGCCTCAAAATGTATCAATGCTGTGGGTTAAACAGTATCCTCCAAAAGAAGATATGCTCAAGTCCTAATCCCCAGGACCTCAAAATGTCACCTTATTTGAAAATAGGGTCATTGCAGATGTTTAGTTCAGTTGAGGTCATACTGGAACTAAATCCAATATGACTGGTGCCCTTATAAGAAGATGGCCATGTGAAGACACAGGAAAATGGCATGTGATGGTAAAGGCAAAGACTGGAGTTATGCAGCTACAAGCCCAGGAACACCAAGGATGGCAGGCAAACTACCAGAAACTAGGAAGAGGCATAAAATTATTCCCCTGTAGGTTTCAGAGGGTGCATGGCCCTGTGGATACCTTGATTTCAGACTTCCAGTCTCCAGAATTGTAAGACAATAAATGCCTGTGCTTTTAAGTAATTTAGCTTGTGGCACTTGGTTACAGCAGCCGTAGGAAACTAACACACAGGCTCTAACTGCTGACCAGAATATTTTTAGTGCATCCTAAATTCCTCATTTTGAACACTGAATCTAGTTCTCTTCTTTCCAGCTTTGGGGAGGAAAGCTAATTTCTATCTCTGATTTTGTTAGATTTTTCTGTGGTATCATGAGTAATTCCCTAAAGAACAGAGGGATAGTCAATAGAGTAATACCCAGAACTTGTTCTTTGAGAACTGAGATTTAGGGACTATTCAGGACCTTCAGCTCCAACAACTGTTACCAAGACTGAGCTTCTGGAAAATATGAAGGCCAGAGCAGAATCATGAGTGGCCAAGGAGTAAGATATGACATCAAATGACTTTTGAGATGAACCTGAAATCAATAAATCATCCCTGACACCCTACAGAATGTAGTGATCCCCTAGCACTGGTAAAGAAAGATAATGAAAAATTTCATCCCGCTACCCCCTAGAAACAAAACAAAACAAAATAAAGCAAACGGAACCACTGAAGAAACACAACGTGAGAGTCTGAGTAATCTCTGTAGGAGGTGACCAAGAAACATTACTCAGTGCTTGCAAGGTTTGGAGAAAAAGAGCATCCCCTATTTGCTGCCCATGGGAGTACGAACTAGTTTGGCTTTCTGGAACACCACCTGATAATGTGTACCCAGTCTTTAAAACAAGCATGCATTTCTCATCACCAAAATGCAGGCTGCACCTGATTTCAGGGGCCTGCTCCATCTCCAGTATACTTTGCAGTGTGTGCAGGCTGCCCCGTGCTCCAGCAAGTCTGAGGGCTGGCATTTTCTTTGTTCCCACCACAAGCAGGTATTCAACTCATGGGATAAGGCTCTTTCTTGCAGCAGCCTCCAAACACCCTCTAAGAGATCAAGACACGTCACACTGGCAAATAACGGTAAGGCCATATCTTCTTGAGGAGTTCTATAGTCTGTCTCTGAGCAGGCATGCAGGGCCACCAACTCATGTCATTTACATACCAGAAGTAAGAGCCATTCAGGGGTGTGTCCCAGAGTGAGCCATAATTATATCAGTAGGAGCCTGTCAAGACCAGGCACCATTCTGAGTATGGTTCTTTCAGTGGGACCGTATAATAAAGATAATCAGGGTGGTCTTTCCAGGGCAATGAGAATGCCTGTGGGATTGAAGGTCATTAATGAAATAAGTAGCAAGAATTAAGAGTTTACTCAAGTAAACAGGTCGAGGATGGGCATTCAGCCACATCCAGGCAATTCTGCCTCCTGCTCTGTGATTAGTCCTACTTCTGTCATGAACTTATGATTACACCTCTGTGCCACTGTGTACATGGCACAAATCATCTTCCTCTCCTTCCCTTGCTCCTTCCACCTTTCAACCTTTACAACTCCGATTTACCCTTCAAAAACAACTGCTGTATATGACTTGGCAATTCCACTCATAGAAACGAAAAGACGCGTCCACCGAAGTCTTGCACAAGAATGTTTATAGCAGCTTGAATCGTAACAGCCAAAAACTGGAAATAATCCATATGTCTATCGACAAACTGTGGGGCAGTCATACGATGCAATACTACTCAGCAGTAAAATGGGACAAACAACTGATACGTGCAACCATATGAGTTAATCTAAGAAAACCAAAAACCAAAAAACAACATTACGGTGAGTGAAAGAAGCCATATATGATTTTATTTATATGGAGTTCTAGAACAGGAAAAACTAATCTAAGGTGAAAGAAATCACAGGTTGCATTCTATGGGAAGGGTTGAGGATTGTCTGGAGGAGGAATTTAAATGTTCAGCCTATTGCACAAGATAATCTAGATGTTCAATATACTCATTAGGGTGTGGGTTACACAAGCATATGCATTTGTCAAAAGTGAGCAACTTGCACACTAAGAGTACCTGCACTTCACTGCAGAAAAATTATATCCCAATAAAAATCAATAAATGAATGAAATCTCACATTAATTCCCTATGCTAGAGATACATACAGATTTTTTAATAAAATAGAGATTTCCTTGTAGGTCAGGAGGAGTGAGAATACTCCGTCTATGTGTGGGAGAAAAAGATGTTTATTTCAAGGTTCCCTGGCAGCTCTGACCCAAGCACCTCAAGTTGAATGAAAGAGAGGAGGACCTTTCTCACTGCTGCCCAGTTCTCAAGACCCAGCAGTAGGCTCCCCTGGTGGTGCAGTGGTTAAGAATCTGCCTGCCGATGCAGGGGACACAGGTTCGAGCCCTGGTCTGGGAAGATCCCACATGCCGCAGAGCAACTAAGCCAGGGGTCACAACTACTGAGCCTGCGCTCTAGAGCCCGCGAGCCACAACTACTGAAGCCCGCACACCTAGAGCCCGTGCTCTGTAACAAGAGAAGCCACTGCAATGAGAAGCCCATGCACCGCAATGAAGAGTAGCCCCCACTGGCCACAACTAGAGAAAGCCCGCACACAGCAACAAAGACCCAATACAGCCAAAAATAAATAAATAAAAATAAATTTATGAAAAAAAGACCCAGTTGTACCTTCCTGTTCCCTAAAATTCAGACTGGCATTGATGTAGGGCCCAGCTGACCAGGGTACACAGCAAAGACTCTGTGATGTTTACAGAGTTCTGTGCCCCCAGTGAGGACAGGCATCACTTTCTTCCATCCACTATCAGTACTGTACCAGGTAATTTCCTTTAACAGTCTTGAGTGGATTTGACCTACAGAACTCATCTCTTGAAGACCCCAAAATGCTATATTGATTCCCAGGCTTTCTGATAGTGTCCATAGGATCTAAAGCAACATGGAGAAAAATTTTCAGGATGGGATTGGACAAAGGAAAACACTAGTGAGGCCTTTAGGAACGCATTGGTGACCTCAGGCTTATAGGTTACGTAAATACAGATTCAAGAGACTGAGACAGTGGGCCAGATAAAGCTGAAGCTGTAGTGGAAAGACCGTGTGCAACAGCAGAAGTTTCATTGTTCTGAGGTTCCCCATTCACTCTGTGGCTAACCGGTACTTACGATGGCCTCACTCGTCTGGCCCTCAATGCAACTTAACCGTTGGTTAGAAGGAGCAGAGAGGTAATACCAACTCCTATGTCCTGGTTGAGAAGAGGTATCTTGTCTCCAAGCTCTGATGGAGAAGTAATGTAGCAAAGTAGCTAAGAGCACAGACTAGAGCCAGAATACTCAGAATACTCAAATCTCAACAACCTTTTCTAGTTGTTTGAACTTGGACAATTAATGTCTCCTTCAGTTTTCTCATCTGTAAAAACGGAGATGGTATTTATATACAGGGTTGTTGGGAGGATTAAATGGGTTAGCTAAATGGGTAGTGTGCTCAGAAAAATGTCAGGCAAACGGTCAGCAAACAATAAATATTAGTCATTATTATCAAAGCTTGTCTTCTTGTTCCTGCACATGGTACACAAATGTATCAATTCTTCTGTTGTGAGAAACACTGATTTTATCAGATACTCAGAAATCCAGAGAGACTATGAACCAAGGAGGATCCACCTCAGGAAAGTAATTTCTTAATTTCCTGATCCCATAGGTATTCTGCTAAGACTAATAGTACTCCAAGTGCCTAGGTCAGATTTTTCAGATGACGACAGCCATGGCTTGAAAATTCCCACCCATATCAGCTTCCGCACCCCAGCAGCCCTCAGTGTGACCCAGTTATATGCAAATTCATATCTTTCTAAACATTCCAAGATGCACTTCCCTCGGCAGGAAGCATACACTGAAGAACATCTCTTTTAATATACATTTCCATTTTTTTGGTTGAAATTTCTAGAGTCTGAATTTTACTTCTTAATTTTGGATTTGTTTGCTTACAAGTTTCATTGACTTTAGCAGGTCCAATATACGACAGCGGTGTTAGAATGACTCCATCTCACTGGTTAAAGAAAAGTCTGTATTCTTCTCACCAGGTGAACAAAAGCAGTACAGGATTAAAGCAAATAGCATTAAAAACATAATTAAATGAAAGAGAGGAGAACGGTTTTTTTAAAAAAACTATAATTTTAACTATAGTTGGGATGATTCTCCTCACTTTGTGTTTAATTCTGTGTAGTCTTTAGAAAATCTGAGACTTAATTCTTTAGCTCTTATTTTTACACATTTATCCAGGGGCAAAGATATCGAAGTGGTGAATTTGCTTAGCCCAGAGGCTTATTTCATTTACAAAATTTTATTTTTATGTTTCCCTGTTTCTTTTTTATAAACCATGAGGCGATCTGCTCCATGGTTTCACAAATGCTGAAATTACAAGTGGGCTACTCAATCCTGATAGTCATAATTTCTGCTCTATAGATTCAGGTTGATAAGATATAAAAATTCCAGACATTTTATTTTAGTGAGAGAATAAATTGGATGCATGACTTTTGGCCTGCTGTGATGGCCTCCACAGTCCATCTGGCTTTCTCAGAACTAATAATTTAATTATGGTAAGTACAGGGTTCTTTTGAATTCATTCAAATGATGTATATGTACACTCACTTGCCAGCTGCTTCTGTAGTATTATTAATAACTATGTGCTAATTATATCAATAAATTAATTGAACCTGTACTCCTGTTGGTACGGCCTCTTTGTCCTCCTGCTGCTACTCTTTCTTTGGACTTTTAACCCTGGACTCTAATAAACTGCCAGTTTGTCCCTCATGTATACATTTTCCCCGAATTGTTATATTTTAATGCATGTTATGTTCAGCATTAAATGTCTTCTCCTTTAATTCATTTATTGACTTCTAGATGCTTTGCAAGAAACACTGCAGCAGTTTAGAAATTTATTTGGTAAATCACTGATTGACCCTTTCAATCACCTAATTAACCATGAATGAAAGATTTCAATAGGTTTATTTTTCTTTTTAAAAAAGAAGAAATTGTTAACCAGGGTAATGCAAATTAACAATGTGGCTATATTATTATTGAAGCTGCATTATTAGAATCATCAAATATCAGGAAATGGGGCAGATGTTCGGCACCTCTCTCTAACAAATATGTAATATTTTGCCCTTTTCTCTCAAACAGCATTCAGATCATTGCACACATAGAATGCAATTACCAAAATGCAGTAAAGGCATGACTTTTAAAGGAATATGATGCCCCGAGCAATCAGTCACTATATGAGATGGAATGAAATTCTGTGCCTGCCAGTTAAACTCAGGGAACTGGAGGAGCAATCTCTATGAAAGGCACTGTTCATCTCACAAGGATATTTTCTTTAGCATCAAGTTGTAAGGTGTTACTGTCAGAGAACTTTCTGGTTTTCTGACTTTTTGCATGCATTATATAAAATGTCTATTATGTATCTTTACCAAAGTGGATTATAGAGAAAATAATAGCAGCAGTTTGCCTTGTGCTGAAAAGGCAGGCGCTTAAAGAGAAAAGCATCCTTTTCTCTTCCTCTAGCCTTCTCATCCCGAAACAAAGCACTTTGGCAAAAGAGCAAATCCCTTTGTCCCCTTCTCTTCCCTGAAATAGCCACGCTGACAGCAGAGTTACCCCAAAGATGACTTCTTAAGCTTCAGGTGGAATTCAAGTCTGCCAACCTTAACTGTTGAGCAGCTTCTGGAGGCAACGGGGAAAGACATCAAGGAGGCAGGATACTGTGCATCCCCGCATGGAGTTTACTCTCTAACAGGAGCATTACTTTCCATGTCCCTTAACACATCCAGGGCAGAAATCCTCTGGATAGTTTAGAGGCTCAAAGGACTGAAATAAAATGCTCATCTCATCTCCTTATTTTTGGTGAATTTTCCATGATTCTGGCTAAAGCACCACTCAGGGCAGAAGATATATGGGGTAGAAGTTACAGGCCAGTAATCCCAGGAGGACCAGGGAGGCTTTAGTCAGCTTTTAGAGGCAGAGACTGACCTAAAATGGAAAAGGAGAGGATTCTTGTCAAAATCCCAGGCTCTTATATGAGCTTCAACACTCATTTCTAGGTCTGTTACCAGAGTGGCCAAATGAAACATTTCCATTTCTAAGATTTCCTTTCTGTAAGGTAAAGCAACTGTTTTTCCTGGTTATAATTCACATTTAAGGAAAAAATACTCTGTAAGTACCAGCTATTACTTTAAGTGCATGATCATTTTAACCATTAAGATATTTTATTTCCTTGTGAAAGTACTTATAGAAGACTTATTTTTAAAAACAGTTTTCAAAGCTTCCAAGTTCAGCTCCTCCCACCCTATCCTTTGGTCTGTGAATCCAGAAGCAAAGGTATGTACACTAGCTTGGAAATTGAAAAATCTGCTAGATGTTCAAAGACTCATAGGTCTAGGGTAATTTTACAATGGGACAAAAACTGTTATGTGTTTTCTAATCACTCATATGACCTAAGTCCAAAAGATTTGAAAAATACTATATGGGTTATTTACTTTCTTCATCTTAGTGTCTGACCTATAATTATCATTCGAACATATTGTAAACTTGGCTATTTTTGCCTTTCATTTTCAAAAGGGATTGACACAATAAATTTTCTCTATCAGGCACTTAATGGCCAATTCTCTACTATTTTTTGCACTTAGTCCTAATTCTAAGTGTCATGGGAGACCTTTCAGACATTATAACATTTAGAAGTTATATATCTGGTGACATAGTAATTTTAAGATAGTTTATAAGGCAATATAGTGTTATAATCTCTTATAGGGACTGAGGACATTCCCTTTGAGTAGATTGTTAAAATGATTAAAAATGTTTTTCCATTATAAAGCTTAAAGAGATAATTTTGTTCACCATGGAAAAGTATGGTAGAACAGGGGCTAACTGTGGTTTATGTACATGATTTCTTACATCAAAAAATGTCCAAAAGTCAAAGTTAAGATTAAAATAAACCTTAGAGTTCCAATCCCTGTAGGTTAAGGTTTTAAAATTATCCTGCTCAATCATAGTGATGATAGATAAAATGTAAGATAAATATATTTTTTAAATAGCTCTAGTTCAAAACAAGTTAAACAATTCCAGGGGCCAGAAACAGAATAATAAATCAAAGGCCAAAGCTACTGTTCTGACAGTTGCCAAGTCTGGAATCTGGCAGACCTGGCCAGAGTTCCAATCAGGTAAAGGGAACAAAAGGGTCTCTTACAAAAACGGGAATCAGAGCTGGAATTAGTGACTGAGTGGGGCTTCCATCCCCTCTAGGGCACCTAAACACACACACGCACATACATAGCCTGTGATCTAATACTTTCTAGAATAATAAAGTAAATTTTAAAATGACTTAAAAATTTTAGCTCTAAAAAAAAAAAAATTTAGCTCTGACATGTAAAGAGCTTAGAAGTTGTCACTTCCATCCTTACAACAACAAGAAAGCTGGACCAACAGAAAATCAAAACTTTTCTTGGACCCATCAATTGAGGTTGCAGGGCAAACCTCCACCCTGAAGTCTGTGGAGCGAGATCAATCCAGTGCCATAGGAAATGAGTGAGATCTGCTTCCCTGGAGCAGAAGGCACCAGAGTGATACACTGGCAGGACTATGCAAATGGTAATATCGAAGAATAGCTGAAGACCAAGTGCAGACTAGTGTGAGACTGAGAAACTCCAGCAGTGGGGGCCCGGTCTAAGGAGGGATGGCCCATAGTGTCATGGGCTTCATCTCCAGGAGCCCCACCAGCTGCTCATAGTGAAGAGCCTGGAAAGACCCTTGTTGGCTCTACTGGGGGGAAAGGAAGATTAATCATTGTGAAATGCACCGAGAGCATTCTTCACAAAAGATGCCTATATCCTAGGGTAAACAATTTTTATGAGTCATAGCGCACCTCTGGGAAGGTCACTTCTGATAGTCCAACTTCTTTTACTCTTCCTCTTTTACCTAAGAGAAGGAGCTAAGAAACACTGGCGAAAGTCACAGCCCAGGGACACAGGCCCATTAAAAGACTGAGATTTAATCATAATACTGGAGAATGCCTCACTTTACCACACCAACAGGGCTCCAGTATAATAATGGTGGATTACAACTGAAAGAGCTGTAAGACATAGATTCTATCACAGAAGGACGACTTAGCAAATCCCAAAGTCAAGAGCAGAAACAAAAAACAAGGACACTAGAGTAATTTGAACCTCAGTCACCTACAGCCACAGCAAACATTAAACGCAGCCAACTCCTGGTCAGATTAACATAAAACCTTACGTTACAGGCCTATACCTCAGTTCCTATTACCCAATACATTGTGTCCAGCTTTCAACAAAAAATTGCAAGGCATGCAGAAAGGCAAACACTTACATGAACCATCTGAAGAGGCAAAGCGAATATCAGAACCAGAATTAGATATGACACAGATATTGGGATTATTAGACAGGGAATCTCAAATAACTAATATTAATATGTTAAGGGCTCTAAAGGAAAACTTAGATAACATACAGTGTTAGAAGAGAAATGGAAACTCTAAGGACAATTAAAGTGAATCCACACCCAAACATTTCCTAGTGAAACTTCAGAAGCTTAGGTGAAAGTTCAGAATATTAAAGAGAATATTAAAAGGTATCAGAGGGAAAGACATTTTTAACTCAATAGGAAGACAAAGTCACAGCAGACTTTAGCTACACTAGATGCCAGAACAGAAAGGAACTGGAAGGAAATAACCTGAAGGAAAATAATTATCATTCTAAAATTTCACGTCCAGCCAAACTTTTAATCAAGAGTTGGGGTTAAATGAGAACTTTCTGATGCATACCAATACAAAAGGAAACATCCCACCTGCGGACATTCACAGAAACCACAATTAATTGATGCTTTTTAGTAAAAAGGAAAACAAACATAGGAGTAGGGATTAGAAGGAAAAAATGACTAGCACAGAAATGGTAAACTATGCAAATAATTCTAATTAATGTCTGAGGGTAGGCATTTTAATAGTAACTATTTTATGATAAAAATGTGGATGTTGTAATATTCTATGTTGCAACAATAAGCATGATCAGGGTTATTCAATGGGTAAAACGTGCTGTTTTTGCCTTATTTGGAGGAGGATGAAGACATATACTTATCATAGACATGATTTTTAACAAGTTATAGCTAAGAGTGTACATTAGACATTTAAACATAGTAGGAAAAATATAGAAAAGTTAGTAACATTTGAACAAAAAATGGGAAAAAAGAGAAAAATAAAGTAAAAAATATCGTTAACAAAAAAAGAAGAAAAGGAATGATAGAAATAAATGGAAATATATATTTAATTGCAATAAATAAAACAATTACTGTCACATTAAGGCAATGAATCACTAAGACAAAAACATTTTTGTAAAACAAAATGACATAGAAAGATTGAAAATAAATGGATAGAAATAAATATATCAGAAAAATAGCGACCAAAATAAAACTTGTGTATCAATATTAATATCAAAGAGAATTTAAGGAAAACATCATTAGAGATAAGGAAGAACGCTAATTTAAAATAAATGGAAAACACATGAGTATTTAACAATCAGGAACTTAGGTGCTAGGGAACCCTTGTACACTATTGATGGGAATGTAACTTGGTACAGCCACTGTGGAAAACAGTATGGAGATTTCTCTAAAAACTAAAAAATAACTACCATATGATCTAGCAATTCTACTCTGGGTATGTATCAGAAGAAAAGGAAAAAACTAATTTGAAAAGATACATGCACCCCAATGTTCATAGCAGCATTATTTATAATAGCCAAGATATGGAAACAACCTAAATGTCCATCAACAGATGAATGAATAAAGGTGTGTTATATACATAAAATGGAATACTACACATCTTTAAAAAAGAATGAAATTTTGCCATTCACAACATGAATGGAACTGGAGGGCATTATGCTTAGTGAAATAAGTCAGAGAAAGATGAATACTATATGTTATCACTTATATGTGGAATCTAAAGAATAAAACAAATTAGTGAATATAATAAAAAGAAACAAACTTACAGATATAGAAAACAGACTAGTAATTACCAGTGGGGAGAGAGATGGGGGAGGGGCAAGATGGGGTAGAGGATTAAGAGGTATAAACTACTATGTATAAAATAAACGAACTACAAGGATATACTGTACAACACAGAAAATATAGCCAATATTTTATAATAACTACAAAAAATTAAAAATAAAAAAATTTTAAAGAACTTAGGTGCTTTTTTCAGCATCTCCTAAATATTACTAGGAAAAAGCTGACAGAATTAAAGATGAAATTGACAAAATTGTGGCAGGTTTTTTACATTTCTATTAGAAATTTTTCTACCAGAAAGTCCAGAAATAAAGAGCAACAGAATTAGCAAGAATGAACTACAAAGAACCTTGGTATACAAGAAATATTTACAAAATTTGAATAAGTACTAGTCCATAAAATACTTCTTAAAACATTTCAAATAACTGATAACACATTAGATATGAGCTCTGTCCACAGTACAAAAAAATTAGGAATTAGTAGTAAGTGATAGTCCCCTAAAAACCTTATATACTCTTAAATAACTAATGGATTTAAGAGGCAAACACAATGAAACTTATAAAATATTTACAGCCCAATGACAATACATGAACTACACATCAACACCCGTGAGATGTAGCATAAGTGGAACTAGAGATCCATTATAGTATTAAAAGCACTTTTTAAAAAGAACTATTAAAAATAAATGAGTTAAGTATTCAAGAAGCTAGAAAAATAGTATGAACCAAAAGAATGAAGAAGAAAGGAAATAATATTGATAAAGGCATGAATTAATAAAAAGAGAAAATTTGAGATAATCAGAAAATTTGAAGCTGATTCTTTGAAAACAGTCATAAAATAGACTACTTTGAAACAAAATTTATCAAAAAATTGGGAGGGGAGAGAAATAAGGAATGAAAAAAGCAGGGTATGAGTATATATACATTTTAAAAGGCTTATGAAATTAATTTTAACAATATTTTCCAATACATTTCACAACTTAGAGGAGTGTCAATATCATAGAAAAATATAAATTACAATAATTGACTTAAGAAGGAAAAGAAAACCTTATCCCCCTACCACAGGATGCTTAAGCTTTTTTTTTTTTTTTTAAGATATACACCGTAGTGGTTTAATAAAAGTATACATTGTGAAATGATTACCTGATTACCATAATCAAGGTAATTAACACATCCATTACCCCACACAGTTACCATGTGTTTTGTGTGTGGCCAGAACACTTAGCAAATTTCAAGTACATAGTACAATAATATTAAGAATAATCACCATGCTGTACATTAGATCCCCAGAACTTATTCATCTTATAACTGAAAGTTTCTACTCTTTGACCAATATCTCCCCATTTCCTACACATCCCAGCCTCCAGCAACCATGTTCTATTCTCTGGTTCTGAGTTCAACAGTTTTAGTTTCCACATATAAGTGAGATTCTATACTATTTGTCTTTCTGTGCCTGGCTTATTTCATTTGTCATAATATCCTCCAGATTCATCCACGCTGTCACAAATAATAGAATACCTTTTTTTATAGCTGGATAATATTCCACTGCACATATACAATCACATTTTCTTTATCCATTCATCCATCAACAAGCACTTTGTTTCCATAACTTGGGTACTGTGAATATTACAATGAACATTGGACTGCAGATACCTCTTTGAGATACTGTGTTCATTTCTTTTGGATATATAGCCAAATTTTCTGAGCAACCTCCGTACTATTTTTCATAATGACTATATCAAAATTACATTCCCACCAACAGTGCTTAAGGGTTTCCTTTTCTCCACACCCTCATAAACACTTGTTACCTCTTGTCTTTTTGATAATAGTCATACTACCAGGTGTGAGATAATATCCCAGTGTGGTTTTGTTTGCATTTCCCTGATGATTAGTGATGTTGAGCACATTTTCATATACCTGTTGGCTATTTGTATGTCTTCTCTGGAAAAAAAGTCTGTTAAGATCCTTTGCCCATTTTAATTGGATTATTTTATTGCTATTGAGTTTTATGCATACTTTATATATTTCGGATATTAACCCCTTATCAGATACGTAGTTTGCAAATATTTCCTCCTATTCCATGGGTTATATTTTCATTTTGTCGACTTTTTTTTCTTTTGCTGTATAGAACTTTTTTAGTTTGATGCAGTCTCATTTGTTTATTGTTGCTTTTGTTGCCTGTGTTTTTGGTGTCCTATCCAAAAAAATCATTGCCAAGACGAATGTCCAGGAGTTTTGTCCCTATGTTTTCTTCTAGGAGTTTTATGGTTTCAGGTCTTACATTTAAGTCTTTAATCCATTTTGAGTTAATTTTTGTGTATGGTGTAAGATAAGGGTCAGTTTCATTCTTTTGCATGAGGATAACCAGTTCTGCCAACACCATTTATAAAGAGACTATCCTCTTCCCATTGTGTAAGATCTAAATTGTTTACAAAGTAAACAGTAGCTCTGAAATTAGAACAGTGGTTACAAAAATTCCATCATCTCTTAAGGTCACTAGCACCATTTATTCAACAAATCATTCATTCAACAAATATTTATTGAGAGCCTACTATTTGTCAGACACTATTCTAGGCATTTGGGCCCAAACAAGAAAAAATGCTATCTTTATGGAGTTGAAATTCTAGTGAGGGGGCACAAAAATAAACTATAAAAATAATAAGAATTGTATGCTAGAAGTAATAAAGACTATGAAAAAATAAAACCACATAAGAGAGACAGAAGTTCTGGACAGGGGTGGGAAGAATCAAGATGGGTGTGATGGAGTGGTTTTCCTGATTTGAGTGATTTGCCTTAAACTGAAGGTCAATGTAGGTGTTCCTGAGTTGACAGGTTCAGGAGGGAGGAAATCAGCCGTGTTGAAATCTGGGGAAAGAGCATCCCAAGCAGAGGAAAGAGCTAGAGCTGAACGTCAATGCAAAGAGGCTGCCAGCATGTTCCAGGTACACCCAAGGGGCTGGTGACACTGGAGCAGAAGGAATTGAAGGGGGATGGGGAGCAGAAGATGAGGTCAGATTGGTAAAAGAAATTTACTGGTAAATTTTCTGTAATCTGCAATGAAAAGATAATCCTTCAAACCAGTTTCAAAGAATAGAAAAAGGTTAAAAAAATACCCAACTTCTTTTATGAGACTGATTTAATCTTGACACCAAAATTAGATAAGTAGAGAACTAGATAATTATAGCCCTATCACACTTATGAACATAGATGGAAAAATCCTAATACAATATTGGCAAATCAAACCTAGCAACGTGTCTAGATTTAATCTTGCCCAAGAAAAAATTTTCTTAAGAATGTAAGTCTGGTACAACAACAGAAAAAATATATATCAATGCATATAACATGAATAAGTTAAAGAACAAAAAATATAATCATCTTAGCTGACTATCCACAGTGGCCAGGTAGAAGTCGTCCATGCCCTGAACAATGTGGACTTCCCCACATCTTGGCTAGAATGGCTACTGCCCATCTGAGTGGCCACATTTATAAGCAGCAGTGATAAACACGTCTGCAGATACCAGAAGCCAGTAAGGGGCAGGCTGATTACGTGGCACCCTCTCATCATGGAAGTGAGGAGTAGAAATTTGTCTTCACTCAAATAGGATTTGCTTATTCTGGATTGCATTTGCTTTCCCTGCCTATCCTTGTTTCTCCCCACAGTATCACATGGGATCTTACTGAATGTCATGGGAATGCTGCTGTGAGCTGGCTGAGGCCTCACTCCCCCAGCTGCTGGAGGGTCGGCTGTTGTCAGCTCACAGGTAACAGTCTTTCTGGAAATTGCTCCTAGCTAAAAGATCTGCCTTGTTTGAGTTTACACCTCTTCCTTGGTGTCGACTGCATCCAAGGACAGGTTGAGACAGAGGTACAAAGGCCCAGCCCTCTTGTTCCAATGAAAGGCCACCCCAGCTCTGGAACTCGCTGAAGGAGAGGGTGAGGCCTCTGATGCATTTCAGTTGAATTTCTTTCTATGTGTAATTCTCCTTCCTCACTCCCTTACAAGTGTTATTCTAGAGAACACACTCAAGGAAACCTCCCGCAGAGAGCTGTCTCAAAGTCTGTTTCCCAGGAGACTTGACAAAAGAAAAATGACCCTTTTTTGCATCTTATTACTCCATACTATAGTGCATTTGAAAAGGACTCTATTTCATGGAAGACAAGGCAAGGTGATGGGCTAGAACTCATGGCATTCCCTGGCCCTGCCACGTGTCCCATCACGCACTAGTAATTGGCCTTAAAGAACAGTGGGACAGGCCATTGCACACTCATTTACAACATCAGCTGAAAGACACCACCGGGTCTTTAAAATAGTCCCTCTCTCCTACAAGATGCACAGTGCTGCTTCTCCCAAGGTTTGAATACAGGAAGGTGAGAACCAGGGATGGAAAGGGGAGTGACACCTCTCATTACTGCACAGTGATCAGGCACAAATTTTCTGCTTTTCATTCAGTGATTCGAGATGCTGCAGTTTTAGAGAACTTAGTACCTAAGGAAGGAATGCTTTTGCCAGGGGGCACAATGATTTTTCCAGGGCAGAAGAAGTTGAGCATGGCACCTTACCTATTTAGATCCTCATGTCATTGACAAGAAAGAAAAAAAGGAAGCGTTGACTGGGTTAAGTAATTGTGATTTATCAAGGTAAAATAAGATTGTTGCCTATGGTAATCCTAACATTAAGTCCATTCCCAAATATGTTTCTCCTCCTCCTAGGCATATGGTAAGATTGCATTTCCCAACATCTATGATTTAGTCATGGCCTTGTTGGCCTAGTGACTTGGCCAAAGCGAATGTAATGCAAGCAGAAGTGTCAAGATATATTACATTATCTACTTTGTTCTCTTTTTCATGCTTTAGCCATCACAGAAGTTTGTGTCAAATTGAAGCCTCCATCAGCCTGGGTCCCTGAAAAATGACAAAGAGCAGAGTCCCCTGCTGTCTCACGTTGGTCATACAACATGATCCACAAATAAATTTTCTTTTTATGATTGTTTCTATAGTCTGTTTTTCAAAACTGGGAGCAAGGAGACAATGGAAGCAGGGAGGAGAACCTATGCAACCCAGGAGATAAATCTGTGCCCTTCTCATTAGTAAAAAGAGGAGGCTAGGACTCAGAGCTCTAAGAATGAAGAGTTCAATTGTTTGAAGAGGTAAAGAACTCACACCTTGCACAATGCTAACTGAAGGCAAAGGGAACATTCAGTGGAGAGTAGGAGTAACATGGCCTCACTGCAGACACAGTTGCAAGGTCTACTGTCTAACCTTGTTTTCTTTCTTACTGGGCTAAACATATGTTTTATATAGTGTGTGATAGTTAAGCCTATAATTTAGTCCATACTTATAAAATATCAAAACAATATTATTTTAGAACCAAAGATGACTTAGATTCCTCAGAAATCTTGAACTTTGAGCAGGATACAGTAACTGATCAGAGTTTAGGGAAAAGACTGTGGTTTCTATTTCCAGGAAGGGTAGTTACAACATTTAAGGAGGAATATTTTATTATGTTTATTTTTGGTGCTGTTGGGAAATTTAAGTATGAAGAGGGCTTTGTCATGAAGTTAGGTCAGCCAAGAGGCATGATTTAGTAGACATTTATGTTTGTGGCGAGTATGTGTGTATGTGTGTGTTATTTAATATCCTTCTTATAATAGGAAAAATTCCTACATCAGGAGTCCTGAATCTTCAAAACAGAAGCCAGATGCCAATTTTCCAGCCTCTTTTGAGGTATTTGGCTTGAATACATGGTGAAGATTCTGGAGTTCAATCATCAGTATCACTGTACTGAAACCATATTTTCTGGGGTGACACACTCCACTGGGAAGAGGAGCTGAAGTAGTATTTTCACTGGAGTGGCCCCCATGATGTGGAAGACGCATTGTTATTGATGGTATACCATCCAAATCTAATTCTCTGGCTTCCTAGGACACCCAATGAACTGCTTAAGATTCTTTAATAAATGTATTTTCTGGAGCAGAAGCAAGAAGAACTACAATCCTGCAGCCTGCGGAACAAAAACCACATCCACAGAAAGACAGACAAGATGAAAAGGCAGAGCACTATGTACCAGAAAAAGGAACAAGATAAAACCCCAGAAAAACAACTAAATGAAGTGGACGTAGGCAACCTCCCAGAAAAAGAATTCAGAATAATGATAGTGAAGATGATACAGGACTTCGGAAAAAGAATGGAGGCAAAGATCAAGAGGATGCAAGAAATGTTTAACAAAGACCTAGAAGAATTAAAGAACAAAAAAACAGAGATGAACAACACAATAATCAAAATGAAAAATACACTAGAAGGAATCAGTAGCAGAATAACTGAGGCATAAGAATGGATAAGTGACCTGGAAGACAGAATGGTGGAAATCACTGCTGCAGAACAGAATAAAGAAAAAGGAATGAAAAGAAATGAAGACAGCCTAAGAGATCTCTGGGAAAACATTAAATGCAACAACATTCGCATTATAGGGGTGCCAGAAGGAGAAGAGAGAGAGAAAGGACCTGAGAAAATACTTGAAGATTTATAGTCGAAAGCTTCCCTAACATGGGAAAGGAAATAGCCACCCAAGTCCAGGAAGCAAAGAGAGTCCCATACAGGAAAAACCCAAGGAGAAACACGCCAAGACACATAATAATCAAATTGACAAAAATTAAAGACAAAGAAAAATTATTGAAAGCAGCAAGGGAAAAACGACAAATAACATACAAGGAAACTCCCGTAAGGTTAACAGCTGATTTCTCAGCAGAAACTCTACAAGCCAGAAGGGAGTGGCATGATATACTTAAAGTGATGAAAGGGAAGAACCTACGACCAAGATTACTCTACCCGGCAAAGATCTCAATTCAGATTTGATGGAGAAATCAAAAGCTTTACAGACAAGCAAAAGCTAAGAGAATTCAGCACCACCAAACCAGCTCTACAACAAATGCTAAAGGAATTTCTCTAAGTGTGAAACACAAGGGAAGAAAAGGACCTACAAAACAATTAAGAAAATGGCAATAGGAACATACATATTGATAATTACCTTAAACTTAAATGGATTAAATGCTCCAACCAAAAGACACAGGCTTGCTGAATGGATACAAAAACAAGACCCATCTATATGCTGTCTACAAGAGACCCCCTTCAGACCTAGTGACACATTCAGACTGAAAGTGAGGGGATGGAAAAAGATATTCCATGCAAATGGAAATCAAAAGAAAGCTGGAGTAGCAATACTTATATCAGATAAAACAGACTTTAAAATAAAGAATATTCCATTTATGGTGAAAACTCTCCAGAAAGTAGGCATAGAGGTAACCTACCTCAACATAATAAAGGCCATATTCAACAAACACCCAGCAAACGTCATTCTCAGTGGTGAAAAACTGAAAGCATTTCCTCTAAGATCAGTAACGACACAAAGATGTCCACTCTTGCCACTATTATTCAACATAGTTTTAGAAGTCCTAGCCACAGCAATCAGAGAAGAAAAAGAAATTAAAGGAATACAAATTGGAAAAGAAGAAGTAAAACTGTCACTGTTTGCAGATGACATGAAACTATACACAGAGAATCCTAAAGATGCCACCAGAAAACTACTAGAGCTAATCAATGAATTTGGTAAAGTTGCAGGATACAAAATTAATGCACAGAAATCTCTTGCATTCCTATACACTAATGATGAAAAATCTGAAAGAGAAATTAAGGAAATACTCCCATTTACCACTGCAACAAAAAGCATAAAATACCTAGGAATAAACCTACCTAGGGAGACAAAAGACCTTTATGCAGAAAACTATAAGACACTGTTGAAAGGAATTAAAGGTGACACCAACAGATGGAGAGATATTCCATGTTCTTGGATTGGAAGAATCAATATTGTAAAAATGACTATACTACCCAAAGCAATCTATAGATTCAATGCAATGCAATCAAATTACCAATGGCAGTTTTTACAGAACTAGAACAAAAAATCTTAAAATTTGTATGGCAAGACAAAAGACCCCAAATAGCCAAGGCAGTCTTGAGAGAAAAACACGGAGCTGGAGGAATCAGACTCCCTAACTTCAGACTATACTACAAAGCTACAGTAATCAAGACAATATGGTACTGGCACAAAAACAGAAATATCGATCAATGGAACAGGATAGAAAGCCCAGAGATAAACCCATGCACCTATGGTCAACTAATCTATGACAAAGGAGGCAAGGATATACAATGGAGAAAAGACAGTCTCTTCAATAAGTGGTGCTGGGAAAACTGGACAGCTACATGTAAAAGAATGAAATTAGAACACTCCCTAACACCATACACAAAAATAAACTCAAAATGGATTAAAGACCTAAATGTAAGGCCAGACACTATAAAACTCTTAGAGGAAAACATAGGAAGAACACTCTTTGATATAAATCACAGCAAGATCTTTTTTGATCCACCTCCTAGAGTAATGGAAATAAAAAAAATAAATAAATGGGACCTAATGAAACTTAAAAGCTTTTGTAAAGCCAAGGAAACTACAAACAAGATGAAAAGATAACCCTCAGAATGGGAAAAAATATTTGCAAACGAATCAATGGACAAAGGATTAATTTCCAAAATATATAAACACCTCATGCAGCTCAATATTGAAAAAAAAACAACCCAATCAAAAAATGAGCAGAAGACCTAAATAGACATTTCTCCAAAGAGGACATACAGATGGCCAAGAAGCACATGAAAAGTTGCTCAACATCACTAATTAGAGAAATGCAAATCAAAACTACAATGAGGTATCACCTCACACCAGTTAGAATGGGCACCATCAGAAAATCTACAAACAACAAGCTGGAGAGGGTGTAGAGAAAAGGGAACCCCCTTGCACTGTTGGTGGGAATGTAAATTGATACAGCCACTATGGAGAACAGTATGGAGGTTCCTTAAAAAACTAAAAATAGAATTACCATATGACTCAGCAATCTGACTACTGGGCATATACCCACAGAAAACCATAATTCAAAAAGACACATGCACCCCAATGTTCAATGCTGCACTATTTACAGTAGCCAGGTCATGGAAGCTACCTAAGTTCCCATCGACAGACGAATGGATAAAGAAGATGTGGTACATATATGCAATGGAATATTACTCAGCCATAAAAAGGAATGAAATTGGGTCATTTGTAGAGACCTGGATGGATCTAGAGACTGCCATACAGAGTGAAGTATGTCAGAAAGAGAAAAACAAGTATCATATATTAACGCATACATGTGGAACCTAGAAAAATGGTACAGATAAACCGGTTTGCAGGGCAGAAACAGAGACACAGATGTAGAGAATAAACGTATGGACACCATTAACAGTAATAAATAATGTGACACTATCAAAAAATAAATAAATAAAATAAATTTATTTTCTGCTTAACTAGAGTTGTTTCTGTTGTTTGTAGATAAGAATGTTCGACTGAACCAGATGTATATAGACATTTTACATAAAAGGAAACCAGAATATCCAATACACATATTGAAAGATGCTCATCTTTACTAATAGTAAGAGAAATAGAACTTAAAATAACCATGATATACCATTTCACACATAGCAGTAGATTAAAATGTTGGAGAATTCCAAGTGTTGGTAAGAAACTGTGGAGACAGCAAGTTTCAGAACCTACTCTTGTGAACACAAATGGTGCAATCACTTTGTACAAAAGTTTTGGCAACATCCAGTAAAGCTGAAGATGACTTGGTAATTCCACTTCTAGCTATATATATTCTAAATAAACTCTTACACATATCCCCAATGGGCAAGTACAAGTAAGTTCTGCTCATCAACGCATTATTTCTAAAGGAGGAAAACAAGTAAGATCATGGTTAAATAAATTGCGTTACACTTAATGGCATTCTAAAACTAATGAACAAGAGCTGCATAAAAAATTCTGAGAGCATATTTTGAGCTTCAAAATGTATGTTAGAGATCATGTAATTTCATAGAAATAAAAACACAACTACACCTTTGATTCATATGTACAAACATTACTACAACATGACTGGGAAAGATACACAGCAATTTCAGTGTAACATGTAAAATACAAACTTTTTAATTTGGGGGTATCTATATGGAAGTTGGTTATAGATTTCTACCTTTCTGTATGTTAGATATATTTTGATATATTTAAATTTTAATTAAAAGAAACTAAAGTTGTTTCTGTAATGCTTTCATATTGCTAACAAATTCATTTCCCTTTGTGATTAACATTATGGATCTTTTATTAATCTAAACAAATACTGGAATTTGGGATTCATAGATTCCACCTGAATAAGACAATATTCTTAGTTAAAAACTTACAAACACAATTTTCTCTTTTCAGATGTCAATTCTGCAATGGACCACACTGTAAAAAATTAAGCGCCTTAGCCTGAGCACTTATCTGTGAATTAGGCTATCAAGAGGGTCACCCAAATATGGGAATTTAGATACAATCAACATCCCAGTAGAGTGCCTAAACTAGAGCTTGGTAATATAAGGATTTACTTAAAATTACAAACAAACATTATGAATAAAAACCAAATAACAACCCCAACAAACTTTAACTTAAATCACTGAATTATAATCATATTCCTTTTATTCTAAAAATAGCCATGGTGTAGTAGAGGAACAGACAAACACTGAACTCACAATTAGGAAACCCACATTTGAGTTCTCTTTGGAAGTTGTGTGATTTAGATCAGGTTAGCCTTTTTGATCATCACTGTAGTTAGCTAAACTGAGGGGGTAATGATACCACAGGGGTACTCTGAAGAAAAAAAGTGTGATAAGGATGTAAATATTTGTAAATACAACAAAAACAATTAACATTTAATGATCGATCATTATGTGCTTAGTGTTTTGTGTGAATTTCTTAATTTTATACTCATTTTCCTTTAGGGAAATGTCAGTGGGACAAACAATACCCCATTTCACAGATGGTTATCTGAGAATTTAAGTCCCTTGCCCACATTTCCATAATTTGGTGATGGATGAGGATGCCCAAGATCTCAACAACAGGTTGTATATTTACACAGTATAATGCATTGTAAAAATATCAAGGGTTGCTATACAAGCATGTTTCCTTTGAGAGTTTCCACTTGGAAGTCCTCCTTCCCTTGCTGTCTTAGTTGTTTCCTGCTGGGTTTAGTCCATTTCATGCAGATGGTTCTGAGCCATCGAAGCCAGGAGAAGAGTCTGAGCTTCGTTGTTCCTTCCTGGGTTCCTCCTCATCAGTTATCATGTACAGTCTCTTCCTGCATCTCTGTCTCTTTCCCTTCTTTTTCATAATGAAGACTCAGGGCACTTTTCTTCCCTCCTTATCCTCAGTGGATTTTGTCTTCTGACAAAATCATTCATGATTTAATATCTATGTTTTCCCTAAGGAAACTCTGAAATTTCTAAAGAAAAACCAGCTTTCTCACAGTATCCCCAAGAGCATCTCTTGCACTCTCTTGTTCTTGGGAAGAGGTACCAGCAGGTCACTTTATTTTCAAGTTCCAGCTACAGCTTTGTCACAGGGACCTAAGACTCTAAAACAAAGACCTGCGGCATGACTGATGATTCCTCCTAAACCAAACCAGTACTGTCCACATTCTGAAAAAATATTCATAAACAGTTTCATTAATGTAAATAACACAGTTTCTTGGGTTTAGTGAATTTGTAATTTTTACTTGAAGTGTCTCATGCAGGCTGAAATTCCACAAGGGGTAGGGAGGGTGGCTTTAACCAAACTGGTGCTCATGGCTCATTTTATACGGAAGGTGCAATCCATGGTCATAGATGGCTCAGAGAAGATATCTCAGCTTCTGCCAGTGCTGGGCATCAGTCTGAGAAAGTCTGGCTGTATCCCAGGGACAAGGGAGCGAGCATAAAAGTGTTCTGAGAAGAGGGCAGGATTAGCATGATGGGTATTTTTAGCTCATTGCAAGCCAGAGTATCTGATCACAGCTTCACTATTTTGTTTAAAGAAGTTTTGCATACCCTATATTAATGGAGAATATTGGTCCCATTACATATTCTGCAGGAAAGGAGTCTCTCCTGGAGACACATTAACATATAGAAAACCATAAAAAGCCCTCCCTTAAAGAAGTTTATTCAGCTTGGTTTATGCAGTATTCTCTACTTATTTGACCTAGGAATATATCTTTTTATTCCATACCTTTTAGCATTCCCAAGGGAAGTATTTTGGAAACCCCTATTGTTCTCAGTGCCCAGATATCAAATAGTCATATCAAAATATAAATATTAAAAAATTACTTCTTTCCCACTAAGCTACCCACTAATTATGTGTGTCTCTGATTCTATTCATGAATAACTAAACAATAAAACAAATAATTATGCAGCTATACATATGGCTGTATAATTATGCATTATCTCTTTATAAAACATTTTATATGTGTGTCTAATTTTTATCATTCCTCTTTGGATATACATTTAGGCAGATTTCCTTTGCCTCTTGCCTCTCTGGATATAGTCTTCAACAGAGTCACTTCTTTTAAAATGACATGACACTGATTACAGAGACTGGTGAAATGGTTAGCTGAATTACAATAAAAACTAAGCTGGTTTTACTTTTTAAACTGTATACAAAGGACACATCAAAATTTTTGGCTCAGATGGGGCAGATTTCTCCCTCTCTCCTGTGACTGTCTGGTGCAGACAGGATGTCTCTGCCCCATGAAGTTACCCAAGCACCCAAGCTAGCAAGGCAGCTCTGCTCCTCTCAACTGAGAGCTTACATATGTGTTCTAGTCACCTCGTTTCCAGTTAGAGGGAAGGAAAGGGAGTAGAAAATGCAGGACAAGAGCCTTTAAGAAGGTAACCCAGAAGTTGCATATAGTATTTATCCACATATCATATTAGGTACAATTTAGTAACATGGCTACACCTAGCTTCAAAGAAGCCTGGAAAATGTGATTTCTTGCTGGTGCCTATGGGACTAAGAAGAAAGAGAGAATAGAACTAAAAGTGGGCAACAAACTGCAATCTCCTATAGCCTGTTACTCTGGCCTGCCATATACTAATCTGCACTCTCCTCCCATACATAGCCTTTTTGCCCCAAGGGAGACGATACAAGGTCCCCTCCAGTTATTATTTCTATTCCAGAATTCTGGGCCTTTAGGTGATATACAGTCTTCTTCTTCAAGACTGGAGATATCCCCTGTTGGGATATCATCTTGTGACCTAAAAAGTAACCTTCCCCCTCTCTCTTCACAGTATACAACAGAATGACCCCTGTAAAATCTCCCATTCAGTAAAGGAAATAATTGCAAGCACATGCAGTCACTGATTATAACAATGAATAAATACTGCTGGATAGGAACTGAACAGTCTCCCTGCCCCCAGCAGTGGAGTAAATTAGTAGGTTAGACACTTGGCTGTGTCTCTGGGATGAACTGCCTTGACCATTGTCCTTCATGCTACCTAGCCATGCCCTTTGGGAGGTTCTTCCTGGTCCTTATTCTTGTGCCCACATCTGAAATAGATGATGGAAGGTATGCTCTTATTGGGGGCTCCATAGTTTTCTCAAATGGCTTTCAGCTAATGCAGTTTTGAGAGCCTGGGAGCTTTGGTAGACCAGTCCTGTGGCCTAAACTTTTCCCCACACTTAATAGGTTTCTGATCCATTTGGTACCAGTCACTTCCATGTTCAAGTAACCTCACCCAAAGTTCCTTTCAGTACACCTTCTAAAGTCTGCCTTATATGACAAAATCAGTTTTCAGCCCATTTCTCTCTCCCTCATTTTAATGAGGATACCCTATGGAAATTTAAAACAAGCCATCTGGCAGTCAATGGCAAAGACATTCTCACTAGTGTCATCAAGCTTTGGACTCTCTAATATTTAGGGAGGAACAGTAGGGAGAAACAAAGGAGACCAAGAAGGAGGAGGTGATGGAATAATCAGAAGGGTGTGGTGATAAGGAAAACAAAAGACACATGTGTTTAAAAAGCAAGGAATTTTCAATGGTTCTGAATATTACTGAAGTCAAGTTAGGCAAGGGAAAAAGATGAATATCCGATTTGGCAATACTGAGGTCATTTGTGACCTTGACAAGTGGAATTTCTGTGGACTGGAGTGTGCAGATTTCCAGTTGAAATGGACTGATGAGAAAATGGGATGTGAGGGAATGAAAGCAGAGGAATTAACACATTAGTTACATTGTCTCTTTTCTTATGTGTGCAGGGAAATGGGACATTTACTTAGCGAGGAAGGTGGTAATGATGCAATTGGTGTGCTAAAGAGAATGATCCAGTATCGAGGCAAAATTCATGTGACACTCTTTTTTTTTTTTTCTGTACGTGGGCCTCTCACTGTGGTAGCCTCTCCCGCTGCGGGGCACAGGCTCTGGACACACAGGCTCAGCGGCCATGGCTCACGGGCCCAGCTGCTCCGCGGCATGTGGTATCTTCCCAGACCGGGGCACGAACCCGTGTCCCCTGCATCGGCAGGCGGACTCTCAACCACTGCGCCACCAGGGAAGCCCCATGTGACACTCTTGAAACAACTTATTACAAAACTATTAATATCCCCATTTGATAGATGAAGAAGCTTTAGCACAAAGGTTAATTAAGTTGCTAAGGTCACAAGGGGGTAAATGACAAAGCAAGAATTTGAACTCATATCTTTGCAGTTTCAAAGTTCAATCTCTTTTCACTATGTCACCTGTTGTTGGCTGACTAATGCCCCCCATCCCAGGTGCCCACATCCTAACCCCTAATCTCCAGAGAAGCTGCAGTAAGGTATCTTATACACTATGGTAAAAGAGACTTTGCAGGTGTGATTAACTTAAGCATTTTTAGATGGGGAGATTATTGTGGATTATCCAAGCAGGGCCAATATAATCACAAGGGTCCTTATAAAAGGAGAGAGGATCAGTGTTAGTAATAGATGTGATGATGGTAACAAAGGATTGGGGTGATGTGAGGAAGGGGCCACGAGCCAAGGGATGCAGTTGCCTTTAGATATGGATTCTCCCTTCAGATCCTCTAGAAGAAACCAGCCCTACCAACACCTTGATTTTAGTTCAGAGAGATTTATTTGGGGTTTCTGAACTTCAGAAATGTAACATAGTAAGTCTGTGTTGTTTTAAGCCATTAAGTTTGTGGTAATTTGCTACAGGGGAAAGAAGAAACTAATATACCACCTTTACTGTGTTGATTATTTGCAGAATTGTCTACTGCCCCTGAGCTCAACTTAAATGTGTTTTATCATGGCACTGTCTAATGATTATACTGAATAAATAAATACTAACTTCTGTATTTTAAATGTTGCTTTAAAAAACAAACAAACCATCTTGGTGGCATACCAATACGAATCTGATTTTCTGGCATAAGGCTATAGCCTTTAATTTGGCTGAAACTCTTAATGGCAGGCCCTTGTGAAAAGCTTTACATACATAGTCTTAGCTGTTGTTCTTTGTGATACAGAAGCACCTATGTTTTCAAACACTACTTAACAAATTTTCCAATTCTTGCTTGAGTTCATCATTTTCTTCTTATGGCTTACTAAAAGCAACAAGGAGTAGTCACTATACCATAACATGATAGCTTCATCCAGCTACTTTCTATAGAGTTATCATCTCCATAGGCACATGATCAGCTTTCTAAGTTGTTACAAATGACAGTTTTACCGAAAACTTTGCTACAGTACGGTAAGTATCATCAGCTTCCCAGTCTGTAGTCTCTATTCCTTCACTGTCCAACAGCTAACCTCTGAGTCAATGAAACATATTTTAGCTTTTTGTTACGTTGGAAGCCTACTTTCAGGTACTAAGTTTTATTTTACTTAGGGTCAAGTTTAAGCTTCTATAGCAAAACTAAGCAGCCCCAACAAAATACAAAGTTTATTTCGCTTTAATAAAACAACCAGTATGAATAGGCAACCTCTGCTCCCTGAAGTCATCCAGGTACCTGGTTAGTGGGACAGTTTTGGCAAACATTAGGTATATCTAAGTTTTCAACAATGGCTGCCTTGTCTCTCCAGAAAAAGGGAAAGATAAGAATAAGTAGAGGAATATTGAGAAATGTAATATCTAGCTGAGTGGCCACATGTTCGAGAAGAAATGGTTAACTGAGTTTAGAGGAAGACCTGAGGTCTACTATGGCTTTAGAGCACATGATCAAAATCATATAAACAATATGATTTGACATGGGATATGATATATCATACAATGACATGCTATGCAATGATATATGTTCAAATAAACAAATCCTACTGAAATTTAACACAAGATTAATAAATCCAGGTTTATTACCCAGATAATTAGTTCTTTGATATTACAAATAATACCACGACATTTAAAAATGTAGTACCACTTAACATGAATAATCCCGGAAATTATGCTCCTGGGTGCTAATAAAAGGTAAAACAGTAACAGCTTAATAAATCTCCAAATAAAATGAGTAACTTCATTCAATTATAGAAGTTTTCTATTTTATAGTTACAGAACAAAAGGAATGAAAAAAATGAGATACTTTGGCATCACTTCAGAAAACTATGGTCTGGATGCTTGTCACATGACCCAACAATAGATCTTTGTAGTGCCTGTGGCTGATATGACTTAAAAAGAGTAATCAAAGCTACAAAATTCAAAATGTTATCATTAACATTCCAAAGCTCTCAGATTTCTGGATGTAAGACCAAATAGAAAACCTTTGGTAATATTGTAGGGACTAACAAATCACTCTTTACTGAATCAAAATAAAAAGTTAAACAGTATGTTTAAGTAATTCATTTAACTGATATATATTATCTGCATCTTCACATATCTTTTCTTCCCACTTCCTATTACTCTATAGGTGGCCGATTCCTCCAGCTCTGCGGTGGTCCCTTTCAGTGAATCTTCAGCTATCTGTTTCTTCTTTCATATCTTCCACTTGGCCTCTCCCTTTCCCCGGACCCTTCCTATGAGCTAACTCCAGCTACTACTACTAGAGTAGTTATCTTCTCCCAATTGCAGACAGGCTTCTTGAGAGAGCAGTCATTATTCCCTGTGTCCATCCTTAATTTCTATTCTCCCCTCAGCTTTCTAAAATGTTGACTCTATCTATAGTACTCCCTGAATCTGCTCTCACCAGGTCAACAAAAATTTCTGTTTCCTTAAGGCCTTAGCGTACTTTTCTGTTCTCATCTTACCCAATCCTTTAGTAACTTGTATCATAGTTGACCCATGACCTACTCACTGGCTGCTGTGACACCTCATTTTCCCTCTTTTTCTTTCTACTTTCTGATCATCACTTCTCCCCAGTTCCTTTTGCTGGCTCATCTTTATCTATTTTGGGATGTGGATATTTCTTAGGAGTCAGTCCTTGAGCATCTTAAGTTCTCAGGCAGCACATCCTCCCTGGGCAATCCTATTCTTTCTCGTCGTTTCAGTTTCTTTCAGTGCACTGATGACTAACAAATGTACACATCAGGCCCAAGCTTCTCTTCCGAGTTTCAGGGTCTTGTATGCATCTGCCCACATGATATCTTCTAAGGGACTTTTCTATGACACCTCAAAACTCAGGATGTCCAACAATATGGTCATCTTACCTAAGCTTGGTTCTCTTTCAATGTTCCTCACCTCAGTAAGCGGCATCCTCCTTCACCAAGTTGTTCACCTGATAAAACTAGAAATGAGCCTGGCAGCCCCATACTCAGGATATTTGCCACCCAGAATAACACCACCCTTCTCAACACACAAAAAATTATTTTAAGGAATAATCATGAAATGGAATGATTAGTAATAAAGATTACAACAGATAAACAGTGAAAAATATCTTTATTGAAACCTGCATATATGTAATCATGCTAGAAATTAAATAATATATATGAATTAAAATTATGTTTATAGTAGAAAAAAGAATTTCTTCATATATCTAAAATATAGTAATGTATTTTTTATAAAAATGGTGAAAACTACACCTACATGTTGGTTGTTGCAGTAACGAATAACATAGTTTCTGTTACTGAGCCTTAAAATTTTCAAATTTGTCAGAGTCAAAATTGATCTTCTTCACATATTCATGCTTAATAGTACAGCAGATTTGTCAATCTTTCTTCACTCACAGTTAAACAACTTTTTAATTAATTTTAATTTTCAAATCTTTCAACAGATATAAAAATAGTTGAGAGAGGTCTTAAACAAAAGATAGATTTGGCAGAGATTCATAAAAATCACATTCACAAAATAAAATACAGGAAGTGCAGTACTGTGCATGTCATTTTTTCTTCAGAATCTATTCTAGCAGGTTTCAGTTGTTCCACAGTCAAAAAATTTTAAACACAAATCCTCCAAGTGGTCACTTAGAATGAGTGAATTGAAATAATTCAAGTTCTTTTTCTTCATATTTATAATCATTACACTGTCATTCTTTATTTTACATATACTGTTTAAATGCAGGCATATGCAGTATAACTGGGATTGGAATTATGAAATGTACCCAAAATGAACTAAAAGAAACCTGAAACTTTAGGAACGTACTGCCCAAATGAACTCATGTAATTTAGTTCGTATATGTGAGGTGTGGGGAGCCAGATGTATAACTGGGAAAATTCCATATTAACCTCCTTGTAGACAGGCTATAAAGGACAAATTACAAATGTGCTAATTTGAAGTTATATATATATGACTAACTCAACAATAACTACAGGAATTTATAGAACTGAGACCAATAAAACATTTTTCTGGGAAAAATGTTTTATCAGTAACATTGATTATTGGTGTGATGGAACTATTTATATCCTGATTATGGCGATGGATCCCTAAGTTGTTACAGGTCTAAAAATTCACAGAATTCTACAACAAAAAAAAATAACACCCTATGATATATATATATATGTATTAAATTATACATATATAAATTACAGTGGTCATTACACAGGTGTATGCATTTGTCAAAACTTATAGAACCCTTAGAACAAGTGAATTTTATATGTAAATTATATCTAAAATGTTTTAATTAAAAAATGTCTGGAATATAATGATAATGAAGAATAGACCACACTTAGTGGGTTGTATTGTCATTTTAAATGCTCTACAGGCAATATTCTTCCTTGTTGCCTAAACCCATGGTTCTCATGGGAAAGAACTGAGGGAATCATTACTATGTACACTTGCTGTGGCATTGTAGGGTCCTTCCTAAGGGAGACTTGGCCTTTCCTTCAATTAATGGACTTTGATTCTGAGCGCTAAGTAAGATATAAAAACTATTTAGGAAATCGTGACTCATCACTGAAGCACTGACATCAGCCCTCTGCTCATCCACTCATACACACATATGTACACAGGTACACACACACATACATGTGTTGTTGCCTGTTGGTGGACAATCATCTCATCTTGCCTCCAAGTATCATATGGCTTATTCGTTTGTTATTGCCATAGATCCCTGCAGGCCAGGACTTACTTCTGGTTGCAGTTCTGACCTTGATGTCACATATAAAATTTAT
Source organism: Neophocaena asiaeorientalis asiaeorientalis (assembly GCF_003031525.2). Lineage (NCBI taxonomy): Eukaryota > Metazoa > Chordata > Mammalia > Artiodactyla > Phocoenidae > Neophocaena > Neophocaena asiaeorientalis. The sequence continues at coordinate 4,608,572 of NW_020173656.1, forward strand.
TCCACCTTGCCTCTGATGGTTAAATGCTGCCACTGCCACTGGCTCCTACATATTCAAGATTCTATAATCTTTATTGACTTTAGAGAGCCCAGAGCCAGACTAGGCTACAGAAAACAATACTGAACTTATTGGAGTTGCTGGTGCCCCCCTCACCAGACATTTCTCATTGCCTTAGTGAAAGCAATGTCATCTGGGCTCAGCCAAGGAACACAGCTATCTAGTGTCTTCCTGAGTCTTATGTAATAAATGGCTTTTAGCATGTTCACCTCTTCTAGTATTTTGATTCCTTCCTTAACATCTGCTAAGGCAGTTTTTGCATCTCCACTTCATTTAATGAGGGCCTCGTTTTGCCAAGTTTCACCAGGATAGCTCCAGGTGCCCCTGTCATTGTGTTAAATTCTCAATCCCATTAGAGCTGCAGTTCTCAAACTGTAGTGTGCATTACAGCCATCTGGAGAGTTTGTTAAATTACAAATTTCCGGGACTCATCCCTAGAGCTTCTGATCCAGGTTGGGGTGGGGCCTAACAATCTGCATTTCTCACAACTTCCCAGGTGATGATGATGCTGTTTATGTGGGGACCAACTTTGAGAACTACTGTATAGAGTCATCATATCAACAAAGTCTTCCTTTTCCAGCCTTACATTGTCCACCACCCCAGCTAGTATATACAAGATCCATTCCCAGTTTCTGCCAGTATTTACCATAAGGTTAAGAGAAATCTAGAGCAATATTATTGAGCACTTAAATATCAGAATAAAGGGATAAAGCAAGTATATCATGATTCCAAACTTTTTGCCTTAGGCATCTAAATAGAGACTTGTGCTACTCCTAAGGGGAAAAAAAAGACAACGTCTGGGACTAGGAGTGAATGAGGCAAGTTCAGCTTTGTACCTGAGGAATATCAGCTTAAAGATGTGCAATAGGTAGTAAGATATATGAGACTTCAGCTAAGCAAGAAATATGTCCAGGAGGACACAGGGTAAGGAGATGGAATAAATGGGTCCAGGATGATTGATGTCATAGGAGTGAATGACATCACCCAAAGAAACTCTATTCAGAAAGGGGGCAGGATAAAGGCCAGGAACAGAACACTAGGGAAAATACCCAAAATTAACATGAGTGTTTCCACAAAGGGGAGTCTTACAGATTAACCAGAGCAAAAACCTGGATAGCTAGGAGGGAGTTTATAAAAAAGGAATTAGTCAACAATATTAAAAGCTGAAGAACAGTCAAAGAATATGCGCACTTTGAAGAGTCATTGGCTACATAAGAAATTATGACACTTTGATTAAATTCACCAGTACAGTTTCATAAAGTCTGAGTGTTTTCGGAAGAAGGTTATTGAAGCCTGATTCCAGGGAGGGGGTGGGGTAACGCACAATACTGAATGCTGTTTTTGTTTTGCTTTGTGTTTTGTTTTTGTTTTTGTCTTTGAGGTGCTTGGCTGCTAAGGAAACTGCAGGGAAATGAGAATATTTAGAAAGTATCTTTCATTCTGAAGTCAGATGTGAGAGGAAAAGAATCCCAATGGATGGACTAGATGGTAAGAGTTGAAGAAAACAGACTAACTCCTCAGAATCAACAAAAAGAAAAGAAAAGGAGAAACTGGGAACCCACTGGAGCATTAGAAATATTTCTAAGAACTGAGCAATTCACAGCCTCAAGGAGTTGCCCAACAAGTATTCAACATAAAAATAAAACTTTTTAAAGATTGTGAGAAATATGTAAATATAATGTATTAGCCCTACCTTAGTGATTAATATTCTACAGAAAATTTCAACTTATTACAAAACACCAGTGATAACTTCCCTTTGAAAAATGACAAATACAAAACTACACTGAATTTTCAAGGAATTGCAGTGGCCTAAATTTCATTGCTTGCATGTCTGTGGCCTATGAGAGCTATCCTTCTTCTTAGCACTCTTGATTTGGTCCTTTTATCAACATGTGGCCTGAACGCAACTTACCTAGATCCTACTGGACTAGCCCCATACAGAAATCTTTTTATGGAACATTATTTAATACCATACCTTGGTTTGCTTTTTGCTTTTTTTTTTGTCAAAGGCCAGTAAAAATTAACCATGTAAATACATGTCAGTATAACCTGTAAAATCATCATTGACGACAGTGTACATTATATCTTGATGTGAGGGCTCAAACATTACCATCCAACATTTATTTCTAGCAGAGTTTCTCTGCCCCGTAGACACTGCATCTCTTATAATCAGACAATTAAGATTAAAGTACAACTCCTCCTGTTTGTTACAGTTCCAAATAGTTCACTGTTAATTTGTGTTTGACATGTCATTTCTCCTCCTTATTTTTTCCTACTTCAACCATGTTACTTTAAACATTTCTTTCATTGTGAGCTCTTTCAAATACTTTAACAGTAGATAGAATATAAATAATATATACATAAATGCATTAAGGATAAATGTAGTGTTAAACTTAAGTCTGAGAGAGGGCTGCCTGTCACAGTCTGGAAGACTTTGATAAAATACCATTTGATATGGGTTGTTAGATTGTTTGGATACAAAATGTGGAAACTACAGAAATTAGGACCAGTCTATCTTCAACCAGGTAAGATAAATTCACCCCAAAACTAGACTCATAACACTCAGGAATTCTTAAGAACCAGGAAGATTCCTTCCAAACAGACTTGAGTGCAATGAACGTACACATTCACTCCCCAGTGACCAGGACTACAGAAATCCATAGAGGTCTTCTATGTATAGAAACAAAAATGAGAGAAGATAAAATAAAATAAAATAATTGAGTACACTCAAATGTGAATTCAGATAGAGACCTCTGATGACACCAATCCCCTCTTCAAAGCAATACTGCTTTCCTTATATGTGCCTCAAGGGCTCAGAGAAAGGACATGCCTCCTACTATTTTAAAAATAATTTCAAGGACTTCAGATGGTAGAGAGAGAAAAACTAATTGTATAAAGATAAAGCCTCTAGAGAGTTTTTGTTGATATTGCCTTCATGGAAGAGGAGTTTAAGACACAGTGATTATTAAAACAGGAAAACTCATCCACGCTCCCATTAAAGTAGATAACAAAATGATTTTGCTTAGAGCAACAAATGTGAAATCTCTTAATTTTCTTCCTAAACCATGTGACTCTTTAGCAGCTTAGATAAAAGAAGCAGTTAGAGCAGATGAGCATCAGATCTCCCATTAAAGCAAAGTAAATTGAATTCTAGAGAATCTTGGTTCTTTCAAGTTGGCTGAGGGTGCACAGTTCAATACAAAAACCATTATACTACTTACCACGCTACAAAGTTCTCCAAATCATTTATAGGGGCTGAGCCCGAACGAATGGCCCCAAGCTTGCCTGCTTCATTGTCAATAAATCCAAGCCCTCCTCAGACATTACTGAATTGTTCTGGCAGTCATACACAGCACATATCTCCTTTCTCCTTTTTCAAATTTTATAGTCGACTTTTCTAGCTAAACATTTTTCCTTTTCCTTTACCTGCAGCACCCCTCATTCTGGCCACCAACATTCACATTCCTACAAGGCTTGGTACGTAGCCTGGGGTCGAAGCATGTTACCCTGCAATCAACAATAGTCTGTTGGGAAGACCCAGCAATAGATCCTAATGCAACCCCACTGTGTCTCACTAACTTCTCATTTCACACCTGGCAAACTCTCCATCAGCATGATTTAAGATTTCACTCCATCCTGAGCACTCGTACTGTAGGACTGGTTCTCTGTTCTAGTGCCAGGAGAGTGGACATGCCTGGAGCACTTTCATTTCCACTTACCCAAGCTAACCAACTAGAATGATACCAAAAGTAATCCAAATAGAGGATAACCCACAAAGCATTTAAATTTAGTTTTGGAGATTGTTATAAAATTCCTTCTATCATGAAAGTATGGTTATTTTAAATTTGAATTAAGCCTATGCCATAATCCTTAAAGAGACTCCTAATGGGATAGAAGCATACTAATTAGAAGATAGCACTGTTTAGATACTGGCCATCACAAATCTTTGAAATGAGATACAGCTGGTACACTGGATTGCCTGGGTTAACTTGGTACTACTGCACCTGCTTAAGGTTGAGAATTATGTTTCCCAGAATTCCTCTTCTATGCTGTTTTGGGTTAGAGCTGGTCAATGAGATGAATTCACATGAGATTTTAGGGTGATCAACCACTCCAGTTTGTCCAGGATGGAAGGGTTTCCAGGGATATAGGACTTTCACTGCTAAAACTGGGAACATTTTGAGCAAATCAGGATGGTTGGTGACCCATTTGAAAAATGGGATTTCAAAAACGGAAGTGATGCCAAGATCATTACCCTTGGAAAACTGTTGGGGTCAGAGTGATGAATAGATGCAGGAGTTTCAGCAGGCCCAGCTTGTCCCTGTTTCTCTCCTCTCCTGATTCCAGCCAGTCCACTCAACCTCTGGCCCTACTGACCAACTCCTATTGGTCAATAGGAGTTGCAAGCCCAGCAGAAGATGCTTGGCTACAAACTCATAGGAGTAGAGTTCCCTTTGGGGAGGGGGTTGTCATAGAGGCAGCAATTTCTAGAGAGCTAACTGCTACTCCAGACCTCTCCACATGCCTCCCTTCTATGGTTCTGCTTCACTAGGCAGACAGGGGTAATGTTCCCTATGTTCCCACAAGCTCTGACTTGCCCAACTGTACCAGCGCTTCAAACAGCATGAGTTACCGTTTGATCCTCTAACTCTCCCCTTCTAGAGTTCACTTCCCAGTTCCTCCTCCTTCTATGTAACTTATTCCCATAACATTTTGTAATGGCACAGTTTTCCTGACTGAACACTGCCTGACCCACCTGAGTACTAAGTAATCATGATGTGGTACCAAGCGATCACTGTTGAGGAATCAGAAGCATATATCAGGAGCCTAATTACACAATCACAGCAGTAACTAAACTTAACTGCTTTTCCCTCAAAGAAGTTAATTCCACCTCTGCCCCCACCCCCAGTTTTTCTTTTCCCAAAATTACTGATTCCTTTTAATTTTAGCATTTATCACAAGTTGTAAATTTTGTATTTATTTGTGTGATTATTAATTTAATGCCTGCTCTTCCTTACTACCCCACTGAAGACTGGAATTGCATTTGTGCTTTTCAATACCACATACATTGTCTACCTACAGACTACAAAATGCCTGGCACATAGTAGGTGTACGATGAAATACAATGAATATGTTTAAGTGAATAAATGTAAAGAACTGTGATTTGGAACCTAAGACACTTAAAGGAACACAAAAATAAATTTGTTCTTTAAGTATTAACCACAATATGGGTCTTAAAAGAAGGAAAAAATTCTCCAGCTCTAAATATTGAGAGCCTTTTTACATTCCATCAGTTAACATAACGAATGACCAGGTAAATACTTGTCTTCTTTATTTCCCCCAACAAAGAGAATCAATTACAAACTTCTCTGTTAATCCCCTAAGTACGATGTGAAGTCCATTAAAGGCTCAGAAGTTAGTAACCCTGGAATAGAGAGTAACGTTTATACTATTAAATGAATAATGGCTCCACGTTGTCTTGAGAAGAATTTTCCTGGCTTGCCATTTGGTTTGTTAGTTGGTTTTAAATCATTTAACGGGTCAGAAAGATGCTCTGCCTGGCATGAATACTAATGTTCCAACAGAAGTACAGAGGAGCAGAGGGTTGCAGTAAAAGTTAGTAACAATTTGCTTTCTGGCTGTCACTTTGGGATTCTGCCCTCAATAAAGTTTTGGAAGTCATTTTAATACTGTAACATTAACATGTGTTAAGTGGATTTAAAGTGCTGTCTATTCCCAGGACACCGGGTAAATATTCCAGCCTAGCCAAAACTTGTCTCTGCGATGAGAAGTGCAATCCTTGAGGCCAAACATTTTCTAAGTCCAGTTTATATTTCACTTTCAGAACCAGTCCATTTTGGATACCACTCATACATCTTTATGACCAACGTTGATAATTAATCTCTGAGTATTAGCCAGAAGTAGAGTTTTCTCAGTATGTCCTAGGACCTGTGCATCAACCCAATCTCAAGACCTTTCCCCTCTCATCTGAAGTCCCAGAAGAGGCAGGTGGACACCCAGGATGCTAACAGAGACTTTACAAGAGTCTGAACCAACAAGCCAAATTCAGCCATCATCACACTTTCTTTACTGAGACGGGGAGGTTAACAAACATACTTTTCCATGGAAAATTACCCACGTCCCACAATGAGTGGGTCTATGAAGCAACCATTGAGCATTAGAGGAAGGATGGCCCTCTGAGATGCCATCCAAACACCACATTTATTTTCCAGACAGGAAAATGGAGACATAAGGAAAGAAAGGGACAGGTACAGAATTTTCTTTCAAAATAAAAAGAGTGAAAATGAAAGCAGTACTTACTTCTCAGGTCAATGTTCTCGGTGCCTCATGGAAACCTGCTTTGTGTGAACCACAAGTCACCTGGGGGGATGGAGCCATTGAAGACAAAAAGATGCAGTGAGTGGCCACTTGGCAAGGTTTTGTTCATTTGTTTTATGGCTACCCAGCACCTGGACCCCTTTGCTAAACTAAGTCCTGGTCACACCTGCCTCACACAGTAGAAACCAGGATGGAGCCAGATAACCTCCCTCTTCCTGCCCGTGGCATCTGGGTTTCAGGTCTATTACCTCACTTCAGCCAATCAGATGTCCCTGCCTGGGATACTGGATCATAAAGGAGTAAAAAAACAACAAAATGCAGGGACAGTTGAGAAGTTATTCAGCAGAAAAGCAGAGTGGTGCCAGGACTGTGAGAACTGGGAGGGATCTGAGGTCCAGGGGCAGCGACAGTGAGTGCCCAGTGCCAGGGCAGCATCCTAACACGTTAACTAGAAGACATGACTTGTTTCCAGACTGGGATCTGTTCCTGCCTGTCCTTCCAAATACCTCACCATTCTTAGTTTCTGCTCTTTTTCCAAATCTCATTCTCCAGCCTTCATTGGATTCAGAGATAATCTATTCCTCATGTTTGATTTTACTAGAGCAGATGTGTGACTTCACAGTCTGGCAGCAGTAGTTATGGTGAGGCAGAAAGAAACATCTTGAGAAGATAAATGGAGACTAGTTCTGGCTTAACTGCTAGATGGCTGTGTGGCCTTGGGCAAGTCAATCCCCTTCACTAGAACTCAACTTCCTTATTCTATCATCAAAGCACATTGGACTAGATAGTTCTGCCACAACTACAGTATTAGTGCCACCTTTTGTTTAGTATATTGTTATTGATACTTAAGATGATGTCCTTAAAGTTCTTAATACTTCCAATGAATGAATTAAATTTAACAAATCTGTTGAACACACATTTTGTGTCAGGCAGCATGCTAAATGCTGGAAATATAACAATGAAGAGATACACCATGGTTTCTGTCCTCTTAGGGCTTATGAGGAAGACACATGGCCGGTCTGTTACCATGGGGTAGGGTAAGCATTTTGCTCTAACAAGCACAGGGTGTGCTTAGACAACATTGAATGGGGCCCTACCCAGACTTCGAGAATCAGGGAATTTTCCCCAGAAATTGTGATTTCTAAGCTCTCTGGCAAGAACTGAAGGATTGAGTTAGAAAGGGTGGGGAGGTAAACTGTTCCCTACCTAAGGGACAGCACTGACATCAATGGTTAGGAGGCACTAAGATGGGGTCATAGTCAATGGGATGAAGATATGATGTTGATGATATTAAAGTGGTAAATAGGTGCCAGATCAGACTTCACTAGGCAGACCGTGGGCAGGTCTTATTCTAAAAGCTAGGAGAATGTTTTAGAGATTCAACTCTCCTTTCCTTCCCCCTTCCCTCCTTTCCTCCTTCCCTTCACAGAGGCAAGAAAGTAAACAAATGTGTTTTAGAATGATTTTCAGCATCAAAGACTGAATGAAAACATATTTTCAGAGTTAACTAGAAAATTAAATTAAATTAAATTGCCCATTCCTTGAGCCTCTGATTCCCTGAAGCTTCTCTGAAGGTACGTGTTGAATCTATTCCTTGGGAAACACACATCTGGCCCTCGCTACTAAGCTTCTCAGCAGGACAGAAAGCTTACCTTTCTGCTCACCTGTCTCACACTTGGGTTATTTGATGCAGATTTTCAAAAACGGCTCATAGATTACAAAGGCATGAAACTGACAAGGAAACCCACTGCAACAAAGGAATTTTAACACATGCTCCCCTGGGTTCCCTGGAACCTCTTTCACCCAGAGAGTGCTGCATTTTAACAAACATCCACTCACCCTTTGATCCTCAGCGGAGGTAAGAGTTTTGCTACTAGGGAAGTAGAAGTAGTTTCAACAAGAGTTGATTTTGCCAGTTTCCCCCACAATGAGCTCTTCAGAAAGACATGGAACCACTAAATGAGTTTTAAGTGCTTATAATCTTTATTTTCTTAATTCATCTCCATGTTCTTAGGTTTCCTTATTATTCACTGAGTCTTCTTTGACCAAGACAGAGTCTATCCACGTCCCTCCCAACATCTGATGCTCAGAACCACACCCATGGAAGATCTGACCTGGCCCAGTGCTACAGCACAGCCACCTCCCTTGCCCTGGACTCTGCCTTCCTAGCAATGGAGTTGGTGCACTCTGGCGTTTTTGACATTCACATCACACTGTGGACTCCCACTGAGACTGCTCTCAGTGAAATCTCTAAAGCTTCATCGCAGGTATTGCAGTTTAGCCACTTCTCCCCCATCTCATGTACGATTTGACTTTTGAACCCAAGTGCAGGACCCTCCATTTATCCCTATTAAATTTCATCTTGTTAGATTCAGGCTATTGTTCCAGACTGTCAAAATCATTTTAGATCTTGGTCCTGTCAGCTGTCTCCCTCTTTGCTTTATGTCATCTGCAAATTTGATCACCATGCTTTCCATGCTTTCATCTAAGTCATCGATGGGAAGGTTGGGGAGCACAGAGGCAAGGACACGGCCCTCTAGGTCACTGGAGATTGCTCTGCAGGTCGCTGCTGATCAATCCATCAGTATTCACTGAGTACTGTCTTTTATCCAGGTTCCAGTTCACTGAGCTATATTGTCAACCAGCCCACATTTCTCCATCAAGTCCACCACAGTATCAGGGGCTACTTTGTCAAATGTCTTGCTGATATCAGATACACCTTGCTACATCATTCCTTGATCTAATAATAGAGGGATACTGGGTGCAGAAAATCTAGGAGCACTACTGAAAACATTGATAGATATGGTTTTTGTACAGCTGGGTTTCTACGAGAGGGTAGTAACAGAGTTCTGTCATTCCACTAGAAAATGAGTTCCTTAAAGCTAGGAACTCTGTTTTGTCTGTCTGTTCACAGCTGTTTCTCCAGCACCTAGGGCAGTGGCTAATGATACTAGACACTCAAATATCTGTAAAATTACTTAATCAATGAACATAGTTTGGGGTGAGCTGTCACTAACCCATTCAAAAAGTAAAACATCTGTGGATTTCTAAATGAAGAAATAGTAAGATAGGATGCTAGATTTATTCCCTGTCACCTAGACCAGGGTTTGGTAAACTAAAGGCCACAGGCCAAATTAGGCCCACTGCTTGGCTTCGTAAAAAAAGTTGTATCAAAACACAGACATGTTCATTCACTAAAGTATTGTCAATGGCTGCTCTTATGCTATCATGGCAGAGTCCAATATTTGTGACAAAACTGTGTGGTCCACACAACTGAAAATACTTACATTCTAGATTTGTACAGAAAAAGTTTGACTACTGCCCTAAGGAATTAAATTTAAACTCCTGATATCTAAGATTTTCCATGACCTAACTGTTTGCTAATTTTCTTACTGATCAGGATTAATGCTCTGGAAAAAATATTCCCAAACGTTATCATGCCTGTTATTTTCTCTGTGCCTTTCCCCCACTGTTGGATATTATCAGAATGGCCTGTCCTCCTATGCAGGTCTTTTTCAACATTGCACATCTACACACATAAGAACTGTACACAAAATAAACATAACTAGGTAGCAAACCTTTGCTGAATGTCTACTATAGACTGAGCACTATATTAGATGCTTCACAATTATCTTCACAACAGGAGTATATAGTATCTCCTTTTTTCTATTGAGAAAACTGAGGAATTAAGCAAATTACCCAAAGATTCATAGAGAATAGAGGGTTTGACTGAAGTTTGAGCTAAGCTTTGTCAGAATCCACTTGTAATTTGGTTTGTTTTTGCTCATTGCCTGTTCAGAAATAAGCCAGTTTACAAAAGGGGAGATGGAACATATCCATCTTTCTAGAAATCTTGATTTGAGGATTATATAATCAAATCAATTTTTTTAGATCTTCCATTGATGTGTAAGTCAGCCACAGTCAATTTTATTTTGAAAAGCCATTAAGTAGCATGACTTTAAACAATAAAATTAGTTCAGAAACTATTCATTCAGTTAAAAATCTGAGACAGCAATATTAAGGCAACTGTATTTGAACTACTGTCCTAAGTATAGTCCATTCATATCCAGCCCTAAATCGTACTGTGCCCTTCACTCGGACAGCTCCCATCCCATCTGCCAATGCACAGATGGGCTGGTCTGTGCATATGAGCTTCCCTTTACAAGCTGTGTGTAATAGCAACAATGACGAACCTTGTGTGCCTGTCAGGAACCTAGCATGTAGCCCGGTTCTTCCTCACAGTAGCTTTGGGCAGCAGGTAAGAGGCTGGCATTATCTAATCACAGTTTCTATTTATGTCTCTCCATTTCAAATCACTTCTCTAGCCCAGGCCGGTTCTTTCACTCCACTAATAACTAGATTTGAGCTTTCCCTTAAGATCATATTTCATCAACTGTAGCACATCTCTCCTGCTGCTAATGCCATGCTGATCTGCTCTGGCAAGTTTCCAGACCTTCTTTTATCACCTTAGGGGCTACATCCTAGCCAGGCTTTTCTCTCTACCCCTGACCCTTCCATATGCCCCTCTCCCCAACAAGCCCCAGCATCAACCCCCTGCCCAGATGTAATTTCTTATCCATGTCTATTCAAGCAGACACAAAAACAAAAATAGTATTTCCCTGGAAAGAGCTTCATTTCCCATGGCCAAACTTAGCACAGCTCTCACCATCAGGAAGCACTTTCCAGGGTTAGGCTGAATCCCTTGAGTGGACCTAGAGAAACAGTGAGACAGATGTAGAAAAAGGGAAAAAAAAGTCTTATGTGAAAGCACATTTAGGATCTTCTGGGTATTTTGTTAAATAAACACCACAGGGTAATTTGGTATTTATAGAAGGATAAAACCCAACCTTAAAGATGATAGGGCATCAGCAACATTTAATTACTCCCTCAGGTCTCTGCTGTGCAAGGAAGTGTTCACATGACAATTTGGGTGGCTTATTTTATAAGGTATTGCTTCTCTTCTCCAAGGAAGGCACTGATAGAAATGGCTCGTGAATGGCGGTGAATGTACATTACAAACAGAAACCATCTTCCAGCCACACCAGTTCTCAGCAAAAGGGAATCTGTGTCAGGTTCGTGTGCTTAGCCAAGGGGCACTAGGGAGAACTGACCAGGAGACCAGTTGTTACAGGGTACTGATGCCAGGACAGACCCTTGCAGAGTTCCTAAGTTTCTTAAAAAACAAGAAAGGAGGACTCCACAGTCTGAAGCTCCCTTCTCCTGATATTGCAGCGCTGTTTGCCAGGGACTGAAAGGATGGGTAAGGTAGGCAGGAACCTCTCTCTCTCTGACAAGGAAACACCAGAAGAAAATCTATAGATTCTCATGTAACCCTTGTGATCATTTCTGGGCTATAAGACTCTTTGGTTAAAGGACTGGAAAAGGTCTGCAGCCTTGGCATACACAAACTCTTCTATCAGAGGTCTCTAGTACCTTACTCCAATTAGGAATCCACAAATAAGGCTGCCTATGACACTGCAATCTGGATAGAGCCTGCCTGAGTCAGAGTTTCAATAAATATTCCACACCACATTCACCCTGGACACCTCCTCCTGACAGAGCCCCGTGCTTTTTGAGTGGATTCACAACGACTATGATGTTCTCTCTGCTTCCCCCAAAATAGAGTTGCAGTAATGTGATTATATGGACAGTTGCTTACTTTTAATTTTATAAGTAGGTCAAGAAATAGATCTCTTCTAGGGAGGATGGAAGTTCTGGACAATTAGTATGACATAGCTTTGAGAATTCAAGTTCATAGGTTAGGAAATTAAGATTTGTAAACTAGCCCAGTGACTTCACTACTCTATCAATAGACAACAGTTTCCCCAGTAGAAAGATAATGGGGGGGGGGCAGGTGAAATGACTGAGCACCAGACCACAGACTCTTCTTCCTATAGCCCTACCCCTAGCAGTTGTCTCTTGCGACCGGACTGCTGAAAAGCACCGCCGTGCCTCTAGTGACTGAACACACTGACAGTGCTCCTTCATTCATGCTCTTCTTTGCCCAAGCCTCACCTCAAATCAAACCAACCACTACAAGCTATTGATCCACCACCTATCTATTTCCTGTGTTTCCCCCTCCTCACCATCCCCAAAGCTTCTGTCGTGGCAGGCCAGTTCCTTACCACGCTCTCCTGGTTGGAGAGAACAATCACCCTCTACCTCATCGCACCCTCTCTAGTCTCCCCACGCAAGTCCTAAACACACCACCACTTCAAATCCATATCACAGAGAAAACTCATGACTTTTCTTAAATACAAACCTTACCATAGTATTCCTCTGCTTAAAAGAATTCAAATTCATTTTATTTTTACATTTTTAATTTATTGTTTTAACTTTTTATTTTACACTGGAATATTGCTGATTACCAATGTCGTGTTATTTTCAGGTGTACAGCAAAGTGATTCAGTTATACATATACTTGGGTCTACTCTTTTTCAAGTTCTTTTCCTGTTTATGTTGTTACATAATATTGAGCAGAGCTCCCTGTGCTATACAGTAGGTCTTTGTTGGTTTTCCATTTTTAATATAGCAGTGTGTACATATGAATAGCTAGAAAATAAAGTCCGAGGGCTTCCTCAGCTCCACTGCTCTCTGTATCCCCAGAATCTAGCTAACTTATGTATGACTTGCACTTTGGGAAGGAGATGGCATATACATATTTTTTAATTTTATGGACCATCAGGCACATTTTTCAAATTGAACTTTTAGTTTTGTGATAATTGTAGATTCACATGCAGTTTTAAGAAATACTACAGAGAGACCCCTGGTATCCTTTACAGTTTCCCCCCAGTGGTAACATCTTGCAAAACTGTAGTATAAGAAGTATCACAATCAAGATACTGGCAGTAACACAGTCAAGATACAGAATATTTCCATCAGCACAAGGATCCCTTTTATTGCCCTTTAGTAGCCATACCTAACTCTCACCTCTTCCTCTCCCAACCCTTGTCTCTAATTTCTAGCAACCACTAATCTGTTCTCCATTCTTAAATTTTATAATTTCAAGAGTATTATACAAATAAAATCGTACAGTATGCAACATTTTGGAATCTTTTTTCACAAAGCATAATTCTCTGGAGATTCATCCAAGGTGCTGCCTATATCAATAATTTGTTCCTTTTTATTGCTCAGTTGTATTCCATAGTATTGATATACCACACTTTTTTTAAATCTTGCATTTGGTGAAGGATATCTGGGCTGTTTCCAAATTTTGGCTATTACAAATAAAACTGCTATGCACATCTATAATTCAGTGTTAACATAAATTTTCATTTCTCTGGGAAAACTGGCCCCAAGTGCAATTTCTGAGGTATATGAGAGTTGCATGTTTAGTTTTATAAGAACTGCCAGACATTTTTCCTAGATGATTGTACTATTTTATATTGACACCAGCAATGTATGAGTAAACCAGTTTCTCTGCAGCCTTGAGAACATTTGGTGTTGTCATTCTTTTTTATTTTTAGTTTTAGATATTCTAATAGACATGTAGTGGTATTATCACTGTGGATTTAATTTGTATTTCCCTAATGGTAATTGGTGAACATCTTTTCATATGCTTGATATTTTAAACCCTCTTTGATAAAATATCTGCTCATGTCTTTTGCTCACATTTTTCTTGAATTGTTTTCTTAATTGATGAGTTTGTGAGTTATTTATATACTGAATAACAAATCTTTATAGGATATGTGGTTTGCAAATATTTTCTCCCAGACTGTAGCTTAACTGTTAATCCTGTTAACAGAGTTTTTTACAAAACCAAAAAAAAATTAATTTTGATGAATCAATTTTTCCTTTTATGGATTGTGATTTGGGGGTCACATCTAAGAGTTGGTTGCCGAGCACTAGATTTCAATAATTGTCTATTTTTTCTCTAAAAGTTTGATAGCTTTACATTTTACATTTAAGTCCATGATTCATTGTGAGTTATTTTTTTATAAGGTATATGAGGTTTAGATCAAAGACATTTTATTCGGAGGAGACCTTCAAGATGGTGGAGGAGTAGGATGTGGAGATCACCTTCCTCCCCACAGATACATCAGAAATACATCTACATGTGGAGCAACTCCTACAGAACACCAACTGAATGCTAGCAGAAGACCTCACACTTCCCAAAAGGCAAGAAACTCCCCACGAACCTGGGTAGGGCAAAAGAAAAAAGAAAAAACAGAGACAAAAGAATACAGATGGGACCTGCACCTCTGGGAGGGAGCTGTGAAGCAGGAAAAGTTTCCACACACTAGGAAGCCCCTTCACTGGGGGAGCCTTGGGGTGGTGGTGGGGAAGCTTCAGAGCCACGGAGGAGAGTGCAGCAACAGGGCTGCAGAGGGCAAAGCGGAGAGACTCCCACACAGAGGATCAGTGCCGACCAGCACTCACCAGCATGAGAGGCTTGTCTGCTCACCCGCTGGGGTGGGCAGGGGCTGGGAGCTGAGGCTCAGGCTTCAGAGGTAAGATCCCAGGGAGAGGACTGGGGTTGGCTGCATGAACACAGCCTGAAGGGGGCTAGTGCTCCATAGGTAGCCAGAAGGGAGTCCGGGAAAAAGTCTGGACCTGCCTAAGAGGCAAGAGACCATTGTTTCCGGATGCGTGAGGAGAGGGGATTCAGACCACTGCCTAAATGAGCTCCAGGGACGGGGACGAGCAATGGCTATCAGCACGGACACCAGAGACGGGCATGAGACGCTAAGGCTGCTGCTGCTGCCACCAAGAAGCCTGTGTGCGAGCACAGGTCACTATCCACACCTCCCCTCCCGGGAGCCTGTGCAGCCCGCCACTGCCAGGGTCCCGGGATCCAGGGACAACTTCCCCGGGAGAACGCACGGCGCGCCTCAGGCTGGTGCAACATCACACCGGCCTCTGTCGCCTCAGGCTCGCCCCGCATCCATACTCTTCCCTCCCCCCAGCCTGAGTGAGCCAGACCCCCGAATCAGCTGCTACTTAACCCCGTCCTGTCTGAGTGAAGAACAGATGCCCTCAGGCGGCCTACGCACAGAGTCGGGGGGCCAAATCCAAAGCTGAACCCTAGGAGCTGTGCAAACAAAGAAGAGAAAGAGGAATCTCTCTCAGCAGCCTCAGGAGCAGCAGATTAAATCTCCACAATCAATTTGATGTACCCTGCATCTCTGGAATACCTGAACAGACAACAAATCAACCAAAAATTGAGGAAGTGGACTTTGGGAGCAACTGTAGACTTGGGGTTTGCTTTCTGCATCTAATTTGTTTCTGGTTTTATGTTTACCTTAGTTTAGTATTTAGAGTTTATTGTCATTGGTAGATTTGTTTATTGATTTGGTTGCTCTCTTCCTTTTTTTTTAATATATATATATATATATTTTTTTTTTTTTTCTTTGAGTGTCTGTGTATGCTTCTTTGTGTGATTTCGTCTGTATAGCTTTCCTTTTACCATTTGTCCCAGAGTTCTCTCTGTCCATTTTTTTTGCTTAATTACTTTTTAATTCTTTTTATTTTTAATAACTTGATTTTATTTTTTATTTTAATAACTTTATTTATTTTTTCCTTCCTTCCTTCCTTCCTCCCTTCCTCCCTTTCTCTCTCTCTTTCTTTCTCCCTTTTCTGCTGAGCCATGTAGCTGACAGGGTCTTGGTGATCCAGCCAGGTGTCAGGCCTGTACCTCTGAGGTGTGAGAGCCGAGTTCAGGATATTGGTCCACCAGACACCTCCGTGCTCCACATAATATAAAACAGCGAAAGCTCTGCCAGAGATCTCCATCTCAACGCTAAGACCCAGTTCCACTCAATGAGCAGCAAGTTACATTGTTTGACACCCTATACCAAACAACTAGCAAGACAGAACACAACCCCACCCATTAGGAGAAAGGCTGTCTAAAATCATACTAAGTTCACAGACACCGCAAAACACACCACCAGATGTGGACCTGCCCACCAGAAAGACAAGATCCAGCCTCATCCACCAGAACACAGGCACCAGTCCCCTCCACCAGGAAGCCTACACAACCCACTGACCCAACCTCAGCCACTGGGGGCAGACCCCAAAAACAACATGAACTATGAACCTGCAGCCTGCGAAAAGGAGACCCCAAACACAGTAAGTTAAGCAAAATGAGAAGACAGAGAAACACACAGCAGATGAAGGAGCAAGGTAAAAACCCACCAGACATAACGAATGAAAAGGAAATAGGCAGCCTACCTGAAAAAGAATTCAGAGTAATGATAGTAAAGATGATTTAAATCTTGGAAATAGAATGGAGAAAATGTAAGTAATGTTTGAAACAGACCAAGAAAAACTAAACAGCAAACAAACAATGATTAACACCACACTAAAAGAAATTAAAAATTCTCTAAAAGGAATCAATACCAGAATAACTGACGCAGAAGAACAGATAAGTGACCTGGAAGATAAAATAGTGGAAATAACTACCACAGAACAGAATAAAGAAAAAAGGATGAAAAGAATTGAGGACAGTCTCAGAGACCTCTGGGACAACATTTAACACACCAACATTTGAATTATAGGGGTCCAAGAAAAAGAAGAGAAAAAAAAGGGACTGAGAAAATATTTGAAGAAATTATAGTTGAAAACTTCCCTAATATGGGAAAGGAAATAGTCAATCAAGTCCAGATAGCACAGAGAGCCCCATACAGGATAAATCCAAGGAGAAACATGCCAAGACACATATTAATCAAACTATCAAAAATTAAGTACAAAGAAAAAATATTAAAAGGAGCAAGGGAAAAGCAACAAATAACATACAAGGGAATCCCCATAAGGTTAACAGCTGACCTTTCAGCAGAAACTCTGCAAACCAGAAGGGAGTGGCAGGACATATTTAAAGTGATGAAAGGGAAAAACCTGCAAACAAGATTACTTTACACAACAAGGATCTCATTCAGATTTGACAGAGAAGTTAAAACCTTTACAGACAAGCTAAAGCTAAGAGAATTCAGTACCACCAAACCAGCTTTAAAACAAAGGGTAAAGGACCTTCTCTAGGCAGGAAACACAAGACAAGGAACGGACCTACAATAACAAACCCAAAACAATTAAGAAAATGGTAATAGGAACATACATATCGATAACTACCTTAAATGTAAATTGATTAAATGCACCCACCAGAAGACACAGACTGGCTGAATGGATACAAAAGTAAGACCCGTATATATGCCGTCTACAAGAGACCCACTTCAGACCTAGGGACACATACAGACTGAAAGTGAGGGGATGGAAAAACATATTCCACGAAAATGGAAATCAAAAGAAAGCTAGAATAGCAATTCTCATATCAAACAAAATAGACTTTAAAATAAAGACTATTACAAGAGACAAAGAAGGATACTACATATTGATCAAGGGATCAATCCAAGAAGATATAAAATTGTAAATATTTATGTACCCAACATAGGAGCACCTCAGTACATAAGGCAACTGCTAACAGCCATAAAAGGGGAAATCGACAGTAACACAATCATACTAGGGGACTTTAGCACCCCACTTTCACCAATGGACAGATCATCCAAAATGAAAATAAATAAGGAAACACAAGCTTTAAATGATACATTAAACAAGATGGACTGAATTGGTATTTATAGGATATTTCATCCAAAACAACAGAATACACTTTCTTCTCAAGTGCTCATGGAACATTCTCCAGGATAAATCATACCTTGGGTCATAAATCAAGCCTTGGTAAATTCAAGAAAATTGAAATCATATCAAGTATCTTTTCTGACCACAATGCTATGAGACTAGAAATCAATTAGAGGGAAAAATATGTAAAAAATACAAACACATGGAGGCTAAACAATACACTATTAATAACCAAGAGATCACTGAAGAAATCAAAGAGGAAATCAAAAAATACCTAAAAACAAAGGACAATGAAAACACGATGACCCAAAACCTATGGGATGCAGCAAAAGCAGTTCTAAGAAGGAAGTTTTTAGCAATACAATCCTACCTCAAGAAACAAGAAACATCTCAAATAAACAACCTAATCTTACAACTAAAGCAATTAGAGAACGAAGAACAAAAACACCCAAAAGTTAGCAGAAGGAAAAAATCATAAAGATCAGATCAGAAATAAATGAAAAAGAAATGAAGGAAAGAATAACAAAGATCAATAAAATTAAAAGCTGGTTCCTTGAGAAGATAAGCAAAATTGATAAACCATTAGCCAGCCTCATCAAGAAAAAAAGGGAGAAGACTCAAATCAACAGAATTAGAAATGAAAACGGAGAAGTAACAACTGACACTGCAGAAATACAAAGGATCATGAGAGATTACTACAAGCAACTATTTGCCAATAAAATGGACAACGTGGAAGAAATGGACACATTCTTATAAAAGCACAACATTCCAAGACTGAACCAGGAAGAAATAGAAAATATAAACAGGCCAATCGCAAGCACTGAAATTGGGACTGTGATTAAAAATCTTCTAACAAACAGAAGCCCAGGACCAGATGGATTCACAGGCGAATTCTATCAAACAATTAGAGAAGAGTTAACACTTAACCTTCTCAAACTCTTCATAACAGAGGGAGGGGAGGGAGGAACACTCCCAAACTCATTCTAGGAGGCCACCCTGATACCAAAACCAGACAAAGATGTCACAAAGAAAAGCAGCCTCTTCAACAATGGTGCTGGGAAAACTGGACAGCTACATGTAAAAGAAAGAAATTAGAACACTCCCTAACACCATACACAAAAATAAACTCAAAATGGATTAAAGACTTAAATGTAAGGCCAGACACAATAAAACTGTTGGAGGAAATCATAGGCAGAACACTCTATGACATACATCACAGCAAGATCCTTTTTGACCCACCTCCTAGACAAATGGAAATAAAAACAAAATCTTTTAAGTTTCATGGGACCTAATGAAACTTAAAAGCTTTTGCACAGCAAAGAAACCTTAAACAAGATGAAAAGACAACTCTCAGAATGGGAGAAAATATTTGCAAATGAAGCACTGACAAAAGATTAATCTGCAAAATTTACAAGCAGCTCATGCAGCTCAATATCAACTAAACAAACAACCCCATCCAAAAACAGGCAAAAGACCTAAACAGACATTTCTCTAAAGAAGATATACAGGTTGCCAATAAACACATGAAAGAATGTTCAACATCATTAATCATTAGAGAAATGGAAATCAAAACTACAATGAGGTACCACCTCACACCAATGAGAATGGCCATCATCAAAAAATCTACAAACAATATATGCTGGAGAGGGTCTGGAGAAAAGGGAACCCTCTTGCGCTGTTGGTGGGAATGTAGATTGATACAGCCACTGTGGAGAACAGTATGGAGGTTCCTTAAAATGTTAAAAATGGAACTACCATACGACCCAGCAATCCCACTACTGGGCATATACACTGAGAAAACCGTAATTCAAAAAGAGTCATGTATCACAATATTCATTGCAGCTCTATTTACAATAGCCAGGACATGGAAGCAACCTAAATGCCCATCAACAGATGAATAGAGAAAGAAGATGTGGCACATATATACAATGGAATATTACTCAGCCATAAAAAGAAACAAAATTGAGTTATTTGTAGTGAGATGGATGGATCTGGAGTCTGTCATATAGTGAAGTCAGAAAGAGAAAAACAAATACCATATGCTAACACATATATATGGAATCTAAAAAAATATATATATGTTTCTGAAGAACCTAGGGGCAGGACAGGAATGAAGACGCAGATGTAGAGAATGGACTTGAGGGCACTGGGTGGTGGGAAGGGTAAGCTGGGATGAAGTGAGAGAGTGGCATGGACTAATTAATACTACCAAATGTAAAACAGATAGCTAGTGGGAAACAGCCGCATAGCTCAGTGATATTAGCTTGGTGCTTTGTGACCACCTAGAGGGGTAGGATGGGGCGGGGGGAGGGAGACGCACAAGAGGGAGGAGATATGGGGACATATGTATGTATTATAGCTGATTCATTTTGCTATAAAGCAGAAACTAACACACCCTTATGAAGCAATTATACTGCAATAAAGATGTTTTAAAAAAAGAGTCACATACCACAATGTTCATTGCAGCTCTATTTACAATAGCCAGGTCATGGAAGCAAACTAAGTGTCCACAACAGATGAATGGATAAAGAAGATGTGGCATATATATAAAATAGAATGTTACTCAGCCCTAAAAAGAAATGAAGTTGAGTTATTTGTAGTGAGGTGGATGGACCTAGAGTCTATCATACAGAGTGAAGTATGTCAGAAAGAGAAAAACAAATACTATGTTTTTTATTAGCGTATGCTAACACAGATATATGGAATCTAAAAAAAAAAAAAAAAAGTGGTTCTCATGTACCTACGGGTTGGACAGGAATAAAGACGGAGACTTTAGAGAATGGACTTGAGGACACAGGGAGAGGGAAGGGTAAGCTGGGATGAAGTGAGAGAGTGGCATGGACATATATACACTACCAAATGTAAAATAGGTAGCTAGTGGGAAGCAGCCACATAGCACAGGGAGATCAGCTGGGTGCTTTGTGACCACCTAGAGGGGTGGGATAGGGAGGGAGGAGGGAGACGCAAGAGGGAGGGGATATCTGGATATATGTATACGTATAGCTGATTCAGTTTGTTATACAGTAGAAACTAACACAACATTGTAAAGCAATTATACTCCAATAAAGATGTTAAAAAAAAAAAAAGACCTTTTACTCTTTTTCCTTCCTCCTTCCCTATTTTTCTTTTTCCTGCCGGTGGATGCCTAATTGCCCTAGCACCATTTATTGAAAAGGCATAGCAGGCATTTTTAAATTGTAACCTCTCCATTTGGACTTCTCCCTTGGTTCTCTATCAGTTGAGGCCTCCATTCTCTGGCTTTCATGATGTCTTGCCCCCTCCCTTTTCACCCAGACCTCCAAAAGTCTTAATTGTGGGCTTGTACCAAGGCCATGGTCTCTGGATCCTCCTAAATGCTCAGTGCTTCTTCAAGGAAAAGGTAAGTACAACCATAGTGAAAGCTTGCTCAATTGCCTTGCCTTCTCTCCCACTCCCCTTCAACAGTCTTGGTCTCAAAGAACTAAAGAAATGCCATCCTTGCTTAGATATGACAACTCACTTGTAGAAACAGGATTTTTTTTTTTTTTTTTTTGCAGTACGCGGGCCTCTCACTGCTGTGGCCTCTCCCGTTGCGGAGCACAGGCCCCAGACGCTCAGGTCCAGCGGCCACGGCTCATGGGCCCAGCCGCTCCGCAGCATGTGGGATCCTCGCGGACTGGGGCACGAACCCGTGTCCCCTGCATTGGCAGGCGGACCCTCAACCACTGCGCCACCAGGGAAGCCCGAAACAGGATTTTTAATGTAACATTTCTGGATTTCCCTGGACTTGAATTGCCAATTTCACAGCACATCACACAGTGTCCTGGTTCCTTGTTTACTACTTCATTTTATGGCTACCACATTGAAAGAATCTGTCATGCTCAGATATCTGGCCTATGTAACAGACAAAGACTTGTATATGTGCTAATGGAAGAGAATATAGGAAACCAAACGGGCTCTCTTCTGCCTTCTCCATATCCTAATGGATCATGTATGTCACAGCTGTACTCACTCACAGCATAGAAACAGCCCTGACTTAAAATCATCTAAATCTATGTGTGCTTGAGGTAACATTTCCACGTAAGGATGTCAAGGGCCATTCCTTCCCTGACACATTCTTGAGGGAAACAGTTTAAGCCGAGGTGCCATGTGGGGACAAGGTGATTATTCAGACAATCCTCTGGGATTTCTTGGTCTGGCCATAGCACAATTCAGTCCCTTAGGCTATAAAAACATGTCCTCTGAGGTCAATCTTGAATCAGTCTATGATTGTTTCTGGTTTTGTTTCACTAAACCCTGGATGTGGTAGAGCACAAAGCTGAGAGGGCTCTTTACCCACATGTCCATTTTAATGGGGCCTGGTATTTCTGTCCCTGTCCGTTCTGATTCAGTGTCATCATCATCAATGAATTTGATCATACTTTGCCTAAGGCAGTTTAAGCAAATTAGACATTTTTTTAAATAATAAAAAGGTGACCAATGAAATGTTTAAAAATAGGATGGTGCTGACTCTGAGAATGTATCTGGAGTGGATGTATGAAGAGTGGAATGGTCTCTGTCAGGCTTTTTTAATGTTTTTCCATGACCTTTAACATTCTATAACTATTAAGAGGTGTCATCCTTCATTTTTTTCAAGCTATTCAAACACTTGTTAGTGCAACTACATGGAAGATTCTGCTGTGTGCACTAGTTGGGGTGAGGAAGGTATGTATACAAGGTAGTCCCTATTAGTCCCCACCCCTAACTTTTCAACCTCTTAAGACTCTTACCATCCTTCAATACTTTTCCTAGGAGGTCTCCCCTAATCACTGTTACACAAGATTTTTTTCTTCAAGCCCTTCATAAATTTGTACCCATAACAATTATCTGGCTTATGCAAAGACTTTTCTGGAACCCCTCTTGTACAATGTTTATGTGGCATTAGTGAAAACTTGTTATTTAGCATCCCTGGTGGGATTTCCATCTCTATCTTCCACCCTCCATTCCCCCCATCACAAATTCTCCATCAGTACAGAGTAGTTTTAGCTCCTCTATAATTGACAGTATGAATTTGAGGCATAAAGCTTTATCTGCACTGACTATCTGGTGTATCTTTTGGTTAGTTTATTTAGTTTTCTTAATTCATTATGTATTACTGGAAGTTAAACAGCTTTGTTTCCAAAGCTGGCTGGAAGCTTGTAACAAAACTGAAGTTCAGAGCCCAAGTGAGAGTCCTTCACAGGGCATCACTTGGTCACATCAGCCTCTCAAGTTTCAAAATTATATGACCTATTTAAAAATATTTAGCAGTTTCCATTGCTTTTAATTGCACTTTCTGGCACTTGGTAAGGAATCTTCCATAGTCACAATAACTTTTTTCAATGTTGCATCATAATATAATCTTGTAAAGGAAGGTATTAAAAGCAATCATTAGGGGTCCAAATTTACATTTAAATCAATGGAATATAACACTACCAATGCAAATTATTTAACTGAGGTGCAGATCAGATAAACTGTCACCTCTAATATAGAGCTTAGTCTTCATTTATTTAGGCAATAAAAGAAAGTCATTACAACTTACCCCTCTGCTTGACTGTTGGACGCTTTCTCCAGACACAGTGATAAGATGAATCCCAGCTTCTACACTGTTAAAATTTGAAGACAAAATATGAATCTTAGACTCAAGAAATCATTGTATAGTATTTATTATTCTGGCTCCTTGGTGATGCTGCAGACATGGGTGTGAAAAACCACACCACCAACTAATACTGGTAGAAAATAAAGTACAGGAATTCCCTGACAGTTGCCCTTGCAAATAGTCTCATCCTTATTGATACAGAAAACATTTAGGTTTAAATAGCGTTTAGATAGAAAACACTCACGTAAAATACCTTCAATAACTGTGCAGAAAAACCTTTCCTCTCTTCCAGGGCCC
The DNA here is from genome assembly GCF_003031525.2 of Neophocaena asiaeorientalis asiaeorientalis. Classification (NCBI taxonomy): domain Eukaryota; kingdom Metazoa; phylum Chordata; class Mammalia; order Artiodactyla; family Phocoenidae; genus Neophocaena; species Neophocaena asiaeorientalis. Next base: position 4,632,429 of record NW_020173656.1, read on the forward strand.
GTTTGTTTTTCTCTGCTACTCGTAAATTTTGCCATGTTTTGAAATTATATGAAACAACAGAGTGTAGTGGAATAAGCATTAGCTTTGGAGAATGGAGTTGAAAAACAAAACAAACAAACATGCATTTTTATGGGGTAGGTAGCTCTTACCAACTCTGTGCATTTATTTCTCTGGGATTCTGCTTTCTCAAGAATAAAAGGAAGGTTTTAAAAAATCTACCTGGAAAGGGCATTGTGAGCTTTGCAAAAGATCTGGTATAGAACAGAGCTCAAAACCAATAGGTGCTTGATAAATGGCAGTTCATGATAATATGTGTTCCCTCTCACTTTTTTTTTTTTTTTTTTTTTTTTAACCACTAGAATCTAGTATAAGAATGCTAATTTGATTTGAGGCTGTGGCACAATAGCCAAGTTAAAGAAAACACCTTTTTGAGCATTAATTGGCAGGGCGACAGAATTAGAGTTGAATGATCATTGGTCTGTGTAAAGCCTCACCCACAAATCATATTGAGGGACATACTTCTTCACGTGTTACATTTATTTGCTTTCCCACAGCCATCCCAAGTTTCCTGGGGAGATAAGGCTAGTTATCAGCTCCAGAAGGACAAGAAAGTGCATCATGCTGGTCTCCCAACATTGCCTCTTCTTACCCTGCACCTCCCCAGTCAGTAGACATTTGTTTCTGGCGCAGTGGGAGGGTTCAAAAATAGAGGACTGAAATTAACAGAGAAGTCACAGCTAGCATATGAGAACAAACCTACAAATGCACAACCACATCTGCACCAATATTTCTTTTTCCTCTTATGTTAAAGAAATTGACCTATTCCTGCAAAACCACTTCCTCCACCTGTATTTTGATTCTTTCTTACAGTGCTCATCTCTCAGCTTACATTAGCCATATATATGATTTTGCCTGGTGTCTACTTTTTCCATGAGAGCCTTTAACATCTTAATCATAATAATTTTAAGTTCTTGTCTGATAAATCCAACATCTCTGTCACACCTGAGTCTGGTTGTGAAAATCATTTGTCTCTTCAGAGAGTGTGTTATTTTGCCTTCTGACCTGACTTGTAATTTTTGGTTGAAAGCCAGAGTTGTTTAGGGTAATAGGTACTACAGTAAATAGGCCTTTAGTATGAGGATTATGGTAATCTGGCTAGGATTTGGGCTGTGATTAATATTTGTTGTCTCTAGAGACAACAGATGCTTCAAATTCCTCTGATAAGATCTTTTTCTCCTCCCTCCCAGCTTTGGGGCTTCCCCGTGTACTCCTCAGGCAGTCTGTGTCCTGCAGCTTGTTCACCTGTAACCCACTGTCGTCATGCCTGGAAGCTTGCTCCTGTGTGTGGTGGTAAGGTGTGGGGGAAGGGGATGTCCTATCACCTTCTAACTGAGCGTCACTCTTCTTAGTGGGCCTGTGTCCAGGGGTGTGGACTACAGAGGAGTCTGTCCTCCCGGCGTAAAGCTTTCCCCACTAGTCTCTTTCCCAGCTACAACATGCTCAGTCTAATTCCTTGAAGCCCTTGCCCCTACTGACCAGGTTTTTCTTTCTTCTTCTCTTAGAAGAGATAGGAAGACTGGGGCAGGAGGCCGGGAGGCAGGGTTCCCTTCCCCGAGCTGGAATAAGGTTTCAGAACTGCCCTCTGGCCAAGTCCTTCACCCAGGAGATTAGTCCTTTGCTTGGGAGAAACATCTGGGAGGTTTTACTGTAGCTGCCCTTCCCTCCCCCATCCCTGCCCTGCCAAGACTATGTAAGGAGCTTTCTCAGATCCTCCCGGTGAGAAACTGGTGGGGTTCCTGCAGGAAAACCCTGGGAAACTATGAGGAGCTTCTCATTCTCATGCTAGCCAGACTTGGACTCCAGCAATTTGACAAAATAACCATTGAAGCGTTCCTACCAGCTTACAGTCTCAGCGGCTTCTGCTCTAGGTTAGCAGATCTCAGGTAATGTACCTCTCCAGATGCACCTGACTTTCCAGATTTCAGGGTGGTCGTCTGCCCTACAAGGTTAAATCTGATTGGTGGTCCTCACCCTGCAACTCTAAGTCTCTGATTGGTCCAAGAAAGTCATTGATTTTCAGCTTGCACAGCATTTTCTACTTCTAAGGGCATGAGTAATCACTTCCAAGCTCTTAATATATCAAAGCTGAGACCAGAAATCCCTCCTCCTGTGTTTTGAGGCTTGTCCATCCTGCCTTCTCAGGAACCTTACCCCAAATAGCTAGTTTCCAATCTTGGCTGTGCACTGGAATCTCCTAAAAAGCTTTCATCACTGCTGTTGCCTGGGCTTCACCCCAACGGGTCTGATTTAATTAGTCTGGGGCTTGGAACAGTTGCCCAAATGATCATACACTTTCCAGATCAGTTATTTTTTCAAAATCTAAAACTGATCACATCAGTCCATCTGCTTAAAACACTCCAGTGGCTGCACATTACATTGTTCTTTTGAAGAAAAAAAAATCCTTATGTAGTTTACAAAATTCTGTATGGTCTGGCCCCTGCCTAACTAACCACCTCCCCTCACATCAATTTCCCATACTGGCCCTCTTTTACTTCATAAAATGCACTGTGTTCCCTCTCACCACATTCATTCCACACATATTATTGAACACCTGCAGTGGCCCAGGCACTGACTGAGATATAGAATATACAGCAAAGACAAACACACACACACCAAAAAAACACCTAATTGCCTGTGCACATGGGGCTTAGCTTTTGGTTACTGGGAAGACAGACTCTAAACAAACGAAGTTGTACCTCAAGACCTAAAGTTAAAATGTTACTGTTAAGTTTAGGCACAGTGTTGCACAGCACATCTCTGGAACTTACTTATCTTACATAACTGAAACTTTATTCCCATGAATAGGAACTCATCATTTCTGCCTTCCTCCAGCCCCTGGCAACCACCATGCTCCTGTCTGTTTCTAAGAGTTTGACTATTTTAGACACCTCACATGAGGGGAATCAGGCAGTATTTTTGCTCTGTGACTGGCTTATTTCATTTAGCATAAAATCTTCCAGGTTCATCTGTGTTGTCACATATGGCAGCATTTTCTTCTTTGTAAGGCTGAGTAATATTCCATTGTATGTATATATATCACATTTTTATCCGTTTATCTGTTCATGGACATATAGGTTGTTTCCAAATCTTGGCTCTTGTGAATAATGCTGCAATGAACATAGGGGTGCAGATATCTCTTCGAGATCCTGATTTTAATTATTTTGGATATATACCCAGAAGTGAGATTGCTAGATCATATGGTAGTTCTACTTTTAGTTTTTTGAGGAACCTCCATACTGTTTTCCACAGTGGCTTCGCCAACTCACATTCCCACCAATAGTGTACAAGAGTTCTAGTATCTCCACATCCTCACCAACACTTGTTATCTTTTGTTGTTTTGATAATAGCCATTCTCACAGGTATGTGGTAATTTCTTATTATGGTTTTGATTTGCATTCCGTGATTATTAGCGATGTTGAGCATCTTTTCATATATCTGTTGACCGTTTGTATGTTTCCTTTGGAGAAATGCCCAAGTCATTTGCCCATTTTTCAATTGGGTTATTTGGATGTTTTTGCTAATGAGCTGTAGGAATTCCTTACATAATTTGGATATTAGTGCCTTATCAGATGGCTTGCAAACAGTTTCCTTATTCTGCAGGTTGCTTTTTTACTCTGTTGATTGTTTCTTTTTTTGTGCAGCAGCTTTTTAGTTTGATGTAGTCCCACTCCTCTATTTTTGCTTTTGTTGCTTTACGCTTTTGGTGTCGTATCCAAGAGACCATTGCCAAGACCAATGTCATGGAGCTTTATAAAACAGAGTAAGAAAATAGGGAATGATGAAGGTAGTGGTGCTATTTTAAATAAGAATAACAGGGAAGACCTTTCTAATAGAGTGACATTTAAGCAGAAATCTACTTGAATAAGGAAGCAAGCCACTCAGATGTTAGGGAATGAGTATTTAAATCAGAGGGAACAGCAAGCAGAGAGGCCCAGCAAAGAGACCAGAGTAGCTGCAGCAAAAGAAATGTGATTTAGAGCAGTTGGATTAGAGATCATAGAGAGATCTCAGGGAGACAAAATCACAAAGGCATTTGTAGGCAATGGGGAGGATTTTAGACTTTATTCTGGGTGAGGTTGAGGTGGTAGCCATTGGGTGGTTCTGAGCAAAGCAGTGACATGCTCTAAATCACGTTTTTAAAGTATTACTCTGGCTTCTGTGTGGTTAACAGGCTGTAAGACTATAAGAGGGCAAGGAAATAAAAATAAAGTTAAGTACTCATATTAATCCAGGTGAAAGCTGATAATGTCTTGAATTAGGCTGGTAGAAGAGAAGGTGGCACACAGTGGTCACGTTCTGAACATATTTTGAAGGTGAAGCAGAGACAATTCTCAGGTGCACTTGATGTAAAATTTGGGTAAAAAAGAGGAATTACAAATTATTCTATGGATTGAGGAATAATCAACAGCATGAATGTAGTTAATTTCTGCTGAGCAGAAAATATTTTACTGAGGGGAGGGCAGGAAAATGGTCTTTTGGGATAAGACCAAGAGTTAAGATTTGAAACAGGGTAAGTTTGAGATGTCTAAAAAACTTCAAATGAGCAATTTCAAGAAGATAGTGAGATTCATGATTCTGGAATTCAGGAGAGAAATTTAGCCAAAGATAAAGGAAATGTTGCATAGTATTTAAAATCATGGTGCTAGATGAGGTCAACTTGGAAGTGAGTGTAGACAGAGAACCAAAGAAGTACCAGGTCTGAACCCTGGTGCCCTCCAAAATGTTGTGGGAAGGATATGAGCTGAGTAAAGAAAAGGACGTGAAGAACCAGATTAAATCTACTACAAGTAGATTAAAGTGTGTTAGATTCTAATAGCAAGTGGAGTCAAGAAGGAGAAAAGAAATAGCAAGGCCAAAAGCTGGACATAGATCAAGTAAAAAAAGGACTGAGAAATGACCATTGAATCTGTCAATATGGAGGCTACTAATGACCTTGAAGAGAGCAGTACTGGTATCATGGAGGGGACAACAGCCTGACGAGGGTGGGATTAAAAGACAAAGAGGAGTTCTGCTGTTGCTAATGGTAAAGTAGTTTGTATCAGACCAACCCCTCCCTGGGTAATAATTACAAACTCTATATAAAATATAAAGTACATAAAAGTAAACGAGAGAAGCCCCAAATCCGGTTTTTTCCACAAATAAAATGCAAGGAAAAATAAGAGAGGGATGGAGGAAGAACCAATAAAATATTTTTAAGAGACACATCAAGCAATTACAAACAAAAGACTGTTATAAAGATCTTGATTCAAACTACTAAAAAATGACAAGAAAATTGAGAAGTTTAAAGTGGTGATATGTGATGATATTAAAATCTTAATTGTTCTCCTGTGTAACTATGGTGATTCAGTTGCATTTTTTTAAACGCCATTATCTTTTAGAATTTGTGAAATATTTAGGAATTAAATGATCTAATATGGTGTTTAATATTTGCTTTGAATTAAAATAAAGCAATATGGGGGTGTAGCTAAAACATGACTAGTCATGAGTTGATAATTGTTGAGGTTGGGTGGTGGGCACATAGCATTCATTATACTACTCTATTGTTTTACATGTTTATGCCTTATAGTAAAATTAATTTTTAAAATGAAGACAAACCCAAATCCAACTTATAAAGCAAAAGAATTAGTAAAATGATATTTTACTTCCAAAAAATACTCACTGTTATCTGCTTACAAAGAAAAAGTTCCTTCAATGCTTTAAAGTATTTGCCTTATTCAATATTGAAATCATTCAATATTAAACAAAGGGCAGGGGGAGGGGGATAAACAAATGTGAATTATGGGAGCCTATACGAATTGGAAATTGAACATAAGTGAAGTAAAACTGCCTCTGAAATGATAATTCTAGTTTATGATAAAGTAGGATTGGATTAACGAACACCACCTCAGGATCAGAACTGTTTTGCAAAGCAAAGTACACTAGCAAACAAATATGTGAAAGATGTTTACCCTTTAGGAGAAGACAGGCATAGGTAATTGTGACCCAGCTCTAAGCCCATTTGTAAACAGTAATACTATATTTTTACTGCTTCTCAGATTGTGGTCTAAACATTTGACATCTTTAATGTCTTTCAAAGATATTAAACGTTGCAGACAGGTGAGAAAGGACATATATCATTTCTGATTTGTTGTCGACGTTGCTGGCAAATGTGCATTTGTGTGCAGCCATCTCTAATAAACTGCTGGCTTCCTGGTTGTTATATAGCTCGCCCACTTCGAATAATTTATTGTCCCCCACATTATTGGCACCACTTCTGAAAGCTGTGAGTGGGAAGGGGATTCCAATACATCACATTAAAAAAGTAAGTCAGAGAAAACTCTAGATCAGCATGTTGTTTTAAACAGCTTCTACTCATTAGGGAGGAAACTTATGGACCCAAAGTAAAAATGCCTCCCAAATCTACTCAGAGAAGCAAAGAGGAGCAACGGAAATGGGTTTGTCTGCTGACCACTGTACGGATGCTGCTCTGCCTGTGTCTTGCACTCTGTGAGAGAAGTCAAATTGTCTCTTTGGTCTTATTCTTTATTTTAATCTCATTTTACAGGGGAGTAAAAACAAATTAAAAACTCAATCTTCACATCCTCCCAACAGAGGATATGTATTAGCTATCGATGCTGTGGATAGAGACACGTCAGTGTACTGTACTGGGGTCTCATCTTGACTGGCTCCTAATTAGATCTACCTTTCTGAATACAGATCCCTACCCGCAAAGTGGGGCTAAACCAGGACCTGTGGTTGAGAGGCTTCCACTCAGTGTTGGCTCAGGGAGAGTTAGAGCTGTTGAAATTAAAGCTGGCTAACTGATGGGTAGTGAACTCCCTGTCACTATTTGTTGATGACCACCTGGCAAAGATGCTCTAGACCAGTGGTTTTTAAGCCTTGTAATTGTTGTGAAGTCATTAGAAATGCAATAGAGCTATGTAAAAATATGTATGTTGAAAAAAAGATCACATATTACATAACACATCAGGGGCTCAGGACCCCACACCCCCCATTAATGGTTCAGAATAAGTTTCTACATGTGGAGGAAACTTCGTCTGACCCCCAGGGTCTCTATATGCCCTTAGATTCTGTTATTCTTCAGGGAAGATTTTTAAAATAAAGAAGGATTCAAAGTGATTTTAAATTATTCCACCCTGCCCTCTGTAATTATCTGTAAACTGGCAAAACGGCCCTGATTCATTGCAAGTAAAATAATTATACAGTTGACCCTTGAATAACACAGATTTGAAATGTGCGGATACTCGTGAATTTTTTTTTTAATAGTAAATACTGCAGTACTACACTATCTGTGGTTGGTTGAATCTGCAGATGTGAAACCGCAGATACAGAGGAATTGCGTATAGGGAGGGCTGACTATAAATTATGTGGGGATTTTTGACTTCCGGGGAGGATCAGCACTCCTAACCCCCACTCCTGCCCCATTAGCAGCAAATGACTTTGGCTTGGTTTCCATGAGAGCCAGCAATGGAGACAAATCCACAAACAACACCTTTCTCCCTATGTCAAGAATATCCTGTGCTAATGCTCTTTCTGGCACATTCACTCAACTTGTTGCCCACTACTTCCCACTCCACATGTCCAAATTCAGTGCCTTTCACATGCCCTCTGAGTTTCTTCTCTCACTCTGAAGCCTCACCTGGTATTTTAGGCTTTGCTCACCTTCCCTCATCCTAACCTGTACAAAACAGAGTCTGGGGCACCGTTCCACACATAATCACACTCCGTCATATGCTCTTAGTTTCTCTGTCTTGTATGTTGCCTCATTTCGGAGAATGGACTGTAATATTCTAGATCATAGGTACCTAGTCAAATTTTCTTCAGCTTTCCCCACTATAGCTAAAACACACATGAGATACTTAAGAAATACATATTGACTTAAAAAAATTTTTTTTGGCTTCTGTCTACTTTGAGAAACAGTAAGATCTCCATGAGGGTAATTTAAAGGACAATCTTTTCAAAGAGAGCTAAGAAGTGATGAGCAAGCATTGCTCAATGTGCAAGAATCAATGCAAGTTTAGAGTTTTATATTTGAAAGGAATAATGATTAAGGGAAACTGTAAGACTGGATTAAAGAGTTGAAGAAAAAACTGAGGAGAGATAAACACATTTTTAAAAGGTTTGTGACCTTATTTTTAATCATTTTTTAAAAGCTGAAAAGAGTTGTCTTACAAAATTATTTTTAAAAACATCTCTTGAACTTATTTGGCTCAAGGAATCACTTGAAAAACAGAGACTGTTAAATTCACTGTGGTTGTAATTGCCTAGTACCCACCAGCCTCACTTAAATGGCCTATTGTCACCTCAGAAGTAAGGTTTTACTTTCCTTAGTTATGAATACTCTCAGTTGCTGTTGTATTAAACAAGGGGTCAGCACCACCGGAGAATATCAAGTCAATTGTGAATTCTCAGCCTCAGTGTCTAATTAGAGGTAGTGTATGGAATGCCTTCCTTAATTACTTTGGAGTCATTGGGGTATTTCATTAGTCTCAGTTTTTATCTTGTAACTTCATTCATAAAATATATTCCTTATCGTTTAGCTCCGTCGGGAACAGATCACTGGCCCTGTGCATCCTGCTCTCTGTGTGATCTCTCAGCCCCAAAGGAGAAGGTCAGAATTCCTCTACATAATAACACTTTCAGCTCTATTAGCACATTCAGAACACCATGAAGGAAAAAGGAAAAAAAGCAAGATATTAGGTTGCTTACAAGATAATGTTCCCACATTTTGCCAGAAATATTAGGTAAAATTGTTTTCTTCAAAGAAGTTAAACAACAAATGTTGTTTATACAAAAACTGATCAGCAGTTCAATCTATTCTTCTCCTGGGACCAACAGAAGCATGCTCCCCAAAGATGTTCTTAAAAGAGAAATTATATTATTGTCTTTGATTATGAAATTCTATCAATACCTACATTCAATCAGACAAGGGATCCACAGGTCATGCTAAAGAGAAAGATGGTTTCAGAGCAGAACACTAAATTCAAGCTATGAACATGGCTGAAGAACATTTAGGCAGGAAGGTAATGTCACAGAGATACACGTAGGCATTGGCGATGACATCCAGTATGTGGTGTCCTCTTCTAGTGATTCAGGTGCACCCAGCCCCATTGCAGGTTATTATGGAGATAGTGTGTCATGCTTGATGTCTTTAAACATTTAAATTCTGCAGTAAACTTTCTGTTATTCTAATTCCATGTTCACAAAGAAACTTCAGATTACTAATTTGTCTTCTAAGTTTCCTTGATCCTATAGCAAAGGCATAATAGGGCAAGTGGAAATATTCAAGGCCACTTAAAGCCTCCTCTCAGAAGTGGCATAATGACAGTCATTTTCACCTTATTCTGTTGGTTAAAGCAAGTCAAATAACCAAAAACAATACCAAGGGAAAGGGGAATAAACTCTGCTCTTTTAGTGGGAGGAATTGCAGAGTTACATGGCAAAGGAGTTGGATAGAGAGAAACACAGAATGAGGTCCAAATAATGCCATCTATCACATGTGGCCAACTGCACAGCTACAGAAACCTCAGTGGCCTCAGTAGCAGTACCTTTTTGAACTTTTATTCTAGTACCCTGATTATGTTGACTCAGCCACAAACTTGCATTTTTTTCTGTGTCTCCTAGTTCAAATTTCCAAAGGAAAAATCATACATTCATCAGCCTGGCTTACCATTGGTTCCTCGAGGGTCAGGGAGTTCCCTGGTTCAATCAGGGGCACATCCTCTTAAAAGAGGATGCAAACAGAGAGACAGTGATTACAGACATACCCAGGATAGTTTTCTTTTAGTTGCCATCGTTTTCTGTTGGCAATTCTCTGGGTCTCCCATCATTTGGCTTCTCTCGGGGGCAACTTCTCCTTGAGATGTGCACATCTGCTTTTCTGAGACTTTTACATTCATAGAAATTGGTTCATTTTACAGTGTTTCACAATTCCTTACTGACCACCTGACCATGGCCAGATAATGATCTAGTCTTTATCTCAACAATATCTTAATACTTTCTACAGAACGAATGATGTCTTTGGCCACTCACTGATCCCTGACCTGACCACAGATCAGGCCCTGACTTCAGCTTGCTGCTTACCTCAGTCATGCATGCCATTGGTCTTATAAAGAATAGAGACTCAACTCAGATTCTTTCCCCTCCTAGAGATACAACCAGAAGTAAACCAGAAGTAGGGTAGTGGCACTATCTTTTTTTTACATAATTTCTTTCAAGGAGCAAATTTTTCCATATCAGGGCTTCCCGGGTGGTGCAGCGGTTGAGAGTCTGCCTGCTAATGCGGGGGACATGGGTTCAAGCCCTGGTCTGGGAGGATCCCACATGCCGCGGAGCGGCTGGGCCCGTGGGCCACAACTGCTGAGCCTGCACGTCTGGAGCCTGTGCTCCGCAACGGGAGGGGCCACAGCAGTGAGAGGCCCGCGCACCACGATGAGGAGTGGCCCCCTCTTGCCACAACTGGAGAGGGCCCTCGCACAGAAACGAAGACCCAACACAGCCAAAAATAAAAATAAATAAATTAAAAGAAGGTTCAACATTAAAAAAAAAAAATTTTTTTTTTCCATATCAAACTTCTGTAATATACACATTATTTAGAGAAAGCCTGCAATCCAAAAGAAAAATGAGGTCCAAGTCAAAAATAAAGAAAAATAGTTTTCCCTAATACAGTGTTTCTGCTGTTGTTCAAATGAAAAACCACCCTCAACACAGGGAATATTTGAATGGGTTGATGGAGGCTAGAAATTATCTATCATACATGTTGGAAGAATACATTTCAATCTATTGTTATTATCTTGAAGGAAATGGCACTGTTTTAGTTGACAATTTGCAGAACGACCAAAGAGATGCGGGTCCTATTTAAGACATGATTTTCCTTATGGAAAGACACTGGGAACACAGCAGAGGAACCCTACATGTGAGCTTCCCTCCACTTAGCTGAGCCAATTATGGAAAACACAGACATAATCTAATGTCTAAGCACTATGTAAATGATATATTGTTATTTTGTTCAAGAGCCCTGAGGCAAGAGAAAAATCAAAATAATTTTACAATAGCACCTGTTTGAAAATAAGCAATTTATTCCATCCTTATAAAATATTTATGGATTTCAAATGGATGTCCTTGAATAAGGCCATTTCATTTCTGTTCTCCACTGAGGATCGGTTACTTAGAGAAAACTCTAGACCTATTTCCTGATAATTTAGTACAGTTCCAAACCTTTTGTGAAAAAGTAGCCATCCAATAACTTTATTTACTAAATTTCATTTTTAATGATTCTGACTTAGTAGTCATACAAGCAACACCTCATGCATCGTTTCACCCTATTGAATAGAGAGGAATCCCTTCTATGAAATAAAATAATTTGATTTCCATTGAGAAAATGTATTTCAAAAAACCCAAGAGATTGAAGGAAACTATTACTTTTTATTACCCATATCATAATGTTCATCTTAATTACTGCTAAAGCAGGTTCACAGATGTAGTCTAATTGAATGTATAACTTTTTAATTGAAAAGGGGAAAAGGATGAGATTTGAGTTCTAACAATAAGATGAGACTCAAGTTAAATCCTTCCCTTCTAAAAAGCTTTCCTGGGAGAATTGAGGTTCTTAAAAATGTCCTAATCGTCAGGTATCAACATTGCACAAACGAAGCATTTTGGAATTTGGAGAAATGAGTCAGTGTTGTGTTATCTGTTACAACCGGGGTTAGAGGCAGGTCAATGTGAACGGACACTGGATAATGCGGCTAACCAGTTGAGACTATCCTCAACTCAGCCTCTGATACTTTGACCCATCTCCAGGCAAAAGATTTCACGTTTTACATAAAGAACAAAAGATGGGGTCAGTTAAGATCTCTGGGCCTTTAGTTCTGTCTCTTATATGCCAAAGCTTTAACCTTTTAGTTATACTTGTAAGTGGCAAATAATGTCCTACCTATTTTCAGCAGCCTAAACTTTTAGCCATTCTACTATAGATTGAGGAAAAGAACCTTCTAGTAGTATTATTGCATTATTGCTATTCCTTCCATCTGTAATTGAACACTATTTCTGTTTTCTTTTTCCATATGAAATTATTTTATGTTTCCTTGAAGGCACTACAATAGAACATGCAATGGCTAAACTTACTGAAAGAACATCTGAGATTCTCTGAAGCAAAAAAAAAAAAAAAGAAAAAACTATTTGCAACAGAATCCTTACGGTTTAAATTCTTGTTATCTGGGTATGCACATGAACATGTAACTTTTCTCAGACATCCCATTTTGCCAAAACATCAATTAGTCTGACTCATCAAATTCCCTCTTCCCATTCCGTATCATGTACTGAACATGTTTCTATTTCTGCACAAGGGAACACCACTCGAACTTCCACTGAAAACAGCCCTTGAATACATAGATGGTAATCACATGCTTAGACAGCAAAGGAAGCCTTCATGACTATTTTTAATGTATCTATAACCACTTCAGATGTCTTTTTGGAAACCAGCTGCAGAATCAGTGTGTTCAAAATGGTAGCTATGTACCAGCTCCCATTAATTTCTTAAAGGCCAGGTGCTTACATTGAGGCAGAAGGAGTAATATGACTTTAAGGGTGTGGGTTATAATTCAAGTATGATTGTATTAGCATAAAAGAACATAAGCTGTTTTTTCTGAATGCAAACACGGTCCCTAAACCAAGGATGTAAATTAGTATTACAATGAAAGCTGCCAGAAGGACAGAAGTTGGAAGTGTTCTCTTCTCTGAGCAGCAGGAGACTGTTCAGGTCCTGCTGCTTTGAAAACCTTTCTCCCCCCATGCAGGCTGCCCTGCTAAGAGAAATCTATTTGAATATTTTGGCAATCACAGAAGCCCCCACATAAATTATGGATACAGAAATGCAGAAGACAGTCTAACAAATGGAACACGGTGGAATCTGTTTTTCCGCCGCCATATGGTGTCGACAGAATGCCACTTTGTTTCTCTGGGAAACAGCTCATCATTAAAAAATAAATAGCAACTTTTCTGTGGGGAAAGAACCCACAGTCATTATTTTGAAAAAATAACAAACAGGAAACTCTGTCCTTTCATTTTTACAATCTTTTTTTTTCTTACATTATTATTATTGCCGCACACATAGACATTTTTTCCAGGAATTCACAATGGCTTGTACCTTGGTACATGGGAACTCAAAATCGTGTTTTTCTAGATTTGGAGAGATAAGCCCAAGTACAACATATACTGTGAAAAATCAGTGCACTTCATTATAGACCTTCTTTCCTTTGGAAAAACTATTCTTTGAACCTAACATATGGAATGTACTTATAGTCTGAGTTCATACTTATAGATATAATGCATATAAAACATCCTGGTTTCTGTAAAGTTTAACAATTTCCAAATTGAATTTGGATGACTTTATTATTTATGGAATGAAGTTGTTACTTGAATTTATTCTGTAATATACTTCATAATTTACCCTCTCCCAATGCAGGAAAGTTTCATCACATTCCATAATTAAATGTAATACAAAGCCTGTTTGTAGCTTTCTCCCTCATACAACCCTTCCCTGGCTTTGCCCGCTTTTGCCCACAAGAAGCCTTTCTTACAAACCTCTATGTCACCTTTCTACAAATCAGACTGCTGGAAATTTGTATCTGTAGTGCTATCTGTAAACGAATCACGGTATTTTCAAATCCATGTAATTCCCAAAGCATTTTCCCAAATATTTTATTTGATGTTCAAATAGCACTGAGAGAGGGATAGGAAAGGTTATCATTTCTTCTTTGCAAACAAAGAAATGGAAAGAGGGGGTTAAATCAGTAACTTAGATATTTGTATCAGGGTTGAACCCTGGTGACTCCCAGGTTGACTCCCAGGTGAGGGCTTGTTCTACAGCACTGTGTTAGCCAAGGCAGGACAGATCATCTTCATCAGTATTGCCCTTCTCCCATTATTCCTTTAGTGGTGGTCTCTGACCATGTGGCTAGATTGGCCTTGTTACTGATAATGCTTCATCTACCTATTTCCCTCAATATCAGGCATCTGTTTTAAGATACAACAGGGAAGTTAAAGGTTTCTAGAAGTCAGTTACCACAGAGCCAAAGAAAAGCACATGTCTGTAAAGGTTAGACTGTGTTTCAAATGCAAATCTTTAAGATTCTGATGCCAGAATCATCTACTTCCATTTGGTGAACTCTGTGAAATAGGATTTGGGGTCAGAAAAAACTGGTTGAGCTTGATAAGCTGCTTTATATTATGGTACTTTAGTTGTTTTGAAACAAGCAATAATTTTACAATATGTTGTCCTGTTGGAAGGATGACTAAGAAATTTTCACCAACACCAGGTAAATGAGGAGAGCACAAAATCTGGTCCTCCTGTGGACCAGAAGTCAAGAACAGAAGACATGCATTCCCTCTTCTCCCCGGGCTGTCTGTCAACACTAAATTCTGTGCTGCAATAGAACACTGAGTCCCTGCCAAATTGAAAGAGTCCTCACAGCCTCATCTGATTGAATTCATTTCTATCACTTCTAAAGAAAGCTTATTCAAAAATATAACTGATCTCAGGATGCATATGGTATTTTATTTCTTTTCTTCAACTCTTCCAGCTTTGTCCTTTAATACTCCCTCAATTCATATTTGGGATGGGGATTTTGCAAATTAAGAAGCAGGAAAATATTTTATGTCTGCAAAGTTCCAAGGCATATGCTTTGTTCCTTGTTAGTGGAAACACTGTCCTCAAGAAATTGTACACAACTGGCAGATAATTCCTCAGTGTTATTGACAGCTTGTCACTAGTGGATGCTGACGGCTACATGGCATCAAGTGCATCCAGCCAAAATGCCATAACACAGAGCAAACACCAAAGTAAAGATTCTGAAAAAGGTAGCAAATCTACTGTATTGCTCAGTGTTGTTTTAAGGTTGCTCATTCTCAATTTATGGCATGGTTTTTACGTATCATTTGCAAGATAACCTAACCACCCAGACAGAGGACTGAATAAAAGGAATACAGTTTGGGTGTTATATCTAATGGAGAGTGAGAAAAGAATATGTTTCATGGTATTGTTAAATGAAAGCTAGTCACCAATCACCTGCATCCAGCATTGTACAATTTTAAGCAGGTGTTCCAGACCTAGAGGAAAAGATTTGAGGAAAAAGATATGGGGAAGGCAATCTGAGAAGAAACCAGACTATATGATTTAAGCCAGACTGTATGACAAAAGAAGTGAGATGGTAGTAACTACAATTAATTAAAATTAAGTAAAATTAAAAGTTTAGTTCTTCAGTTGTGGTAGCCACATTTCAAATACTCAAGAGCCACACATATCTAGTGGCTACTGCGTTGGTGAGCACAGATGCAGAATATTTCCCTCATTGCAGAATGTTCTACGGGACAGCGTTATTACAATGAGTTATATGTTTCTATGTGATTCAACCATCCAAAGACTCCCTTCATTGAGTGGATGATTTTCAATGGAAGCATAACACAGGTAAGAGAGCTTTAGTGTACGAACTCTAGATCTGACTTCCCTCCTAAGGCTTGCTCTCAGTTTCTTGTCTAGTAAAACAGAGGCCACAGGGACAGAGATGGTGTGGAGCTGTTTCTGGAAGAAACAAGCCTAAGGTATTATTTGATACAGCTTGTAAGCGCTCAGTAAGTGGTTTAATTATACTAATCATCATGCTTACTAGATTGTGTCTATAAATTTAGTTCTGCAAAGAAGTTGTCAAATCATCTTTTCTCTCATTATGTTAGGAAAGTGTTTCTACCTTTATATTTGAGTTTCAAACAGTAACAATGATCACAAAAATGAATGCTTATTGATTATTTCATATGATCCAGGGGCATATATGTCCAGATTCAAGTTCTGCTATTGCTACACACTTACCAGTGAGCTGTGTACCCTAGGATAGTTACCATACCTCACTAACCTTAATTTTCTTAATAAGTAAACTGGAGAAGATAATGGTCCTTGTGAGGGCTAAATTACTGCTGTATATAAAGCTCTTAGGACAGTGGCTAGAACATGATAAGTACTTATTAACTGTTAGCCGTTTTAATTACCATTTTCCAGGCATTTCAATAAATACATCTATTTTCTCCTGTTGATTCTTATGATAACCCTATAAAATATATATATACATATATATATATGTGTATATATATATATTACCATTAGTAACATTTAACAGATGGAAAACTGAGATTTGGAGAGGTTAAGGGATTTTACCAATTTAACACAGGAGACAAGACGTGGAGCCAGGATTTGAACCAGGCACCCTACCCTCAGAGCTCAGAGCCTGAGCAGCTAAACTTGACAATGGCACCAACCTTGTGGGCTTACTATGGGGATTTTAGGAGATAATGAAGGTAAAGTATTTAGCATATATTTTTCAGTAATTATATTATTATTATGCTAAAATTCATTAAGTAATGTTTTGCAGTGTGATAGTAACTTTAGTGTTTTGTAGCGAGAAGGTAGTTATAGCATTATCAGAGTGAAAGCTATTTACACAACAGTTTTTTTTGTTTGTCTTTTGTTTCTGTTTTGGCTGCACCACGCAGTATGTGGGATCTTAGTTCCCTGACCAGGGATCGAACCTGTGACCCCTGCGATGGAAGCACCAAGTCTTAACCACTGGACTGCTAGGGAAGTCCCTAAAGTTACACAAGAGTTTTGAGCCATGCAATAATGTATCCTTTATGGTTGGCACGCCATTCCTTCTCTCAGATTTCATTCTGCTTTGATAATAACAATAATAATAATAGGAAGAGAAGGAGGAGGAAGAAGCAGAAGATGAAGCTGGAGAAAAGGAGGAGGGGGAGAAGGGGAAGGAGGTGGTAGAGGGAGAGCGGGAAGGAAGGGAAGAAGAGGAAGAGGAAGAAGGAATTCTATTCAAACAAACCACTAAGCAAGTGCTACCTAAAACAAGGGCAATGGCAATATATTTCCTTTGAAACCATGAGCTGTCCTTTAGGGAAGAGTCTTAAACGAAATGGAAGATGATAGCTGTGTGCAGGGAGCTGTCCCCAGACGAAGGAGTGAAGTAAGACTTCTGAACCTCGAGAACTACACCCAGCCAAGGTCGTGCACACTCCCTGCCAATCTGGCATGCAATAACATCAAAGGAAATGCACTGCAGACCACAATTTTCCAGCATGATGTTCCAGCCTGAAGCAGCCTGTAAGTATTAGCATAAAGCAATATAAGTCATTTTAGAAGGCACAGTGGGGGAGAAAGTATTTTTTATTACTCCTTTTCAGAAGTGTTTTAAACTACAACTCTGGATACTTAAGCTGACTATTTCTGTACCAAATAACAGCTGACCTATGATAAGGCAAATTCCTTAGGAGCCAAACTTAAATCAAAGAAGCCAATGGCTTAGCCACTGGGGAGAGATAAAAGGTAGTGATGAGAGACTGGCAATTTGGGTTGAGGCCATCAGATTGTTATAGTAAAAAAGGATAAATGGCCTTTCTGCAATGTGTAACATATTTCCTATAGCAAGGAGAATGGGTAAACCCAATTTCTCAATCTTTCCATGCAGTATAGTATGAGATTAAAAAAAAAAAAAACAAACAGCATGGATATTCCAAAGAATTCAGATGTGGTTACCTAAAGGCTGAGAAGAGTCATTAATACATATGATGATATTATCAGGATCTAAGAAAAATGTGATTAGTTAAAACAATAGGTAAAAACAAACTGGCTGAATTTTAAGAAAAATTGATATTAATCCTGTACAGGGATTCCAAATTTCAATTTCCCAAATTCCCTTGGGAGATATGGTTTAATAAGAACTCATGTGGAAAAGGAAGCAAAGACCTTAGATGTCCATAAGCTAAATATAAGACTACAGTGTGATGTTACGTGACAAAATTTGTTGTAATCTTGGGTTGTATTAAAAGAGGTAGGCTATCCAGGTTATGGGAGGTGACAGAGTAATATGTTCTGTGCTGGAGAGATAATCCAGAGTTCAGACACTTTATACAGAGACAGTAGGAAAGATTAGGATGATGGGAGCGTGCATGCCTCTAAAAGAAAGTATGCGAGCAAGATGTGGAAACTTGCAAAATATGTGTGGGCAAGAGATGCCTGAGAGCAAAAGAGAAGAAATTATATCAATCTGATAACAAAAATCATAGGTATGGACACTTTTTATTGTATTATTGCCTTCTCAAGCTTGACCTGGATCACTGTCTGACACAACTCCTTCCTCTGAAATGTACAATCTAGTTGAGCTTGACTTACTTGGGGCTGTATATTTTTTCACTTTGCATTTTTTTGTGATTAGTCTCCTCAAATCTCCTATGAACTTCCCCAGGCCAGGGATTCTGTCTTGTTTAGCTATTTACCACAGCAAACAGGACTAACTCCAGGAGGCCCTTGGTGACTATTTGTTGATTTCCTCCAACATGTCACTTTTTTGCTATTAGGTTCAACGCTGTTCACAATCTAGAGGAGACTTCTCCTCCAATTTAGCTGTTTCTCCTGATTATCCATATGGACCATCAAGATGTGTTATCATTAGCAGCCTCTTAAATGCCTTAATTGGAGAAGTAAGGCATTTAGTATCAAGGGGGCATAGAATTCAATTGAGTTTAGATGCTCCAGCATCCACCTTTTGAAATCCAAGAGAGGAAATAAAAAGGCTTTGGGGTAGCAAGAGCTATAACTTAATTGGTAACACCTGCAGAGAGCAGGCGATAAATGTATGAGGAGGATAAGGGATTGTCTCCAATCTTTTTCTGTTGTCATTCCCTATACACACATCCCTGTTGAGCAGTATACCTCTAGCTGAACCAAACCTGTTCAGGAAAAGAAAAAAATATCAAATAGAAAAAGATATTCTAATATTAACAGCACTTCCAGAAATGCAGTTGAAATTCTTAATAAAAACTTTTCATCTCTTTCCTTTCTTCCCATCACAATCTAAGTTATTGAGGGTAAAAATTCAAATGAACATATCTTACCAAAATATTTATTCAAAGAGGAATGTTAGTGATTTTCAGATGCTTGCCGGCAGAGTGGAAACAGAAAGATAAACGACTTTCTCACCCTATTCAGGAGTTATTGTTATCATCCAGCCTGTGATGTTCCCTCATTATCGACGGGTACACAAATCCAGGCAGTGCATAATTTGGGAACCAAAAGTAAAATAGTAAAACATTTCTCAAGATGCTTTCACCATTTCACCATTTTTAAAAGGAATTTAAATGCAGGAAAAGAAGTATAACTCATATTGGCTCTTCCTAGGCATTAAAATTCTAAGCACAAAACTAAGTGCATCGCTTCTCCACAGGATGCTACCAACAGTTTGCAAAGAGCAGTCTAGAATCCCAGTCCACGTACGGCCTGGGCCTTCTGGAGCAATGCCAGCGTTACCAAAGTTCATTCACCACGTTTTACAGATTGTCGAAGTGAGGTCTCCGGACAGAGGTAGCCCTAACTTTTCTCAGGCCCATCTAGCAACAGTTAGGAAATGAACGTCTTCCAGTCTTCTTACCAATGGACAAAATAATCACCTGAGCTGTTTACTTCCATTTTAATCAGTCAGCCAATCAAGTCTGAAATGAGAGCTTGCTTAATTACACTCTCAGCCCTGGGCTTAGCTCTGCTGTAAAGAACTGAGAGAGCAAAGTGCAGATTTGCCCTCTAGGAAACCTGACTTAAGACACACCTGAAACAATTAGAGAACAATACAGGAGGAGATGCAATTAAGTGAGAAAATGTTAAGCAGAGTGATGATTATAAGTGTTTGAAGGGCTCCGGGTGTGGCTCAAGCAAGAAAGTCATAAAGAGAGGGTCCTTTCTCTCTCGGCTGGCTTCTTTGTCACCCTTTCCACCTCTTCCTGGCTCAACCATTTAAGATGAACAGAAACAAGCTGCTTCAAACATGGGCCCACTGCACAGCTGCCAGGCTCCTCTCTTGTTCTTCTCCCACTCACTGTCCAGCTGTTCTGGCTGATGCTCTTGTTACTCCCTGAAATCCTCTTCCATCAGCCTATTTCAAACTGCCCTCATGACTGCATCAGCATCTCCCCCAAGTGATTTCCTCATCACTCTTCCCTTGCCAATTCTTTCCTTCTTCCACATTTCACCAGAGTCCATTTTATACTAATGGTGACAGACATGCCTTTGCTCTTTTGTTAAGCAGTCTGTGGGGGTCCCCAGAGGACCACAGAGACCTGTAGCAACTGCAGATGTTTAAAAATGAAAGAATATTTTAGTAGTCCCGAGGGTGGTCTCAGGGGTATGATATGACAAATTTCTCCAATAGTGTTAAAAAAAGCACCATGAGCTGAGGTCAGTAGCCTCACATGATAATGGCTTCTTTTGGTATATATAGAAAATTTTAACTTTTAGTTCCAAACTGACTCTTCCTTACGCCACACATCAGCCAATGGCCTTCATACCATCCTCACTGTTACAGAGCTCCTGAATGCAACGTTCTTACAAAAGAGAGCTTTTACAAAGAGAAAATAAAAAGAATAGTTATTTAAACCTGACACCTTTTTATACCTTTATTTTTTCCAAACTAATATGTCAAACTAATTCAACTTAACATGTCCATTTTCCTCCAAAAGATGACAGAGATCTGAAGTAAATGAATATCCTCTAGATGATATAGAAGGCAATGCAAATACATAGTCAAATTTAGACCATCTCAGGACTATAATATAACCAGATAGAAAATTTTAATTCAAAAGTTAACGATTCACATACCACTTGTTATCTTCACCTGTCAACACTTCTGACAGCCTATTTTAATATTTGGTATTTTTTTATACTTTATCTTATAAAAAGAATTTTATCCTTTCTCACTGTATTCCTCAACGTGGAAAAAAAAGAAGTCAGACTAGATTTTTAAATTTTATGCATGGAGGATGATAACAATGGTTTCTAGTGACAAAAAATGGTCCCTATCCTCCTAAGAAAGGACTGATTTCTCCTCAGCCATAGCAGCAAGTAATCACCAGAACCAATTCTATATCCATCCTAATTCATCAATGACAGCCTTGCATCAGGAATCATGCTTCTGAAGGCCAGCCAATTGGTGACAGCCCAATATTTCTGAAAGTCAGCCAATGAGTAACAGTGATTTTTGAGTAACCATGCTTACACAGCTAAAGATCCACCAATATCTAAACACTCTTGTTTTTGGAATTCTACCAATCTCTGAACTCCATAATTCCTGATTCTCTATACAAGGTCACTTCTCTGCTTTGTTCAGGGAAGGCTCAAAAGCAAGTTCTCCCTCAGTTAGCAAGGAATAAATTCACATCTCTGTATATGGAGTGATGGCCGCTTTCATGTAATCTAAATTGATATCTCACTAGTATATTTGAAGATCTATTCATTTACTTATTTATTTATACCCCCATTTATTTCAAGTAGAATATAAGGTACTTAAATGTTATAAAAGCCAGTCAATGGCCCAAGCCGTAATGTGCAGGAGGTTGGTCTGGAATGAAATGAGCCAATAAAATTGTTTAGACTTGTTGGTTTATTCAAATGTAACATCTCCATCAGTCACCTGTGTTTCTGTACCTCTCTCCCGGTGGCTACTAAGATCTAAGTTTCAAGCCTATTATCACACAGTGAGGAAGAGGTTACAGAATATCGCAATGTTGTAACATGGTGGGCAAAGTCAGGCTCTTCAGTGTTAGCGTTCATCTTAGAATGCTGAGCCACCATATGCTTGAAAGAGGTTCCCAGTGTTTATCTAATTTGTTCAATACAAAAAGTAAGAGAACAAGAGTATTTGCCCTCACATATATTTGAGGTACTTGAAATCATAAAATCTCTTTTGAATAGCAATTATTTTCTTAGAACCAAAAGACTTCAATGAGACTGCATAGGTCATTACGTATCATTTTGTTTAAAGGAGAATTATGTATTTGTTAGAGGATCTCCAATAAGAATGCCATATACATAATTGTAAACATCACTGTCCTCTTTCCTAAAGTTATTTTAAATGTCATTTATAGGTTGTCTCTACCCAAGTTTGTGGCTGTAATTTGTTGAAGACCTCATATAATAAATAGAGTGACTTATGTACATTATGATAGCCTGAACTCTGTAAGACTTATTGTTTCCAGAAAGAGTTCATTATCTATTTTATAAATGATAATCAAGTCCTCTAACATACTGTGTTCAGCCATGATAAATATCATGACTCTCCAAGATCCTTTATATCCTCTGAGCAAGCTTGCCTGCCATCTGCTCCAAACCTGCCTTCATGGCCTCCCCAGTCTCTCTGATTCCTATCTCAATGCTTCTGCCCAGGCTCTTCCCCATATATATACTGTTCTTTTCTCATTTCAGCTCTACCCAGCCAAAACCTGCTCTTCCTCTCCAGTTCCATATCCATCAGGGAGGTATATACTATCACTTCATGAGATTCCCTATCTCCCTCCTCTGAGCTCACATACACTGTCCCAGTCAACTCCTTCATTTATTCATTTACTCACAAATGTGAATTTTACCTTGCTGGGAAATATATGGACATTTGGTAATTACCAACCGTTGCCTTGTATTATAGTTATCTGCATCCCTGTCTTATCTTCCCCTATTAGCTGTTACCTTCCTTGAGTGCAAAGGATGTGCATTTTCCATCACATGGTGCTGTTCATGTGATGGAAATACATGCTAAGTGGATGAACAAGTTTGCCTTTGGCATGGCAGGAGGGCTCACGGAAGGGTGAACCAAGGAAAGCAACGTGTGATTCAGTTATCAAACAAGTATCTAATCTAGTCTGGTTTATTTTGTTCATCAGATTTCCCTTGAACAATTTAAAAAATGTTCCTTCTGCAGTGGATGAATCATGAGCCCTCTAAGAAACAGAAGTTGAAGCACTGTATTCACAGAGTGCATAAACTAAGTTTTCAAACCTCCAGCTATTGGTATTTGTCAATCATTTTTAAAAGTCTATCAATTTGGGCTTCCCTGGTGGCACAGTGGTTGAGAGTCCGCCTGCCGATGCATGGGACACGGGTTCATGCCCCGGTCTGGGAAGATCCCATATGCCATGGAGCGGTTGAGCCTGTGAGTCATGGCCGCTGAGCCGGCACGTCCGGAGCCTGGGCTCCGCAAGGGGAGAGGCCACAACAGTGAGAGGCCCGCGTACCGCAAAAAAAAAAAAAGTCTATCAATTTAGCTCATATGCTGCTAGAACTCTGTGTGCATGAATATCCCTAAGGACACCGTATATTCCTGAGATTATCGTGATTATGGATCTCTCAAAAGCATGGAAGAGATGTCACAGAAGCTTGTTAAGATAACTAACAGTAACCAATATCAGACAAGAAAGGGTAATGGCATTGGACCATTTGTCTTTCAGTTTGGACTGCAGAGAGATTGATGGTGTTTCCCCATGACCACTACAGGCTGCAATGCCTATATTAAGAACTGGAATGTTTTATTAGCACATCCACCACCTGTGCTTGTTTAAGAAACAGAACCTTGCGCTAGTGAGTGAGAAAACAAACGTGGGTACAACAGAACTCGTGTCTTCAGGTGTTCATGGTGTTTGTGGGAGGGGCTCCTCCTTGTATAGGTCCCTCCCCTGAATCTGGTCTGGGCAGAACAAGGCTGCCTGAAGTTTGTCCTCACTCAGCCCCAGCTGGCACATCATCACCAACCTCCCTCCCTCTGTGGAGGTGTCTCCTGAGGAGTGTGGATTCCCTTCCTTCCCCTCTCCACCTGTCTTCTCTGAGAGCTCATCTGCTTGCAGTGCTTCCTCTCTCACCAGGATGTAAATGACTCCCAAATCTATTTCTCTACTTTGCATGTCTATCTCTCTACATCATGGGGTACTTACTGCATGCTGTTGGCAGGCAATCATTACTCAGTAAATACTTGCTGCCTGATTGTAGGAAAAGATGAAAGTAATTATCTTTCAGGTAAATGCATAAAGGGCTTTTCTGGGTCAAGATGGCCTTGTCCTTCCAAAATTCAAAACTAGAGAGAAGAGGATGAAATTACTATAGGTAAACTCCTTCGAAGAAAGGACTGTATAATTTTTCTTCAGCATCTGCTGTTTTATCAGCGCAGCACTGACTCCTTGTTCTGGAATTGCTACCTCTTCCTCCATTCTACATTCAGAAGAGCTATATTACCATGTGACCCTATACCATACCTACTGAGTGGGCATTTGATCCAAACTAGGTTAAGGACCCCCTTCCCTGGGATGTTTTTTAAGTGTGTATACATATTTTACTGGATCTCATTTTCTTTCTTTCTTTTTTTTTTTACATCTTTATTGGAGTATAATTGCTTTACAATGTTGTGTTAGTTTCTGCTGTATAGCAAAGTGAATCAGTTATACATATACATACATCCCCATATCTCCTCCCTCTGCGTCTCCCTCCCTCCCACCCTCCCTATCCCACCCCTCTAGGTGGTCACAAAGCACCGAGCTGATCTCCCTGTGCTAAGCGGGTTCCCTGGGATTTTTAAACTTGGAACTGATAGGCATTCTCTCTGCTTGATGTCTGAAACTGGTAAATATGAAACTCCAGCGATGTTTTCCTTCATCAAGTCAGTAACTTAACAAATATTTGCTGAGCATCTACTATGTGCTAAACATCTTACAGTGAAGAACCAGAACTAAAGTCTGCCTGTTAGTAGAGGAAGACAGAAGATGAACAAGTATATGCAGTAAGTAGACATATAGTATCACATGTGACGAGCCAGAAACCCACTGTCCAAAATAATCCCTACCTGATTACCTACATAATTTTCACTCAGAATAAGAAGGAAAGAAAACAAAGCAATAATGGAATGTTCATTGTAACACATGCCTATTTCCCCTTATCTTGTCTATGGTTTTTAAACATGAAAACAGCAACAATAAGAGTAACTGTAGTAATGACTCCAACTTAGTGAAGGTGTTCAAAGCGACCAGCAATGCATTCAGTGTAGTCAGTATCTTAGTTAATCTGTATACCTGCCCTTTGCAATAAACACTGAAAATTAGCCTGATCTTACAGATGAAGAAATTACTTCATAGAAAAGTGCAGTAATTTGGTCAGCATCACAGGGTGAACGGCAGAACGAGCACTGGAACACAGGCTGCCTCCCACCAGCATCCTGGCTTTTATCACTCACTGTGCCACACTAGTACTGAGCAGCCTTCACGTCCAGAAACTGTGCTGAATAAAGGACATCTTGCCTCAAGGAGCTTGCAGCCAAACCCAGGAGGCAAATCCATCAGGGCACAAGTGTGATACAGTAGCTGTCATTACACAGACAAAATTATGTAGCAGTTTAGAAAACTGTGCGTGGACTGAAATTCTCAGCTCCATTTAACCCTCTGGAGTTATCCAAAGGCCACACCCACCTACTTGCAAGCAGATCACCTCTGACCTAGTGCCTGCCACTTCTTCATAAGGCAGGATGTAGAAGAAGGCCTTTCTGGGTGAAATGTGGAAGTGGCAACTCATCTCTGCTCTTATACTTTGAACAAGTTGTCCTTGGTATTTGCTGAAAAAGCAAAAGATAAGGCAGCGTGGCTTCTCTCCACCTCCCAACCTAACTCTTCTTTACAACTTACTTAAAAGAGGGCACTTGGGGATTTTCCTAGGACTTCCTCCAGGCAAATACACTGGTACAGCCGGTGCTGGAAGATGCATCACTCCAAATATGAATTCAACATTAAAAGGAAAGGTGCTTCTTAACTCTCCATCCAGTGCAAAATTATATTCCAAACTACAAGGACTTTACTGGGATTTTAATTTTTTTTTATTTCTTTTTTTTTAATGCAGTACATTTCCACTAAATTGGCTGCCCCTGAATTAAAGAGAGGATGGCTGGAATGTGCAGTTTCCTCCTTCCTTCATTCATCCTGTTCTCTCATTTCTCAACCCTCCATTTCAGCCTTTCTACTAGAAAAGCCCAGGCCAGGAATTCTTTCTGCCAAGACCCAGAGCAGAGTGAACTCCTTCTCAAAGAACCCACGGCCTGTGGCCTGAGCAGCAGCCTGCAGGGAAAAGGGTGGGGGCAGGAAGAGGGCCTGGAAATGTAGCAGAAAAGTGTGTTAGGAAGGCGTCTTTAGAGTTCTCTTCGAAGCTAAAGTGCTGGACATTGACTGTCAGAGCCCAACCAGGTTTTCTTTCCCTAAGGGCACCTTTTCTCATCTAGAGAAATATTAAGTTCATTTCGACACTGCTCTACTGGAATTCACAATTGGTATCAGCTCAGGGAACAGCGTAAACCCAGGACAGATCCCTCCTCCACAGGGTCTTCCCAGGCCCCTCTGCAGGCAGGATGCATCTTGCTCTGTTCCCCCAGCACAGACTCCTGCACCTTCCTCAGCCCTCAAGGTGCCTCTACCTCCCACCCTGCATTTCCACACTGGGGTGTTCTCCTGGTTGGATTACAGAAGTCTGATCACCAAGAATATATAGTCAATAGCACTGTAATGCCTGTGCATAGTGACAGATGGTCATTAGATTTATCGTGGTGATCATTTTGCAATGCATAGCGATATCGAATCACTATGTTGTGTACCAGGAATGAACACAGTGCTGTAGGTCAATTTTACTTTAAAAGGAACAACGAACCAAACTAACTCACAGGAAAAGCAGTCAGATTTATGGTTACCAGAGGCAGGGGCTGGGGGCACAGGGAACTGAAAAGGTTTTCAAAAGGTACAAACTTCCATATTATGAGATAAATAAATACTGGGATGTCATGTACAACAGGATTACTAGAATTAATACTGCTGGATGTTATATATGAAAATTGTTAAGAGAGTAAATGCTAAGAGTTCTGATCACAGGGAATTTTTTTTTCTCTTATTTTTATCTATATAAGATGATGGCTGTTCACCAAATTTATTGTGGTAATCATTTCATTATGCATGTAAGCCAAATCACTATGCTGTACACAAACTTATACAGTGCTGTATGTTAATTATATCTCAGTAAAACGGGGAGGGGGGGGAAGAACCGTGCCTCATTCATTTAGAATTCCCTAGAGTCTATAGAGTGGGAAGGGTGTGGATTTGAGGTTAAACAAACATAGTTTAAACTCTGGCGCTTACATTCAATAGGTAAGTGACTGACTTGGGCTATTTAACCTCTCAGGGGTTCCATTTCCTGACCAGTACCAGGAGAGAGAGTAATATATGCCTAACCAAGGTACTCTGATCATTTAAAGAAAAATTAAAGTAACTCATATTTTGAAAGGTTGCTATGGGCTGGGCACTGTTCTGAGCCATGTGCATGCATTATTTTCTTTAATCTTTGTAACACACCATCAGGTAGATCCTAGTCTGAGCTCTATTTCATAGATATGGAAATTGAGGCTTAGAGAAGTTAAATAACTTGCCTAAGGTGCTTAACCTGGAAGACACATAATAATCATAATAATGACAATAGCTATGCTTTACGGTAGGTTGACTATGCCAGAGAAGTGCTGACAATTTTACCTCTGCTGTCTCATGTGTTCCACATGTTTTCAACTGAGGAGACTGTGTCTTAAAATGATGAAGTAACTTTTTGTGGCTATTCAATCATTATGTGTAACAGAGCAGAGATGTAACCCCAGATCTCTGAGTCAGATCCTGTGAGCTTAACCATTACTAACTGCCTAGAGATGGCAGTTTCACTATATAGTAGCCCCCTTCAAACACATTAGAGTGCTGAGGGAGAGAATACAGGTTTCAAGTCTTATGCACAGTGGATTTAATTTTGTTTTTAGTTTCCTCATGGAGAGGGGTCTAAAACGGGGACAGCGAAGAAGATTTGGGGTGTGCAGTACTCAGTCTCAATTGTTCAGCTCTTGAAATGAAGGCCAGCTCACCATCTCCGTAATTTGGGAACCAAAATCCACAGCATTCATTGCAGACTCTCAAGGTGCTAGAATCCATAGCCACATTTAAAAAAAATGGATTCAGAGCATTTCTTTTGCAAGATTCTTTGCCAAAACAGTGGTAGTGATACAAACAACTAGTAAGAGAGAGTTGATTAAATATGATCTATCAACTTGATACAACATGATGCAGCCATGAAAACAGTAATTATGACCATTAGGAAAAAGCACAGGAGAATGCTTAGAATGTTTACCATATGATGTTATCTGATAAAATACTGTGTCATGTGTACCTTATGATTGCATCTATTTAAAATATGAATATATATGAAAGTTAAAAGCAGAAGTTAATGTAAAATGAATTATATATTTATGTTACTTATGATGGTAAGATTCTAGGTGATGTTCTATAGATTTTTTTTGAATATCCTATTGTTTTGACAGTAAAACATCAGAATTAAACGTCAAAATATACTCTGGACACTGTCCCAAGAGGAGCTCCATGGAAGAAAAGGCAACGACTATGCACACATATACTTCCGTGCCATTATTTCCCTGCCCCATAGACACAAGGAAAGCCAACAAAGAAAATCAGCACACGTAGTAATCAGTTGCTCTGTGGCCCACATGACATATCTATATACAACTTTTCATCTGATGCTTTAATAAGGCAGGAATATGCTATATATCCTCTCAACACTACTTTTCAAGTGAAATACAGAATATTCTGGAACCTCTTGCTCACTGAGATGGGGAGGTAAAACGATGGGTCCATGACTTGAACCAGACTCTTCACAGCCAGCCCAGGGTTCTTCTCCCTGTCCCAGGCATTCTTTATACCCCAATGATTGCAAATAGCAGCTTGTGCATGTGGGGAGTGTACAGTCAATATACCAATTCTCTGACGGTTACAGGAAATATGCTTCATGTTTTACTTTTGATACTGTCAGTTTCGGTTGGACGTGTAAAAGATGTTACAAGACTGAAAGAAAAATGCCATTGGAAATGGGAGAGATGTTTGGGGAAGAAATGATTTCCTTATTTACTTAGGCCTTTTTACTGAAACCATTTCTGAGCTGGCACCAGGAGAACCAAAGAGGGTGCCTAGTTGTCACTTCCCTTCCTTTCTGCTGTACGTGCATCTACAACCATCCTGTGTTCCTTTAAGCCCCACTCCCCTTTTGCCAATGTCCTCTCCTATTCCCCTTTCAGCCTCCAGTCTCTGAGTTAAGGAAGTGAGGGGTTGTCTTGGTGCTTCCTCCCAGGCTGACTCAGAGCTTTAGATCTCTCTGCAAAATTAAAGGCTTAACTTCTGTGTCAGAAAGCAGGCTTGGGGAAAGCATTTGGGAAATCATAAATTTACACAGTTCTGTTCAACAGCCAAGACATCACTGCTCTCACCCATACTGTCTGTGCACTTCTGGTCCCTAACAGCAAAGGACCACGTGAGGATGAGGAGCATGGCTGTTCTGTGCAGAGCTCTAGAGCAGACAACCTGAGAGGGAAGCTCTAGGCTTGATGTCTTCAGAGCTTCACTGAGAGTAACAGTGGATGTTCTACGTGATGGGGCCAACAGTGCACGCTACATGCTTCTCCCTGCCAGTACTGCATGCAAGAGGCTGTGTGTGTGTGTGTGTGTGTGTGTGAATAATTCCAGGAAGTCAAGTTCAGGCCTTTTGAAATGTATCAAAAAGCTATGTCCACAATAACCTGGGATCTAATTTCCTGTCCCAGCCTCTCTGTTTAATAAAGGAAGAGGCTGCCTATCTCACAGCACTTTTCCGTTTATTCAAGTTAAGCCTCCCCTCCTGCCTTGGTTGTAGGTCATGATCTTGGCCACTCCCTGCAGATTGAAAAGGTTGACTCCTAGATCTGTATGTGACCAGCTCAATTCTAGAGAGACTGTCTAAATACTTCACCGTGGTTAAGTTTCCATGTCATTTATCACTGACATTGTCTCATGCATGAAAGTGCAAGGAGATTTAAGGAGCCGGCATTTGCTCACAGGGTCTCCTTTACTCGAACAGTCCCTAACATGCTACTTAACTCACTCTGCTACCAAAACATAACTCCTCTCCCCAGCACTTCTGTCTTCCCACAGAATAGCATAACCCTGATCAAATGGGGAGCTTTACTCAGAACTCAAAAGTTCTATTGTACTAAAATGTGCATGACACCCAGGGGGTGAGGTCACCACCTGTCTTTGCACTCCAAATCCCAGCCCTCAAAAACAGCCGGAAAGAGCCTGGTTTTGTAAGAACATGTTACCTGAATAACCAAGAAATCCTCTGACACCACCTAGAAGATAAATCAAGAAAGCATCACTTCTTTGAGTTTGAGGAGAACTGGGTTTTGTTTTGTTTTGGCCTCATTTGGATGTTTGCTTTTTTTGATTTATTTTCATTTTTCAAACCCACCATTTAATTTTACTCTATTAAAACTGAAAAACTATTAAAACCCAGATAAAATCTTGATGAGTTTATAGCTGGTTTTATTGGATTCCTCATTCTCAAAATAGAATTTCTAGTTTCACAAAAACAAGTGACTAGAAGCAGCATTCTCTGGTAAGGGGGTCAATATTTAGGATTGTACGAATGCAAGGAGTCCAGCTGAGTTTCCAAAATCAGAAGTCACTCAGAATCAACATTTTCTCCAGAAATGCAGATACTATATTCTGAAATGTTAATATTCTTCAGTCAACAGAATGTCCTCCCATAGGTTCTACAACCTCCTTCCTGTGTTTGAAAGATCTGGTATAGATCTACACTGTTATATAGGCAGTCCGAGCACTAGCCCCAACACACACACACACACACACACACACACACACACACACACACACACGGTTTTTGATATATGGTCCTACATTGCCTCAGTTAAAGAGATTTATTTATTCAAATATTAGTATTCTCTGAAGTTATGATTAGTCCTTGAGAATGAGCAACTCTCTCTGGAAGAATATGTATTAAACTGGTAGGACTTCTGCTTATACCTAAAGATAAAGCTTCTGTGACATTTATATTTTAGACTTACTGAATTATTTTTAAACTTTTTGACAATTATAAGTGAAGATATATCCCATTTAATCTATTTGTATCTTAGCGACAGAAAAGAACTAATGAGCCATTATTCAATTTTACCATATAACTTGGATTTGTATTGCTCTCTGTTTCACTGTGGATCTGCTCATTCATTTCTTTACCATGTAAACATATGACCTGTCCATTTCTACAAATCAGGGCCTACTTGTAAGCTAAATAGGTTGCAATTTGTTCAGTTAATTGCAAGTTTCTAGAGAGTGCAAATATCTAATAATGCCTCTTACCCCGGGTTGGAATTAGTGATAAAATTCCATGATTGGAGAAAATGCTTTTGGGCAAAGAAGTCCCCTTGTTAAAATGGAAATTCTTCTGGAAGACACAGTACAAGGAGTCATCATCTGGCATTTACTACTGAGAAATTTTTGTTTGACATCTTTTATTATATGACAGATGTTATATGGACCAAGTAGGAAAAGGGAACAATAGGTCTGGAGTATAGGCATTACATGAAGGGCCTAGATGTCCATGAGGGCAACAGTCACTCAAGGAAAATAGGCAGAGAAAAGAGGAGGTAGAATGATGCCAAAAATCACTGATTTTCTTCTTTGTCTGTTGGCCATATTCCAAATCTGCTACCATGAGCTAGGTCAGAAAAGGAGGGTTACCACATGGATTGCTGTGCTATTGCCAAAGAAAAGTTGTACCATACAGAGTACCAAACAGACAAGAAAGACTTTGTTTAAGACTACTCTAGAAGGGGAGAGAGATTGAACTCAACTCCACTGAAATAAAATTTTTCAATGTCAAATGGTAGTTTTTGTTTTTATAAATTTTATTTATTTATTCATTTATTTATTTATTTATTTATTCATTCATTCATTTTGGCTGCACTGGGTCTTCATTGCTTTCTCTAGTTGTGGTGAGGGGGGGCTACTCTTTGTTGCGGTATGTGGGCTTCTCATTGCGGTGCCTTCTCTTGTTATGGAGCACGGGCTCTAGGCGCATGGACTTCAGTAGTTGTGGAACGCAGGCTCAGTAGTTGTGGCTCGCAGGCCCTAGAGCACAGGCTCAGTAATTGTGGTGCACGGGCTTAGTTGCTCTGAGGCATGTGGGATCTTCTCAGACCAGGGCTCGAACACGTGTCCCCTGCACTGGCAGGCGGATTCTTAACCACTGTGCCACCAGGGAAATCCCTGGTAGAAGGTTTTTAAGCACTGGGGTAAGCTAGTAAAAAAGTACTAGAGGAAGTTAAGACAGGGGTTGGCCAATCTGATTAAGCCATCTGTGTTTGCTAATTGTCCCTTATCAAAGTTAGGCTCCTACCCTCCCACAGAGACTGGGAGACAGGGATGCTGTCTTTCTTGATGATAACATTTCAAAGGATGTCTCCCAGGTCTTTGAGAAAGTCATTCCTGGGTTGTAAAACTGGCAAGAGGCTAGGAGAATAGTTAACATCTCAAAGGAGCAGAGAAATAATTTACAATTGCAGTTTTTCTAAACTACATGCTCTAAGAAAAGGGAGATGGGGGGTGGTCTAAAGTGCAGCCAAGCTGAAGGAAATCTTAAGGCCATCTTGGTCAATGTATAGTAGTAATACTGGTGAACATATGATAAGCACTTACTAAGTTCTAGGTTCTTTACAAGAACTACCTCATTTAATAGCAATGCTTTATTTTCCTCATTCACAGATGAGGAAAGTAAAGCAAAGAGAGTCTAGGTTACTGCCCATGGTGATATAGAGCCCAGGCAATCTGGCTTTGGAGTCTCCAAACTTCATCACTGTACCTTGCTTCCTTGCTGCTGGTATGTTAGATAGCCAAGCCTTGCACCTCACTGTCTGACCTTAAAATGAATCCTGCAGCAAAGGCACCCTAAGTTGAGCCACAGGGAGTACTCACCCTGTGCAGTTCCCTCCCCTTGCGTGGAGACAGAACTTGAGACAGCTTCTAGATGACAGAATATAGCAAAGGTGATGGGCTAGTCCCCTACAGTTATACCATATTATATACCACTCTGTCTTAGCAATCTGGACTGAGAGATTCTCCTACTGGGTTTTAAGAAGTGAGCTGCCATGTTACGAGAGGGCTGTGGCCACAAAGTGAGGAACTGTAGACAGCCTCTCGAACTGAGAGCAGCCCCCAGCTGACGGCCAGCAAGACAATGGGGACCTCCGTCGAATTCTGGTGTGAATTCTGACAACAATCACACTGGTCGAGAACTTTGAATTACAAATGAGAACAGGGCCTGGCGGACACCTTGATTTCAGCCTGCCCAGACTCCTGACTCGTGTTTTAAGTTGCTGAGTAATTTGCTAACGTTCCTGTTGCCTTGGCCAGTGATCTGCTTCTTGTTTACTGCAAAAACCTTAGAGCTCTTTTGGTCTCCAGTTTTGCTTTCCCCCATATTTGACTGCCACGGGTATCTTTTGAAAATGTGTATCTTGATATGTAATTCTTCAATTCGTCAAGTGCTGTATTAACATCTAAAAATCTATAGGATGAAGCTCATGGGATATTGTGAAAAGCCTTCCCCAGTCTGGTTCCAAATTGCCATATGTTCTCATCTCTTGCCACCTCCTTCATACACTGTTCATTCATCCGTTTTTCTCAATCAACCTACAGTTACCTTATGCCTACCTTTTATCAGAAAGTGTTCTAGGCACTGTGTACATGAAATATATGAAACCTAAATGATAGCATTTCTTCCAATATAGGCCTCTAATATCATTGAAGAGACAGACAACTTAATCAACTAACAATTCAACACAAAAAGGCCATGCCTTGAAGAAATCAAAGGTACAAATCCACCTCCACCAGTTACTGTTTCTATGAATTTGGAGAAGTCATCATCTGTCTCTGAACTTTAGTGTTTTCACTTGTAAATACTGGAAATAACACCGAATATACCACAGCATCATTGAGAGGGATTAAACTTGATGATACAAATAAAGCTATTAGCATAGTGCTGAATACAGAGCAAAGATCAAAAAGTATTTATTAATTTTTGATTTTCAGGTTTTGTTTGTATTTATTGACACTTATTTTGCACATGAAGTGGAGGAGGCCAAGGATCTGGGCTGGGGGGTGGGAGAGGCAGAATGCTCAGAGGAAGTAAGCCTTCAGGTGAGCCTAGAAGGATGACAGGCCTTATACCTGAACAAGGAAAGTTTCCAGGTAGGGAGGACAACATATGTGAAGACACAGGTGCCTGAAACAGCAGGATGTATTGCAGACACAGTAGTCGGGCCTGTCTGAGAAAAAGGTGCATGTGGGAGAATTAATTTATAGTCTCTCTCATTTATTTTTCCAAGCACCCATCTTTACTTCCTCACAAAAGAAAAAAAAAAAAAAAAGAAAAATCAAAATTTGGGTAAGTCAAATCATTAAAGCTTACCCAGTTTACTATCTTTAACACAAATGAGAAAAATGACATTCAGGAGGATAAGTGGCTCTTGCTTCAATATTGAATGTAGTAAATGTAAGTTATAAGGCTAGCATCCAAATATCTTCAGCAACACAAAGACTCCTACCATACCAGTGAAGGCATGTATAGAGATGCTATACATAACCACACGTGTGTTACATATGTATGTATGTTGGGAGAATTTATTTAGCAGAGTGAATAATTTAATGGTTTTTGCTCCATGAACTGTGTTCTTACTGTTTAAAATCAATCAAACATTGATTGATTGGCCTTCTAGTTGAAAACAGCATTGAGAAAGCAGCCTCTCATACCACTTTAGGACATATACAAGTGGTGTCAGATACAGTATTTCTTACAAAAATCTTGAAGTCTTACTGGGGAAAAGGGTACTTAAAATGAATAAAATAGTGATTACTAATGTATGCACAAAAAAAGTACTCATTTTAGAATACAGGTAATTCATTCAAAAGACCCAAGGTCACCAAACATTTTTTTTTCTAAAACACACTTCTAAATGTACCTAGTTTTTGCACATAATTTACTCATTTCAATTAACAAATATTTCTTGAATGCCTACTAAATGTGATGTACTATTCCTGGGCACCTGAGATATAAAAGACATGATCCCAGCCCTGGTGAAACTTCCGTCACAGCAGAGGAAAACAAACAATATTTAAGACATATAACAAAAGTTATATGTTACATAATGATAAATTCCATGTAAAAGAAAATATAGATCAGGTAAGGGGGAGCTAGAGATGGGGACTGCAGTACTAAATACAGGAGTCGGGGTGACCCTTTAAAAAAGATGATAATGGAAAAAACTTAAAGGTGGTAAGAGATAGGCAGTTAGATATCTGGGAGAAGAGCTTTCCTGGCAGAGGAAAGAGCAAAGGCCCTGAGGCAGGAGTGTGTCTGGCATGTTTAAGAAATACCAGGAGTCTAGTGGGGTTAAAACAGCATGACTGGGCTTGCCTGGTGGCGCAGTGGTTGAGAGTCCGCCTGCCAATGCAGGGGACACGGGTTCGCGCCCCAGTCTGGGAAGATCCCACATGCCGCGGAGTGGCTAGGCCCATGAGCCACTGGGCCTGCGCGTCCGGAGCCTGTGCTCCGCAACGGGAGAGGCCACAACAGTGAGAGGCCCGCGTACCACACACACAAAAAAAAAACAACAACAGCATGACTAAGGGTAAGAAATAACAGAAGAGGTAACAGAGCCAGATGATGTAGGGAACCCCCTTTGTAATGGAAAGTCATCAGGGATTTGAGATTGTCACAATCTGACAAACATTTTAATTTTTTCTTAGAGAGACTGTATAAGCATGCTGTAGTAATCCAAGTGAGAAATGATGGTGACACACCGTGCAATGTTCCCTATCTTGGGGAAACTTCCTACACTTCACCGTTAAGCAACATATTTCCTGTAGATTGTTTG
Organism: Neophocaena asiaeorientalis asiaeorientalis; assembly: GCF_003031525.2. Classification (NCBI taxonomy): domain Eukaryota; kingdom Metazoa; phylum Chordata; class Mammalia; order Artiodactyla; family Phocoenidae; genus Neophocaena; species Neophocaena asiaeorientalis. Next base: position 4,668,185 of record NW_020173656.1, read on the forward strand.
AAACCTAACAGTCTAACAGTAGATTCTACTGTTGTTCATTTTAGCCGTAAATTCCATTCCTAATTCCCTAAGTTATTTTAAAAATCATGTGTAAAGTTTATAATATGCCTCTTTTGATTCAGTATGAATTGTCTTTTGTTTATTTAAGTATAATGAATTACGCTGATTTTCTAATATTAAAATAATCTTGCATGCCTATGGCAAATTCTCATGATGTTTTCTTTCTTTGATTCTTGGTTACTTCTGTGTGCTGAGTTTTTTCATTAAAAAAATTATTTGGAGTAATTATTTCAGTCCTAGAACAAAGGTTTTTTTCAAAGAAATTCTGTTTGCTTGCCAACATTTGATAGTCAAGTTTCTGATTTTTTTTGCCATTAATATAGTTAATATAGTTAATAGTAAGGTGGCCTCACATTACTGACATAAAATCTGTTTTGTCATACTTTGTTATTAATTAGGATACCACTGAAGTCTATTCCTTGGTATTTATTTCAGACTTTCGTATCTATAACCAAAAGTGAAATTAGTCTATTTTTTTCTTCTACTAACCTTTTTATTTTCTTAAATTATATATTTATTATAGGAAATTTTTTAATTGATTCATTATTTCTCTTTTATTTTTCCTGATTTCTATTGGACTAATAAAGATTTCTATATTCCATTTTTCTCTACTGATTTTAAACTGTAAATTACATTACTGATCTTCAAATACTTTACCCAAATTTAACAACACATTTTTCTACTAAAGCTAAAGTTATTCAGTGTTTCCTCCCTTGCAAAACTTATCAAAAATCTTAGCATGCCTTAAAAATTCATAGCACTCTCATTATGTTATTGCTGTCTATATTTTTAGTTTTACCTTTTGAAATACAAAAAATTATTTTTCACGTACAGACATAATTTTAATTTTTCCGTGCTTGCTTTTTTCCCCTTTCCATGCTCTGAGTTCACATCTCCTCTACCTGAAATGCATATTGTAATAAATCTTTTGATATTATTCTGTAAGTGGTAACAGTTTTTGTGTAACTGAAAAATGTCTTTACTTTATCCTCACTCAGGAATGGAGATTTAGCTGAGTGTAAAAGTCGAGGTTAACAGTGAGTTTCCCTCAGGATTTTGAATATATGATTCTATTGTCTTCTGGAAACTCTTCTGGGTGATATCTGTTCACAGTCAAATTACAATCTATGTGTAGATAATCTATATTTTCTCTCTGCTAGCTTTTTCACTTTCTCTTTAATGTTTTTCAATTTCACTCCTAAATGTCACAGAGTGAATTTGTATTTATTCTTCCAATATGGCATCTGTTGTGCATTTTCTGACTAAGGACTCAGACTTTCTTAAAATCTGAAAAATCTCACCTATTATGTCTTTATATATTGCTTCTCTACCATTCCATCTATCTTTTCTTCCAGAATTCCTGCTAGACGTATGGTGGGGCTTATCAATTTACCATCCACTTAATAATTTTCCAGTTTTCACTTTTTTCCTGTTGCTGCTTGATTCTGGGTGAATTCTGCAGTATAGTCTTCAAATGATTCTTGTTCCTTGGGGTCCATTCCATGCATCCTCTAATCTATTATATTCTTTCATTTCAATTTTCATAAATTCTAAGGTTTCAATTTGATTACTTTACATTTTCTTCCAGTTTACTTTTATTATAATCTCTTCATTTTGATGGGTGTTATCAAATTATTTATCTTTTGACATCCTAAACATGCTTGCATTAATTATTTAAAATAATATTAAATTCATTTCATAAGAATGAATTGACATAGGAATTATGAGTAATGTTAGCCTTCTTTCATAACACGTGACTTCTTCATGTGGTTGAGAGTGGTATTTGCAGTCTCATTTGAGGTGCAGGGACCTTCCTGCTCTGGACTCAGTCTTCTCAATGTAGAGAGGCAGAGTTTGCTTCTTGCCAGGCCCAAGAACTAGGTTTTAAATGGCATGAGAATGGAACTGAGTGATCTGTAATGAGGTGGATGGACCTAGAGTCTGTCATACAGAGTGAAGTAAGTCACAAACAGAAAGACAGATACCGTATGTTGACATATATATATATGGAACTTAAGAAAAAGAAAATGTCATAAAGAACCTAGGGGTAAGAGAGGAATAAAGACACAGACCTACTAGAGAAGGGACTTGAGGGTATGGGGAGGGGGAAGGGTAAGCTGTGACAAAGTCAGAGAGTGACATGGACATATATACATTACCAAGCGTAAAACAGAGTGCTAGTGGGAAGCAGCCGCATAGCACAGGGAGATCAGCTCGGTGCTCTGTGACCACCTAGAGGGGTGGGATAGGGAGGGTGGGAGGGAGGGAGACGCAAGAGGGAAGAGATATGGGAACATATGTATATGTATTACTGATTCACTTTGTTATAAAGCAGAAACTAACACACCACTGTAAAGCAACTATACTCCAATAAAGATGTAAAATAAATAAATAAATAAATAAATGGCATGAGAAGGCTTTGCCTCAGTGATTCTTGAGAGTGTTACAGATTGAGCTGGTAGCTTTGCTGGTTTTCTTGTCATGAGGTTCTTTCTTTTTCCCTCTTACCTCTAGTTCACAGCTTCCTCTAAAGCCATAGATCAAGCAGATTTTCTGCAAAAGATTTTTTCAGCCTCCCTTTACTGACTGAGAAGGAGACACTGAGCCTGCCTCCTACCTCCAATATAGTATGGAATACTTTTCTCTACGGTTACTCCTCTGGGCTGAATGTCCATCTACCACATCTTGCTTCCTCATCAGCTTGGAGGACTATGGCCTCAAGCTGCAAAAGGCCCATGTTCTGGTCAAAAACAACTTGAAAAGGCTAGATTAAATTTTTAAAACTTTGTTTGACACTCTGGAGGTATTAGGAGGCTGCTTGGACTTGCAGAGCATGATCCTACAGAAAAGGAGGCACACTGAAGTGAGCACAACTTTCTGGAAGCCATGTTTACCCCTGGTGATTTGTCTATTCTTGGCACAGGAGGTGAAGCTGAGATACTTGGCAGAGACTCACTGCTACAAAACAGAAAACTAGCAAAGATGTTTAATATCTCGTGAGGCTGAGGATTTTTTTAAAAAATAAGAATTTTTGCAGCTGCCAAGGCAATCAAGCCTGGAGGAAATAAGATCCATGAGAGAAGACAGAGAGGAAAGTAAACTGGACCCTCAGTGCTGCAGACCAGGGTTTCTCAGCCTCCACACTACTGATGTGTTGGGTCAGATAATTCGTTATCATGGAAGGCTGTCCTGTGCACTGTAGAATATTTAACAGCATCCCTGGCCTCTACCCACTAGATGTCAGTAGGAACCCACCCCTACCCCCACACCTAGAGTTGTGAACCAAAAACGTCTTAAGATATTATCCAATATCTGCTGAGGAGCAAAATCACCCTGATTGATAACCAAAAGTTTAGACTCTTCAAATATTTGCCAAATCCTTAAAGCGTACAGAGTAAGAGGCTAAGAAACCAAGCAGGAAAAAAGCAAGCTGAATAACAGAGCAAAATGTTTAAGTCACAAGGTACGGAGGAGATAAAAACTAGTTTCCTAGGGGGAGGGATCCTAGTAAACAGTCCAGTCTCTAAACTGGTGCCTCTGGAGAGCTTTACATTACAACCTGGATGGTCCATTCTAGTCTGATCCCAACAACAATGGCAACACAGCCCTTAATAAGCTCAAGTCCTGATTAGAGGTAATCTGCTCTATGATAGTTGTCTACCAGACAACAAGGAAATCATCACCAGAGGAAGATAACATCAGCCAGAAACACTGTAACTTTTTTAATACACAATGCCTTGTGCTCAACCAAAACTTTCCATGCATAACATGAAGTAGGACCAACCAACTGAAAATAAAACAGATAATAAAATGGATCCATAGATGACCAAGGTATTGAGGTTATCAAATATGGACTTTAAAATAAATATTATTCAATATTATTCTATATTGTAAGGTCAAAAAAATAGATGAAAAGGTTGAAAATTTAAATCTTCAAATAAATCTTCAAATGTAACTTTTAGAACTAAAATATATAATTGTTAATGAGAAATCAGAGGAGGGATTTAATAGTAGATATGACGATTCTAGGCACATGGCCCCTCATCACTCATACCACTGCTTCCCTTGTCACATCTTCTTTGGTTCTCGTACTTATAAGTATCCTTGTGAATACACTGGGCCCATGAAGGATACCCTCCCATCTCAAGCTCCTTAATCTAATCATATCTGCAAAATTTAACAAGATTTTGTTAAATGTAAGAAAAATGTGCAAAACTATACACTGAAAACTACAAAACATTGTTGAGAGAAATTAAGGCTTCCAAAAAAACGGAGATATATACCATGTTCATGGATCAGACGACTCAATATCTTTAAGCTGTCAATTCTCCCTAAATTGGTCTATGGTTTTTTGGTTTTGTTTGATTGTTTTTTTTGTGTGTGTGTGTGGAAATTAACATGTGGATTCTAACATTTCTATAGTAATGCAAAGAACCTAGAATAATCAAAACAATTTTGAAAAATAGCAAGATTGAAGGACCTAACATGATTTCAAAAATTTCCATAAAGTTAATATAATCAAGAGAGTGTTGTACTGGTGTGATTAGATGTATATAATCCCTGCAAGAGAACAGAGAGTCCAGAAATGGAGTGACACTTATATAGTCAATAAATTTTTAACAAAGGTACCAAGTTAATTCTGTGGGGGAAATAATTCTAAAGCAATTAGATATGCACAAAAAATGAAACTTGACTATTACTTCACATAATATACAAACATTAGCCTGATGTGGATTATAGACCTAAAAGTAAGAGCTAAAACCATAATGTTCTAGAGAACACACAGTAGAAAATCTTTGTAACCTTTCTAGGAAAAGTTTTCTTAGCACACAAAAGGAACAAAACACACACACAAAAATGATAAATTAGACTTCATCAAAATGAAAAACTTCTGCTTTTCAAAAGACACTTTTAAGAAAATAAAAAGACAAGTCACAGATTAGAAGAAAATATTTCACAAGATAGACTTCACATAGTACTGTATACATATAGACTTCACATAGTACTGTATACAGAATATGTAAAAAATTCTTTCAGCTCAATAATAAAAATCCAAATAATTCAATTTTTTAAATAAGCAAAAGATCTGAACAGAAACTTTACCAAAGATATATGAATGATAAATAAGCACTTGATATGTAATGTCATTAGTCTCCAGGAATACACAGATTTAAAACCACAATGAGATATTACTGTACACCCAGTAAAGTAGCTAAAATTATGAAGACTAACAATAGCAGGTGCTAGGAAAGATTTGGAGAGACTAAAACTCTCATATATTGCTGATGGGGATGCAAATAATACAATCACATTGGAAAGTAGTTCAGCAATTCTTACCTATTTACATATACTTTTACCATATGACTCATCAGATTTACCTGTAGGTATTTAAACAAATAAACAAATACATATGCCCACAGAAAGATTTTTACTAGAATGTTTATAGCAGTTTGTCTCTGAATAACCAAAAAGTTAGAAACAACATATATATATATATATATACACATCTACTGGTGAGTTAGGAGATTGTATCATATGCATATAATTGAATACTACTCAGTAATAAAAAGGAACAAGTTATTAAGTTATTTATACACATGACAATCAGGATGAATCAATCACAAAATAATATACTAAGTCGAAGACATCAGATACAAATGATTACTTACTGTCTGATTCAATTTTCATAAAATTTTAGAAAAGCCCAAACTATAGGAACAGGAAATATATTTGCCTGGGGTCCTGTGGGTGCTTTGGACTACACAGGGTCAGAAGGGTGATAAAAATATTCTCTCTCTCTCTGTCTCTCTCTGTCTCTCTCTGACTCTCTCTCTCTCTCTATATATATATATCTCCTGATTATGAGTGGTTACATGATTATATATCATTATCAAAACTAATCAAATTGTATGTTTTAATATGGTAAATTTTGTTATATGTAAATTGTACCTTAATGTTTTTTTAATGGAGAGGAAGTAGGTAGGGATCAATATGGCAGGGCCCAATGCTAGTCTTAAAATCCAGACAGATGAGCTTGAACTTGGTATGAACTTGAAAAATATCCATACAAGATTAATACATTTGTGTGTCATAAATAGATGATGTTTCTGAGGTTTACAAAGAATTTGGATTTCTTTCTAGACAAGTGTTTTCTTCTTTTCTAGTTGTGAGAAGTCCTAGGAAATTCCTTAGAAAAAGGAGTTATAAAAATATATTTATTCTACATATATAGTAAAACTCTGGTTGGTAACGCGGAGGGATGGAAGCAGGTGGAGGTAACTTTCCAAGGCTAGTCATGAGTTAATGGATTCCATTAAAGGTGATGTAACTTGTCTAAATTTTTTCATCTGTCACTCAAATCAAACAAGAGTGAAAGGAAAATGAACCAGCAAATATAATAAATATCCTCTGACCTAGTAGTCTGAAACAAAAATTAAGTGAAAAATTTCAGCCCTGTGCATTACCCTTAAGAGAATCTACCTGCTGTAGAATAATGAGGGTTCTGATCATGCCAGATCAGATGCAAGCACAATTTGCAGGTGTGCAGTCTCTCTCTTGAAAGAAGTTGTTAAACAATGAAGGGCATGTCCGAATCACTATCCTGTTTTTCAGAACACCAAGGAGTTCACCAGGAGGAAAGCAGCACATGCATATCATATCAGCCCAACCTAGAGCAAAATTTCATTAAATATTCAGCATCACAAGGAACTCCTTGTTTTACATATAGGATTTGATCCCCTTTGGGACTGAGGTGGTGTGAAATCCTTGTTACACAGCACCATTGGGGATTGGAAGGCCCTGGCTAATTCTTGTTGACACAGAAGCACTGTGCAAATGACAAATAGATCAGCAACTATAAAGAACTTAGATTAGGGCCTTCCCTGGTGGCGCAGTGGTTGAGAGTCTGCCTGCCGATGCAGGGGACACGGGTTCGTGCCCCAGTCCAGGAAGATCTCACATCCCACATGCCGCAGAGCGGCTAGGCCCGTGATCCATGGCCGCTGAGCCTGTGCATCCAGAGCCTGTGCTCCGCAACGGGAGAGGCCACAACAGTGAAAGGTCCGCGTACCGCAAAAAAAAATAAAAGAAAATAAAAGAAAAGAACTTAGATTACATTACACAGTGTACCTTTATAAGAATTTTATCCAAAATCCTACTAAGTGGCTGGGAGAAATTATTTACTGCATATACAGTAGACACAGAACAGAGTTAAAAATCTTTAATATAGCATGAAACCTCTATGAATAAATAATAGGCACAAAGAAATTCTAAGAAATGATGAATATGTATAAAATGATATTCTACCTCACTGGTCATCTTGTAAATGCAAATTAAAATAAAAATTAATTTTTTAATCCATAAAATTGACCCAGAAGAAAAGTTGAGGTTTAAAATGTCCAGTGTTGCCAATGGTAGGGAAATGTTCCACTGATCATGGAAGGCACTTTGGCAAGATCTATCAAAAGGTTAAAAAGGTTAAAGCATATTTGCTCGGATCCATCAATTCTTCTTCTAAGAATTAGTTCTAAATAAATATTGACTCGTGTGCAAAGATATTTTTTGCAGCAGTGTTTGAAAGGGAAATATTGGAAACAATTTTAATATCCATTGACAGAAAAGTGGAAATTTAATTTATGCTCCACCCACACTACAGAATGCTTTGCTGCTTTGCAAAAATAAACAGATCTATTGCAAGACACCTAGCGTATATTTTAAAGTGGAAAGACCAAAACATAATCCCATTTTCTAAATTTTAATTTTGTCTAATTCTGTTGACTATGATAATCATGTTTTACTTTTCTACTGTTTTAAATTCAAAGAAAAAAGAAAAGGAGGAAAAAAATTACTTGACATAATTTGACCAAAAGACGACTTTCCTGCTTTTTCTTTGTTTCTTAGTCCTTTTACCTCTCTTTCTCTCCCTCTCTTCTTTCAACATTTATCAGATGGCTTCTGTAAACCAGTTGTTGTTTTAGGCAGTGAGGTCATATATGTTTAGTGTACATTGGGAAGATATGAAAACAAATAAACAGTTACAGTAGATTATTGTAGTGCCAGAGTTGAGATATGTACAAAGCCTGGTATGAGCCAGACAAGTGCATACTTAAGTATGACTGACAAGGAAAGGAAAGGGATCAGAGAGAAGACGACAAGGATGAAAGAGAGAATAGAAGTTTTACTGATAAATTATTAGAAAAAAGGTGCTTTGTGCAGAGGAAAATAGAAGTTAGTGCCAAACAATCAAGCCTTCTTGATACCATGTGAGTACAGGTGAAAGAGAAAGAAAACAATTCTCTATAAATTCAGATGAATGCTATCAGAATTCAATACATGGAGTGCTAAAAATCTGACCCCACAGTTGGCAAGCACGTGAATTACTTTCAATTTCCCACTATGAATATCCTAAACATCCAAAGTGTTTTATTTTCCCCCAGAGTAATGAGATGCCTCAAGATGTGTTTTTATCTATATCTGTTTGTGAAATCTTTCACAAACCTTTTAAAATTTATAAGCCATCATGAACCACATGGCTTAATAAGGTGGCCATCAATTATGGAGTTCCCCTAATTCATAATACATGCTAGCCACAGCAACTACATGATCTCAAAAGAAGAACAGAAGAATTCTCTGAAGAAGACGTTATTTTCCCTACTTACAGATGAGAAAAAGAAGAGATGTTAAGTAATCTGTCCAATGTGAAACCATTCATGGTCTGAACTGAACTACTTACTTGTGTGCTTCTCTGCCGGCCCTGCCCCACAAATTCTTTGAAGAGCAAGGTGGTGTCTTTTTCTGCTTGTGAGGACAGGGACCATGTCCAAGATGTTTAATAGCACAAAGGAGAAAAACAATTCTTTACTGAGTAAATTGATATAAAGTATCACAGCAGCAATGGCCACTGGTCACCAGTTAAGCCTACATTTATATTAGAATGGTTTTAAAATTACTTCCTTGCTCAAATGTAGATGCAGTCTCCTTACATTAAAAATGAGTTTATAAAAATGAGTTTTATAGGCAAGCAATTATGTAATAAGAAAAATGGAAACATTTCCCTTTATCTTAAGAAAGAAAGGAAATATTAATTACCCTATTCTTCTCCATAACAAATTTTAAGTATCTCCCTTTTGGCATTTGTTATAATCAACTTTAAATTATACTTATTCTGTTGTGTGTTACTTGTCATATAGTCCAAGATCCGTTTATCTTACTAACTTCATATTACTTAGCAGCATGCCTTACTCCACGTCCAATAAAAACTTATAGAGTGAATTAATGGCAGATTACATATCAATGAATTCAACAAGCTAGACTTTCATACTAGATGTAAGGCAGGCTTTGCAAAACTCAAACATGGTTGTTGACTTTTGAAAAGAATTATGTTTTTATGTAATTAAATAAACACAATATTCATCTGAATATCAAACTAAGTCTACATCAAAGAGACATGGAAAAACCTGGGGCAGTACAAGAACACAGACACACAATTATCTCAAGATAGAGAAAAAAAAGGATGAGAAAAGAGAAAAGGATGGAAAAGTACTGGATATCCAGGGGGAATAAAATGAGGAACTATTCTAAGCAAAATATTTTAACATATGTTAAGTATTTATTTTGTAGTTTAAAATATGAAAAATCACAGTTCAAAATATTTTAAGAAAATTGTCATCCCTCTTTGCAATCTTTGTAGTGTTTACTGAACTTGCAGGGAGACCTCTTGTATGGTGTGTGAAAAACTAATGCAGAAGGACAAAGAGGCAATGAATATATGTGGGTCCAGCTTTACCTTGCCAGATATTGGGACTGACTGACAACCTGGAAGCAGCAGCTCTAGAAAAAGACTGAAGAAATAGAATTCTGGATCATTTGTACTTCTCCCTTGCCAGATGGGGTTACTGCCTGTAGAACAAAGGTAGGGGATGGACCAGCAGTGGCACTGGCATTTTGAATGATGTGCCTGTAGGTCACTGGATCACAATCTGCTCAAGAATATGTTGCCAGGAAGATGACACTGCCGTTTGACATCCCAATAATTTCCTTGGTAACATATGCAATCAGTTCACAAACCCTGCCCAGCACAGTTGGCCAGAGTTGGGGGAATGGGTGGGGACTTATTGGCACTCCCAGGAAGCCAGGTGGAAAAGCTGAAGATTAAGCTGTTTGCTCAGCCAACAAAGAGAGAGATGTGTCAGAAGCTTCTTCACCCCTTCTCACACTGATCTAGATATATTACCTATTAAAGAGCCTTAGCTCAACTATAGAATAATAATTTTTTTACCTCTGTCTTTTTCCAACCAAAGAGAAAACTCCTTGAAGGGAGAAAAATGATTTGTTTTTGTCTCCCTCCAGTGAAGTTTTCTGTGTTGTAGATGTTGTTTGAACAACAGAATGTGAATAAATATACATTGAAAATTATAAAGTGCTGTTTAAATGCTTTTGTTTGATTAGAAAGGAATTAAAGGGAGAAAAAATGCAAGGTTTAAATTTTAAAAAAACAAGGAATTTCAGGATATTAATGTCACATCCTAGAGGTAAAGTTTTATACTCCATCATAATTCTTAATGCCATCATGTTTCTCTGAAGACCCTCCTTTACCTTTTTTTAGTAAAAATTGAGTGTGCATTAGTGCTCTTGAGTCCTCTTTGGAACACATCTAGAATACAAGAGCCGTCATCAGGAAATCACGAAAATGTGAAATGAAAAAAAGCGACTAGTGCATTGTTATTATCATGGATAAATTCCAAGATGTGGGAAGGCTCACAGCACACTTCATAAGCACAGGGTTAAAAGGATCACACCCAGCTTTATGGAACTGCAAATCCATCAGAGTAATTTAGGTCCCTGAGGAAGAGAAATGTGGAACAAAGCCAGCGGACCTGGGCAGGGTGAAGCACTTACATTTGCTTCTGTTAGAAAACAAAGAAGCTGTGCTTGTCAGGACATACCCAGGATTTAGTGGCCTTCTAACTGGTCCAAAAAAACACTTAGCCGGCAAAGACTTACTGGACATTCTCCTTCTCCCAGGCACCTACCTTCAAAATACCCACCCCTTACAAGACAGCTAGGAGTGAAAAATGGAATTGCACCCAGAACTGGACAGAAGGGGAGGGAATACATACTGTAAGAGCAGTTTAGCAAGCATGACATGGAAGAAGCTGGCAAGGCTCTGGCAGCCTCTCTGGACTGACTACAGGTTAAAAAGAAAAGACAGAAACAGAGAAGAGGGACATTGGGAAAGGGCAAAGGATGGGAAAGAGACATTAGTAAAACTGTAAATAGATACAAGGATCTAACATGTACTCCTCAGAGTTGAATTTTGTTGCCTCAGAGTTGAATTTTGTTGGCCTGAGTTTGAAATCTAGGAAATAAGAGTGAAGAGGCTTCCGAATCGACCTAGGAAATGAAATCAACCTTTGATTAGGAGAAAAACTACTCAGGAGTTTGAGAGACAGAGAGAACCACGTGGAAGGTACATGACAGGAGGCAAAACAGGGAGACTGAAATCCACAGATGCTGTAAGTAAAGTATTTGGGGGACTTCCCCGGTGGTCCAGTGGGTAAGACTCCGCTCTCCCAAAGCAGGGGGCTCAGGTTCGATCCCTAGTCAGGGAGCTAGATCCCGCAAGCTTGCCACAACTAAGAGTCCACATGTTGCCACGAAGAAGTCTGCATGCCACAACTAAAGATCCTGTGTGCCACAACTAAGACCCAGCTTAGCCAAAATTAATTAATTAATTTTGAAAAGAAAGGTATTTGGGATGTAAGTATGGAAGAAGTAGACTGGTTCAGAAGCTGAGAAAGCAAGCTTCAGGACTCAGAGAAGAAGAGTAGAATGGGCTAAGCCTTCACTGAGGACTTATTAGAGTGTACATATAACAATAGTAATAAAAATAACTTAAATTTTTTTAATATTAATAGCTAGCATTTAGTGAATTCTGCTTACATACCAGCCACTGCACTAAGTCCTGTTCATAAATTTATTTTATTTTATCTTCATCCCAAACCTCGGAGATGGATGCTACACTTATTTCCATTTTATAAATAAAGAGGCTAAGGGAATTTAAACAACTTCTCACACAGTCACATATCTGTTGAACCAGGATTCAGCTTAGGACCCTCAATCACCAAGCTCTTTTCCTTTTTCCTTATGGTATATATGCAGTTTTTGGCCCGAGAGAGAAAAGTAGAGGACATCTAGAAGTCATGAAACTTTCTTGCTGTGTGTAAGAATTTGAGGAGCTGGAGAAGTTTAAAACATTTGCAATAACTCATTTCAAGCTTTCCTAAGAGAATCAGTGTAACATACACCCAAATTCAACTGATTTTTCTACCTCCATTATTTCCACCAGATGTAAGCTATGATCATCTCTCTCCTAGACTACTGCAGTAGTCTCCCAGCTTCCTGCTTTACCCTTATATCGCCTATTCTTATCTCAGCAGCTACAGTGATTCTTTTAAAATGAAAGTCAGATTATGTCACCCTTTGTCTTAAAACCCATCCAGAGACTTCATATATCACTTGCATAAGAGCCCAAGCCCTTATAATGGTCTACAAAACCCAACATGATCTAGCTTTCTACCTGGCCTCACGTCCAACCTTGCTCCCCCTTGATCATCCCCCTGCAGCCACACCAACCTCCTTCCTGTTCCCAGGGCCTTTGTACTTGCTGGTCTTTCTGCCAGGGACACTCTTCCCCCAGATGCCCCTCACTTCCTTCAAGTTCCTGCTCAAGTGTCATCTTATAAGTGAGCTCTTCCTTGATCATTCAAAATAAAATGGCACCTCCTCCCAGAACCTCCATCCCTCTGTCCCTATTTTATTTTTTCCTAGAGCACTTATCACAGTCTGACCTTCTAATTATTTATGTTTGTTATCTGAACCCAGCCCAGAAACATGAGCTTCACAAAAGCCTTTTCCTTCACTGATTTATTTCCAATGCCTGTAACAGTGCCTAGTGTGGGTTCAATAAATATTTGTTTAACAAATCAATGCAAAACGGGTTCCGCTTTAGTGTTGGCATATCCTTGATAGTTTATTATAAATAATGAAAAGCCTAACTAATTATTGTGAGAGAAAGAAGCAGGACCTCTGGTGGGAAAAGCAGAGAAGAGGCTTCTAAGTTAGGAAACTGAAGGACAGCAACAGACGGAGCGGATTGATAAGCAACAAAGGAGATGCTAAAATCATTCTGTTCCATGATGAGAAGCTGAGAACTCTCAGGAAAAAGAGAGAAGCTGGGAGTATATCTCTTAGGCCTCTTTGAGGTCTATTCCTTTGGTCATTGATGTATGGAAGCCTAGTAACACAGTTTCCGAGAAAAATCTTATAACCCATCACTGTCCAACCAATTGGAGCTTTGAGTAGAGGAAGGTGATGAGGAATCTGAACAGTCTTGGGTTAGAAGTTATCCACTTAGATTGCCAGGCACTCGGAAAAGGCATGATGGCCAGGGCACAGGCACTTATGTTAATGAATCTCATCATTTCTAGATGTGTGTGTGTGGGGGGGATACACACTGTGAAAACTGCTGCAGTACTTCTGAGAATTTAGCCACTCATGTCAAATCTCCTTTAGTGAATCACATCAGCACACACTACCTGATGTGTTTCACAAAGGTACCTTTGACAACTTTGAGGTGATTTTTAGGTCAAATATAACATGGTTAAATATGTCTATTATTGAAGTCCCGTTTAAATCCATCAAAAAAAGCATCTTTTTTTTTTTTTTTCAAGAATACTGGGTGTGCTTTTTATGGGATTCATTGTACTAGAAGGCCCTGATACTTTAAGTGAATTTCATTTTAGAGGTGTTGATTGTTTGCAGATGCTCAGGATGGGACAACAGAAAAAAGTTTTTAGAAGTACTTTTAAAAAGTTTTTAAAAGTATGAATAAAGAACTCGAAGTCACATAAGGACAAAGTCTAACCAAGTCTGGATAGTTTAGTGTTTAAGAAAATGGGATTCTGGACTCAAAGTTTGAAAGCCTGTTGTACAACATTATCTGGGGCAAATGATCAATCTCTCCAAGCTTCCATTTCTTCATCTGTGAAGATGAAAAGTGACCCCCCCACTTAGAGACCATTTGTGAGCAGTAAATAAGATGGTTCATGAAATGCAAAGCCATACATTGGCAAGCAGTCCATAGACGATGATGTTCATCACCTGTTCCTTCTGCTACTGCCCATTTTCCCCAGTCCTCTCTTTGGCTCCTTCAGCTTTGTCAAAACTACAGTAATGAGACCCATACATAAAACATTTGATATCAACCACCCAGTAAAATAAATCTTCTGGTCTTTGCTATCCAGTTTGGTTCTTTACTTATTAAAGACATCAGCTGCTTTAAAAATTGAGTGAACTCTTTTGATGCTTTAAAGATCTTGCTTCACAGTCTTGTTTTACCAAGTATGTCTTCGTGATCCCAAGGACCTGGCATCTCTATGCAAAGTTCCCCCTATGTTTACTGTCTACAAAAGCAAGAAACCATAGACCCCCTCCAAAACTATTCCATTTTTTGTTTTTCATTTGCTTCTGGTGTCTATTACAGCCTCTGAAAATACATTATCTTCTTCAGTTTAAATAAAACAAGTGGTGAAACCATGTAGCCTGGAAGGAAATAAAGATTCTGGAATGATTTAATAGCATTTTTAATTTTATAAAACTTAACATATTAATGATATGTAATTTAACTTATGCAAACTGGGCCACTGGATAATCATATCTTGAATAATCCTTCTCCTTTATTAAAAAAATTAATAAAGTGAGAGTATTATGAAGCCTAGAGCCTTTTTTTCCCCTCCCAAATTATGATTGTGCTGCAACTGAAACATGTTTGGAAATAAAATCAATCCACCTCAGCTTTATCAAGGACAAACTGTACCTCTCAGAGGACCAATGTCTGCGCACAGGCAAAGGGTGGACAGCCCAAGCCTGACCCACAGAAAGTGTGTCTTTAGAAATCATGACTGCAGAGGTCAGAGGCTCAGAGAAACAGAACAGTTGGCTTCTCATTGGTCTCCCCAGTGTCTTCTCATCTTAGCTTATTTCATTTTCTTGGCAAATGCTGGTAGCATATCACTAAGTCTTTTTAACACTTCTTCATTCCTTATTATTTCAGTTTCAAGATCATTAATAAAACAGCAGCGTGAGAAGGCAGCACCCCAGGCAATCCACAGTGATAGCAGGTAGGGTGGCTGCCTGACTTTCACAGCCATTAGCATAGATGAACTTGAATTTCATAAATAGGGTATAAACTTCATGGAAGGATAATTAAGGATAAACACTATTCTTTGCCTCTATTGAATGTCAAAGCAAAAATAAATTTATAAAGATTCCAGTTTCTTCTATTTTCATTAAAGTTTACTTTCCTGTTATAAAGCAATCATACTCATGTTAGAAAAATTGAGAAAATATGGAAATTGTAGAGAAGACATTAGAACTTTACCTAGTTCCCAGAGTTCCTTTTCTTCCAGATTTTTTATATACGGACTTTTTTTAACTTTTTTTTTTTTTTTTGCTTAAAGTCTTGTATATAATTTTGCAGCCTGTTTTTCTCACTTAATGCTTCCGTATTTCCCCTTCTGATTTTGGCCCAAACTGACTATCTGGTTAGTAATATTTTTTGACCCTGAATAGGTCCTCCAATAGTCAAAATAATTCTTTTTGTCACACTCTGGATCATTCTTCATGAAACTGATTACGGAAAAGCAAAGATGGACCAGCTAAGGCTTGAACCCCAATCACCTGCACTCTAGTCCACTAACATTGTGGTTTTATACTCTAAGCAGAAAGCATCATGGGAAACGTATCCAGGCATCTATGTGGTGGTGTGGGTTTTACTTCTTACTTCAAACGGGAAACTTTAAAAAAAAATCTAAGAAAAGTTCTAAAAGTCTTAATGTATTTCTTGTATTCACTCATTCTTTCACAAGAATGTCATAAGTAACTTCTATGTACAAATCTCCATAGCTGTGACCTTACTTATAGAAGCAGCTTAAACATTAAACACACTTGTCCAAGCACAAAAATGTTGATGTAAGGACAAGAACCCAGATCGCCTATCTCCTACGTCCTTTATCTCTGGTTTCTTTCCAACAATACTGATATGGTCTTCATAGCTTCAACCTTGGCAGTTGCTCACCTATGCCTGGCACTGTGCTCAGCCCTGGGTAATGCATGAACCTAAGACACAGTGCCTGTTCTCACAGGATCACAGTTTCACTAGAGAAATAAAACTAAAAGGCCTGAAAGAATTTGAGTTTTCCACCTTTTAAGGTAGGAGTTTTCAGAAATAGGAGGGCTGGGACTGAGAGAGGATTCCTGGACCAAGTGGGGTGCTTCTTATCTGCAATCGTCCCACAGTCCCTTCCTGCATTTTCAGTATTTGATTTCCTTGCAGGAAATCACTCCATGTGTATCTACTGTTCTTTTGCCGTCACCAGCTACAAGATAGTGAAGTCACTAGAAGAGGTTAAACCAGCTGGAGGAAGATTTGCCCACAGGTCAAGTCTTGGACACTTCTGACTAGAGCATGTACTATTTTGCAAGCTTGGACCCATGTTTCCTAAATAGGGTTCCCTCCCTCAGGGTTCTTTTCAAGCCTAGAGTTATGTTCATCCTCTAGTATGTATGAATGAAAGGCTTAAGAGACACCTTTCAGAAATTTGTAAGGTCATTTGTTTCTTTAAGGTACGTGCAAATATAAAAGCAATCCTTTCCCATAGCCCTATAACCACCCAGTTCATGAAATTACATTTTCCAGTATTATCAGTTTCTGAATACCCTAAACCAAGATGAGTCACTGAACTAAGAGAAGGAGTAATAATAATAGACAATTTTATTAAGCACTTACTATGTTTGAGGTACATTTGCAGATACTTCATATGCTTTAAGTCATCTAATCTTCACAATATATTAGAGCAGACTTGCCCTGAGCCCAGAAGTTTGGGTCTGTATGAAAAACTCTGTGTTATTCCTCCCTGAAATCTCATTCATTATAGGCTGTCTTCCAAAGGCACTGACATCTAAGAATTTTAGGGAAAATTTCTAACATTCTATTTGTCAAGAACATTTTGGACCATACTTAACAGAAGAATGCCTCCAGTCAGCCATTAATTATTTCAAATGCACTAATTTTTAAAGCAGCTGTGTGATCCCAAAGTGCAACATGTAAACTCTGAAATTTCCATATCTCTTTTCAACAAATAGTGTGTGCTCCTGGGAGAAGACATTTGCTATTGAGTGCATTTAGATGAAAACTGACATTTCTTATGGGAGTGCATTAGCCTGGGCTAGTATGGTGTGAAACAAGACCACAAATTCATAATTTAACAGTTCAGTTTTAGCAGAAGTGGTGACATGAACACTGAATGTTCATACTCAAAATCACTTCCAGCTCCCTAAAGAGATGCCTTAGATGGAGAATAGAGTAGTTCAGAAGGAATAATGACAATGGAATATAGCTTTGAAGAGGAGAAAAGAAAAATTAGAATTGAATAAAAAAAAAAGAGTAGCAACTTCAGCCATGTCTGTTCTTTAGAATAAGCATCTCTTGAACAGACAATGTTTCAAGCACATAACAGCTTTAATTTTATGCAGATTATATATTTACATGCTAATAAAATGGGAACTGGCTTGGTGGGGACACTTAGTGCCTAGGACAGAATTATTAATCAATATGTCTGTCTAAAGCTGTCACATCAATTACTTAAAGCCATGCAGAAAGTCAGATTTGGCCATTGTCATCTAAATTCTCTTCAGGACTATATTTTACAATCAAAAAATGAATGAGGTATATAGCCAAATCCCAGTAGTCAGGAAGGGAGTGAGGGAGGGAAGGAGGAAAGAAGGAAGGAGGGAAGGAAAGAAGGAAGGGGAAGAAAGAACTCTCTAAATTTCTTCACAGAGAAGATACACAAACAATGTCCCTTGAATTATATCTGTCCACACTGTTTGGTGGGCAGCCTGCCTCACAGCTGAACCATTCTGGAGGGCTGGCTTGACTTGCCATCTAAGACAATGCCCCCAGCAGGCAAATCTGGAGTAGCATTTTCTTACACCCTGATTGATTTTGATCAGCCCAGTTCTGATTTTTTCTTTTTTTTTCTGTTAGTGTAAGACAGATCACCAGAAACAAAGGATTTCTATTACAACTTAACAAATTTTAAAACAAATTTGGCTTTGCAGATTTATCTATGACACAACTGTCAGGACCTTTAAGTTGCTACCAGCCCCCTCCACCAGCTTCACATCTTTCTTAGGCTTTTTTTTTTTTTTAAGACTTTATCTACACGTTTAGGTAGAAGTGGGGAAAAGCTGACCTATAAATATCCTTGAAACTCTCAGACTTGGAATCAAGTTCTCTTTAGTACATCTTTAGAGAAACTAGAATTTTCCTGTCTTGTGCAGGAACTTGACCCTTTTTACGCATGAGATTTGGCACCTTCATTACCAATTTCTTGCAGATATACCTTTTCTCCATGCCCCAGCCCTAATAAGAAAAGACAAATCTCAAAGGAAGCTTAAAATATTTAATGACTTTGACTTTTAAACATAACCCAGATTAGATAGTAATGTCAAGTGATAATTTAATACACCAAAATATAGAACGGAACAAAACTTACTCTTTTATAAAGTTTAAACTCTAGTAAACTCTCACAGATTTAGAGTATTAGATATGAGAAGGGAAAGGAGACTATAAAATTTGAGATCATGTTCAAGTAAAGACAATGCATAAATACAATTCCACCAAGTGAAATTTAATAAAAACACATTTATTTTAAGAATGCATATCATGTAAAAGGATAAAAAGTACACGTGTGGAAGAATTGACCTAAATTATATAAATTGACTAAAACGGTAAGGAGATCATTTTTTAAAGTATCTTTTAAAAAGTTTTCTTAGCTAAACTAAGAGAGTAGATAGAGTAGAAATCAGGGCCAAAATCAAGCCATAGGAAAAGTATGGTTAGTGTCTGACTGACACTTCTCTTGCTGACACTGGATGTCACCACCACGAAAATGAATTCTAAATAGTCTTAGCATCTCTGTGTCTTTGGGGCAGGAGAAGCCAACTGGCAAAGCCTAGGACTTAAGATTGCACCTTTTCAAGAGAGGGAAGGAGAAATGGAGCCTCTGGCTTTCTGTAAATTCCACCCTTCCGTCAAGATTCACAAAAGTGAAATAACCCCCAAGCAGGAAGGGTTTGAGATATTTAGGCAGACTAAATCTAACAAATGTCCCCTATTTGAAACCAGCTTAAGTGCTCAGTGTGAAATTTTAGACTATTTAAAAGAGATTTCAGTATATTCAAGTAGAGAAAACTCATGAGAAGTGTCCCCCAGCAGAAATTTACTTGAACTTGCTTTAATGAGTATGAAAGATTCACCTCCTTGGCATACACAGATAATTCAGTTTAAGTCCTTAAAATTATCTTGTTTTCCTTGAAACAGGCCTCCTTTCACTCTCAATTGTGGTATCAGATTTGTAAGACTAATTCTTCAAGACTTGTACAAAGGAAAATGCAAACGAGTTAAGATGAAATTATTTACTGTAGATTTTAGGGATCTACACTCTGTGTGTGCATATGTATATGAGAGAGAGAGAGCGAGGTGCGGGGCAGATTGGTTTTTGTTTGAGAATGAATGGATGTGGTTAATAGTTTCCTTATGATTAACACTAACTAGTCATGCCTATATCAATGAGTACAATTGTAAGGCAACTAACTTTAAATGTTTTCATTAGAATGTTTTAAGAATTATCATTACCAGAGACTTTATTCTCTGATTCCTTTTTGATGGATATAACTTTTGAAGCCTGATTCAACCCAATGCCTTACTTGATTTGATCCAAATGTTAATGACAATACTTAAATCAATGCTCTATGTGCCACTGAAACTCTATGGATGTGTGGAGTTTATAATAGTGCGTAGTTAAGATTGGTAGGTATTTAAACGTTGAGAAGCAGCATGTTAACTCTTTAGAGATGACACTTTCAGATCTGCCAAGGGAATCCAGGACTTCTATCTCCTAAAGTATCTACCTCTAAAGCACCCTCACCCTTACCTTAATCTGAGCCTTGCTTAAATGCTTCCTTATCACTTGAATCTGCTTTCACTAATTATCAGTCACAAGAAACAATCTCATAGTAAGTATTTTCTCAAAATCATATTAAGAGCAACATGCTTGTAGTCAAATTTTGGCTCAAAAATCTCTCTTCTTCACCTTCACCCTTCTCTTTCCTTCCCTGGACCTTAACATCAGTTAATGGTATTGTCCCCCTTAAGGTTTAGGGTCTAGTTCTCCAAACCCTCTTCTCTCAGGGCTCTAATCTAAAACAGTATCAGGTGAACTTCTCATCAGCAAACAATACATTCCTTATGGGATTGTGTTATATTACAGATGTATCACCCTAAAGAAAGTAATTTGAGACTTTTAACTCTGATAGGATTTGGCTAGTTGAAAAAGTATATTAGATATATATTAAATAACCTGAGTAACATTTTATATTCAATTCATTAAAGTGTGTCACTTTTTATGCATTTCAAAGTGTATCCTCAGTCTTTGGAAACAGAGAGACATATATCTATGTACATACATGCAGATATATGTGGAAATACATTTTTTTCTGTCATAGTTAGATACTCTACACAGAGGAGCTATGAAGGTCTGAGCCACAAAAATCATACAAATCTTAGGTATCAGTAGTCTGGTTTCTATAGCACAAATACTGTTGCATGCAGCACTCAAATATTCAGCATAATACCTTATAATCTGGCATGCCTTTGACCCCTCTAAATTTAACACCATGTGGTTCTTATTCTGCTTAAGTTTCTTTTCTTACCAAAAATTAAATCTACTGTTTACCTTCTTGTTATATTCAACTACATTCGGTAGCCATTTATGGAGCACTTATTACATACCCATCTTTCAGCAAATGACTTAGAAAAATTTTAAAGAAAAATAAAACAGAGCCTCACCCTCAAAGGTCAACTGTTAGAGAGATGGAGAAATAAACAGGTAATTACAGGCTGTGTATCATATGACAACAGAGAAACTCAAAAGGCTCGAAGGAGGCATAGAGGAGAGAACAATCTTACCTGGAGTAGGGATCAGAATTCTATTCCTGGGAAAGATCTGGGCAGCTGTGAAGGAAGAACACATTTGTAAAGTTTTTTTTTTTTGCGGTACACGTGCCTCTCACCGCCACGCACCCCCCTCCCTCCGCGAAGCACAGGCTCCGGACGCACAGGCCCAGTGGCCACGGCTCACGGGCCCAGCCGCTCCGCGGCACGTGGCATCCTCCCGGACCCGGGCACGAACCCGCGTCCCCCACATCGGCAGGCGGACTCTCAACCACTGCGCCACCAGGGAAGCCCTTGTAAAGCTTTTGAACCTTACTTAACCTGCAGATTTTAAGCAGGAGAGTGATGTGGTCAGACTTAAAGTTTAGAAATTTCACATGGGAAACTGTGAAGGATGGATTAAAGAGGATGAGATAGAAGATAGGAAAGTCAATTAGAAGCTGCGGAGACAGGACGGGCAAAAATTAGTGGCCAATGAGATAAAGGTATGATGAGAGAGGCGAGGAGTTGACAGTGAGTTGGAGTTTTCTGAATTCATTGAGGGGGGAGTGAAAAAAGGGAGGGAGATTGTTCATTTGAAGACATGCCTTGTTTCCGAGCTTGGCATGAGGTCTGTGGGTATGCAGTGAAATACAGTGTGAAGGGCCATATCTAAATTTCAAAAAATAGAGGTGAAGTGAAGATGTTCAGACATTAAAAAATGTATGTTTGCTTTAGTGGACCATTAGGCTTTAGTGGTCCTTCTGGCCCTAAGAATAATTATATGACAAGTAATTATATTTTGTGGGGCTAAATCATCTCTCTTCAAGTTTGGTCCTTTGCAGGATGTCAAACCACCAGTTCCACATGCTCAGCAACTAGATCAAATACAGGGACACCTTGACTTTGTACACCTCCTGCCTTAGCTGAAGTATAACTGATTTTCTTTCAATTCATTCTAAAGAATATTTATCTCCATTTCAATTCAACCAAAATTTACTGAGTGTCTACTTGTGATCACTCCTTGGGATAAAAGCAAGAGAAAGAAAGAGAAGAAAACAGAAGATGTGATAAGGAGAGGATAAAATAAATTGTCAATATTTTGTAATAATTATTTTGTGACAGGTTCTATATACAATATCTGATTAAAGTCAGAATCTCTGTCTTCAAGGGTATTAGGGTTGAGGGGGTGAAGAAATAAGGGAGAATTAAGATCATTTTATTTTTTATATTTAAAATATTTTAAATAAAATTTTTAATTTTTCTCTAAACTGAAAAAGTAATTTTAAAATTATAACTGACATCAAAGGCAGTGTGTGTTGCGGGAATCATGTACATTTAAGGCATAGATATTATCAGAAGCCAGCTGGTCTTTACCACAGGTAGGACTCAAAGTAGAAATATGAGCAAACATTCAATCAACAGGACAGTAATAATTTGAAAGCAACAAGTTGTTTCTCATTTTCTTGAGGGAAACTTTTCTCCCTAAAAATTCCAGTAGCTCATAACACAAAACAGCTTCTCTTCCTTATCACAAAGGCTCCAGGAGGCCCTTCTCCCTCATATTTAATGCCACGTGCCTGCTTGAAAAGGAGCAGGTTCACTCCTAACTCCCCGGCCCATCAGATAGCAAAGCCGTGCCTTGCATTTGTACTTGGGTCTCACTAGTCTTTCCTCTAAGCAGACTTCAACTATTTTCAGAACAATCCTGGCCGCCAAACTGAGCTCAGCTCTTAGAAGTTAATTCAATGACAATTTGTGTAAAGCATCTTGCTCCGCATAAAGAAAGGAAACTATCAAAGGTCCCACTCATTGGTGGAAGATTTGGAATTTCTCATCACTGTTATCTAATAACAATTTACTTATCCATAGCTTCATCAGCCAAAAAGCAACCCATCCAACACTCACGTTCGTTAATTGGAGAAAGTTAACTCCACCAAAAGAAACTGAGAATTACTAAAATCTAGGTCCTGATCAATCTGTGTGTGTGTGTTTTTTTTTTTTTTCACATGGAAGCAAACTCCTTATGTATTCTTAGCCTAACTGCTCAGAGTTTTGGTTGGTAAATACTGGCGAAGCGTGTGTAGAATCAATATGCCTATAAAGGCATGAAATACAATTTAAGGAAGGTCAGTAGGCAGAATGATTCTAAGGGGAAAATCCTTCCTTCCAAGGTGTTACAACATTGAAATAACAGATTCCATAGCTATCCCTCTAGGAAATGAGTTTATGTAAACGAGACCATTCTGCTTTGTGCTCCTGAAGTCACAGAGTGTACCAGCTGTTCATGATCCCAAGGCTCAGGTGCATGATGTCGGTGAGTGTTTCATAAACCCCAATATTGGAAGGATTCAGCACCTACTGTTTTCTTTTCCCCCCTCTGAAAAATATTTCATACACTATATTTCATTGTACCAATTTTATTTTTAAAATGTAGCTGTCTTTATTTAAATGCCACGATTCATCTTATAATGGTATTTAAGGGGCTTTTGTGGCACTGTGCCAGATTTATATTATTAGAACCTAGGCATTTGCAAATGAACCTCTTTCAATTAGTGTTTCAGGAAGCAATTAAACTGTCTAAAGTGTATTAATGAATACACTGGAATTGGGAAGCCGATCCTCCTAATACCCCCATTATTAATGCACCATCTGCTTTGCTGCCTTAGGAGCATTCAGGATCTCTAACTTCAGGTCCACAAAACCCAATCATATATTCAGAAAGGTCACAGAAGCATAAGTTTGTAATCAGGCTCAATATCCTATATATAATATTACAGATTAAGTACATATATTTTTATTGGATTTTTTAAAGATGCAAATGAAGATGCATATGGGTTCTTTTTATTTTTACATTCTGTGTTATGTGTCAAACACTAACAGCTCTGTGAATAAAATCCTGGATCTGATATTCCTGCTAAAATCATGATTCTGTATGTACCCTCTGTGATTTTTAAGGATATCATTAGGATCCCTGATGAGGTTGTCTTTTTTCATTAATGAAAGATGTCGCTACTTGCTACTTGCTACTGAGTTGCAGCCTTTTTCACACAGAGTGGTCCAGGTGCTGAGACATTTGCTGGTGCCTCTTTCCAATGCTCTCCTCAGAGTCCCTGCTGCAGGACAAGGTTCTGGAGGAGCTATGCTTCCTGAGATATTTCCTGTTGGCTTTACTACCAAGAGAAACACAGGGCTGCAGGATACAGACTAGAGAGAGGACAGAAGTATGGGCAGGGAAGGCTGGTGTTTAGCACCACTCTGCTCCACGCTGGAAAGTCACCAAGTCACCAATTCCAAAAACATGCTGGCTTTAGTGATTAATTGCTGCTGAGGCAGTCAAAAGGGAAGAAGAAGACATTCTCTGCTTTTACAGAATTTAGAATCTAGTAGAGGAAAGAGGACACAGGCCCAAGGAAGGCTCATGAGCTGAAACAGGAAGGTTGGTGTGGAGTGGATGAGCCTAGGAGGACTCTATGGGATATGTAGGATTTAGGAAAGTAGAGAGAAAAGAGAACTTTCCCACAGAACCTTGGACTTCTCCTACCTTGTTTTCATTAACCACTGTTATGGGTTAAATTGTGTCTCCCCAAACTTATATGTTGCAGTCCTCACCCCCAGTACCTCAGAATGTGCCCTTATATGGGAAAAGGGTTGTGCATATATATTTAAATTAAAATGAAGTCATACTGAAGTAAGGTAGACCCCTGATCTAATATGATTGAATGTCCTTAGAAAAAGGGGAAATTCAGACCCAGAGGCACACACACAGGGAGAATTCCATGTGAAGATGAAGGCAGAGATAGGGGTGATGCAGCAGAAGTCAAGGAACAGCAAAGATTGCCAGCTGCCACCAGAAGCTAGGAGAGAGGCATGGAACAGACCCTTCCCTAACACCATCAGAGGGAGCACGGCCCTGCCAACACCTTGACCTGAGACTTGTAGCTTCCAGAACTATTAGACAAATACATTTCTGTTGCTTACACCATTCAGTTTGTGGTATTTTGTCCCAGCAGCCCTAGAAATTAATGTAAGTGCTATCATAGTAAATTATAAAATGCCTGACTTTCCTCTTGGATGATAAGCTCTTTGAAAACAAGAACAATGTTGATTTTATCTTTTTTGATTGCAAGCCCCTTATATAATACATCACTGGGTTTATAATGGGTGCTCAATAATTCTGGTTGAATGACTGAATTAGGATGAGCAGTTCACAGAGAAATTTGGAAAGTTCAGGTGACAGAGAGAAACAGCCTGAGACAGAAGGACAATTCTGGCAACTCCCTGGATGGGAGTGAAGGGGCTTTAGAAGAATCTGTGAAATTTTGGAACTCTGTATTGGCTTCTTCAGCAGGGAAGAGGGAGGGTATAGGAAGGCTAATCGGGTCACAGATCCCCCATGTCCTCTGCTGAGTCTTTGGTCATGCTATTTCTCCCCCAGGGCAGGCTCGTCAAGACCTAATTCATAGGATATAGCAAACACACACACACACACACACACACACACACACACACACACACACACACACACACTCACTCATGCACACACACTCAGGTCCAGCTCTGCTAACACGTGAGTACAATCATGTGCCTTTGCCATTTCTTCACCCACTGATGGCTCATTCACTCAAAGTCACAGGGAGTTCCCTTAATATAGGAGATCTGCTTCTTTATTCACCTGTCCTTTCAGAACTGTGCATTTCAGAGATAGAAGGTATGTTCAAGAGTGGGCAAGAATGATGAGGTGAGAAAGCAAGAGGAGAGATGTAGGAAGAAAAACTCATTTGCTAAGCTGAAATCCTGTTATGTGTTGGGCTCTGTGCTGGGAACTTCAACCACATCAACTCACCCAGGTGGATATCATAAACCCCAGTTTACAAAGGAGAAAGGGAGGCTCAGAGAGGTACAATTATCTGCTCCAAGCCATGCATCTAATAAGTAAGATGGCAGAGGTGTCACTCAGGTCTATTTGATTCCAAAGCCCCTGTTCCCTTTCTACTTCATTAAATTGCCTCTTTTTCTGGAGGCAGTATAAAATCAACACTCCCTTCTGTGCCCATGCATCCTCTCCTTTTATTCTTGTCTGTGCCAGACTGGCCCTTTAAATGAGCTGGCCCACTCGTCTTCTGCCTAGCAGCCAGTGCAAAAAGAAGCTGGCTTCAGACAATAGTGGTTTACCAAGCAATTTCCCAGGTTATTTCTGTCTCGTATGTTATCTATTCATCTGATTACTGTTCCCTGGTCCCTCAGATTTTTGCCTCTGGTCCCTCGGCTCCACCCTGTTAAAACTGGTTTACTGACCATGGGCTCCCCACTCCCCGCTTACCTCCACTTGCTCCTCTAGATTTTGTGTCCCCTGCAGCCATAGGATAGAGGTTCCCTCCCTTAACTGTACTCCTACTTTTTTTTTTTTTTTTTTTTTTCGGTACGCGGGCCTCTCACCGTGTGGCCTCTCCCCTTGCGGAGCACAGGCTCCGGACGCACAGGCTCAGCGGCCATGGCTCACGGGCCTAGCCGCTCCGCGGCATGTGGGATCTTCCCGGACCGGGGCACGAACCCGTGTCCCCTGCATCGGCAGGCAGACTGTCAACCACTGCGCCACCAGGGAAGCCCCTGTACTCCTACTTTTAGTGGATACGCCTCCTCCATCCTCACCAACTAAGCCAATCTTCTTCCCTGGAACAGATAAAGAGCATTTGAAGGTTGCCCATCAACATGATGATGGGCATGTGAGAGGAGAAGGGTCCTAGAACAGGATCCAGGTGAACTCACACAATCCTGGCCTTATCACCAACCAGATATGTAGTGTAGAGGAAGGCACCAGTTTCCTATTATAAAAAATAGGGTGTTACACAAAGGACTTGTGAGGTTCCTTCTGCAGTTAACAATCTATTAGTCTCTGTTAAAACAAACGTACAAAACAAGGACCTTTATAGCACCATAACAGCTGTGTTTGCACTTGGCCATCATTTTTAAAAAAAGACATTGGGGGACTTCCCTGGTGGTGCAGTGGTTAAGAATCTGCCTGCCAGTGCAGGGGACACAGGTTCGAGCCCTGGTCCAGGAAGATCCCATATGCCACGGAGCAACTAAGCCCGTGCACCACAACTACTGAGCCTGAGTGCCACAACTACTGAAGCCCATGTGCCTAGAGCCCATGCTCCACAACAAGAGAAGCCACCGCAATGAGAAGCCCACGCACCGCAATGAAGAGTAGCCCCCGCTCGCCACAACTAGAGAAGCCCGCACGCAGCCAAAAATAAATAAATAAAATAAATAAATTTAAATAAATAAGTAAAAATTAAAAAGACATTGGTGACTTACAAAAGAAAAGCATCTCTTTTACATACTTGTTTGAACTTTTGAAAATCAACTTTGGGGAAATAAATCACACTGCTCTGGTCATTACAAGATTGTACATTAGGAAATATAGTCTGTCCTGGAAGCATTAAGGAGAAAAACATGTAATGTAGGACTGAGGCATCTGCCAAAACAGTGACTTACTGAATGCGCCCTATGTGGACACATTTCCTAGTTTCACTTTTGCATATGGTGCCTGTCAGGATGCTTTTGCATGGAATATGCAGCATTTCCACGTCTTTTTGGCAAATGTTTATTTTCAGTACCTACTCAAAACTAGTGATGAATAAGAACTCAAGGTCCTTAAATCTAGAGACTGCAGGGGTTCTGCTCGTGGAAGCTTTAGAGTTGATTGGATGGAGACTATACATACTCATGTGCA
This sequence comes from Neophocaena asiaeorientalis asiaeorientalis, assembly GCF_003031525.2. Taxonomy (NCBI): domain Eukaryota; kingdom Metazoa; phylum Chordata; class Mammalia; order Artiodactyla; family Phocoenidae; genus Neophocaena; species Neophocaena asiaeorientalis. Next base: position 4,696,039 of record NW_020173656.1, read on the forward strand.
AATATCTCATTTCTTAGAAAGTCAGATAACTAATTCATTATATAATATTTTGTCTTGTCAGTAGTAGGTTTACAGCATTCTTTACAGAAAACACTTTATTCTTTTTAAATAGGACTCATTTGGAGGAAAGGCAGAGAAAGAATAAGCAAAATATATATTCACTTCTTCAACTTCAGTAAAACCAGTTCTCCAGTCACCATGTTAGAAATTCTCCCCTGGAATATCTGAAGAGCACAGTATATAACAGTTCAGTCATTGTCTCTGAAGGTCTTGGGAAAAGTACACATAACTGCTCCAGGGTTATATCCTAATAGCTTCTCATTAATAGACTTGAAGGGATTAATGTTCCTGGTAATCTCCCTGGCAACTTATATCACTTATCCTTTTCCCAATTCAATGCCATTCTCAATTATTTTTTATCCTTTAAATAATCATTGAAATTCCACTTCTTCCATGAGGCTTTTCCTGAATAATGGGGAAAAAGTGACTTCCCTTCCATGCAAGGTGACCAACCATCCTGCTTTGCCAGGACAGTCCCAATGTAAAAGACCATGTTCTGGGAAACTTTCCAGTCTCAGGGAATGTTCATGACTGATATGGATTGAATTACATCCCCTCAAAATCTTATGTTGAAGCCTAACTCCCAATGGGATGGTATTTGGAGATAGGGCCTTTGGGAGGTAATTAGGGTTATAGGAGGTCATGACCTGGTCATCCCTCATGATGGGATTAGTGTCTGTATGAGAAGAGACACCAGAGGGCTCTCCGTGTGTCTCTCTCTCTCTCTCTCTCTCTCTCTCTCTCTCTCTCTCTCTGTCAAGTGAGGACACAGCAAGAAGGTGCCTGTCTGCAAGGCAAGGAAAGAGCCTTTATCAGAATCTGACCATGCTGGCACCCTGATCTCAGACTTCCAGCCTTCAGAATTGTAACAAACACATTTCTGTTGATTACGTGGCCCAGTCTGTGGCACTGTGTTATGGCCCCCAAGGTGACTAACGCAGTTAACCTACCTCCGTGTCCTCCCTAGGGACATATGACTTCCAAGGAGTATTCTTTTTATATGAATTTTTTTTTTTTTTGCGGTGCGCGGGCCTCTCACTGTTGTGGCCTCTCCTGTTGCAGAGCACAGGCTCCGGACGCGCAGGCTCAGAGGCCAGGGCTCACAGGCCCAGCCGCTCTGTGGCATGTGGGATCCTCCCGGACTGGGGCACGAACCCGTGTCCCCTGCATCGGCAGACTGACTCTCAACCACTGCGCCACCAGGGAAGCCCTATATGAATTTTTATTACCTCCAATACACTTGGCATCACACATTTAGGAGTGTATCCTGAAGGCTGGAGAGGGGATTAGTCATTTGCCTGTTCTTAAATAGTTTTAGATCCCAGGGCTACCTTGTTTTTGGTTATGTTGGCCAGACCACATCTGACACACTCTGTACCATTTCCTAATCCAGAGCCAGGCACTTGTATTGGGTGGACCCAAGAATGAGGCTTATTTCACAGATAGCGATTAGAAAAATGGAAAATCGGTAAAAGTTACTAATTCTCAGACATTTCATTTATCTGACATCAATCAACAAACAAGTATTTACTGAGATCTCCTTTGGTTGGCTTTTATAGGCAGGAGTTCAAGATGGATTTTTTTTAAAAAATGGTTTCTAATCCAGCTTTGGCACTTCCTAGCTGTGTGAGCTGAATATTTGTTTAATCCCTCTGAGTTTTAGTTTCTTTATCTCTAAAATGGATATAATCATATCTTCATTACAGGAAAACTATAAAAATTAAACAAAGACTGGCGAATACTGCATAGTGTCTTGTAAATATTAACTAAAATATGTAAAATAACTAATAAACATTGTAAAAGTAGCTATAGACTAGCACAGTATTTTGAAAATACTAGTTAAACTTAATGAATGAACCCAGGCTTGTGCTCAGTATAATGAAGGGCACAGAAGGAGAACAGAATAGAATTCTTCAAGGTCTACTTAAACCTGCAAGCATTTCACACTGTTTCTTAGGCATCATTACCCACATCCATCTGCACATCGAAGCTTCCCACATAGATAGCTCTAGTCCAGATCTCCCTGCAAAAGTCCTGACCCATACGTTGCGCTCCACTTGTATGACTGAAAAATACATTAGACTCAACAGTATCAAGACATAACGCATTACCCCACCCCCCACATCTCCTTCCAACTAGTGTGCATGCCAAACACCTTGGAGCCACCCTTGGCAACTTACTCCCCTTACCTCCCACAGTCATGTCATCACAGAGTCCTACTTACCTTAATTCCTACATCATTCCACCCCCTCCATCGCCACTACTATCACCCTGTCTGGAGCTGTCAGCGTTTCTTCCCTGGACTGTTGCAGTAACTTTCTAAATGATCTTCCTAAACTCTTCTCAAAACTCTTGCTCTTATCTGATCTTTTATCAGATAACCTCAGAGTGACATTGGCAAAACAAAACTAAGGCCATGGTCCTGCCACACTACAAAGCCCTCAGTGGTTTCCTATCACTCATAGAACAAAGACCCAAATTCTTCACAAGGTCTACAAGACATGACCTGCCTGAGCCCCGCCACCTCTGCAGCCTTTTCTCATAGCTGCACACGCCCCACTCTCCAACTCACATTGATCTTCAGGTTTCCATCATGGAGCTTTATGTGTCTGCTATTCCCTGTGGTAGGAACATTCTACCTCTCCCCTACCCTTTCCTAAATAATTCCTGATTATCCTATCTATTTCAACTCAAAAATTACTTTGTCAAGAAGCACCCTATGAGTTCTCAAAATACCTGCTATTTATCCCTGGGAAAGCATTTTAAATAGTTTTCAATTTTATACCATTTGCAATTACTTATGTCAGTGTCCTTCACCAGAGCATAAGTTCTATGAGAGTAGGTGAACACTTGTGTTCACCATTGTGCCATGGATCCTATTCCAATCCATGGCATATAGTAGGTGCTCAATAATAATTTGTTGATGAGGGAGTGAACAAATGGGTGAATGAATAAACAGCAAATGTTACAGCCAGATCATCACTAAGTGTCAAAGTACCTGGCAAAAGAGAGTAAGAAGAAGAAAGCTGTGGAGGGTAAGGAAGTACTCCCTGAGAAGGCAATAATCAGAGAAAGGAATGCCGGAGAGGGTGGAACCGGGAATAGAATTTAGATAATTAAAGAGGTGTGGATAGGGAGGCTGTTTTCCAGGTATTGACATTAAAGGTCAGAAGTCTTAGAGGCTGGAATAAGCATTTCATATACAGAGAACAGTGAAGAGATTCATAGCCTACCATAGGAGACTGAGTGTGTATAGTTACGTGACCAGAGAAAAAGCAGGGTACCGATTTCAAAGTCTGAGGGATGCACATTATTTGTCTTTATTTCCAGCTATGATTGGTGTTTCAAAGGGGTGGTTTAAATTAAAGCAAAAACTGAAAGTCTTCTGGATGGACAGGGATGAGCAAAAGTTCTTTTGCAGGGAAGGACTGTCATCTGTTTGTTTGGGCTGATACAGGCTTTTGTCTCACTCTATGGAGACAAATGACTCTATGTCTTTCTGCCAGTTACATTATTAACTGTACTGGCATTTTATTTCTAAGTCAAGGGATAATCTGAGGCCAAACAAAGAGGAAGCACTGAGAAGAGGCCTTGCCATGGCTGCTGACTACCTGACGTCTCAGAATGAAGAATCATTGCCTCAGAAATATTCCGAGCACTTCCTCTACACCCCAATCAGGGAAGTGTTACAGTGAGACTCAAAAGTGAGTTTGTTCAATCTCCTATCTCACCACAGGTTTAAAGAATCATACCCCAAGCATTTAAAATAATTAAAACCCACTCTTCTCATGATCATTGACAAAGATGCCTCGGTACACCTATGGACATCAAAACAGCCTCTTGTGCTGCTTTCCAAATGAACTGCAGGGAGTGGATTTTATGATATAAAGGGCAGTATGAATTGGGGAGGAGGAAAAGTTATGGTGGAAATAGTCATGGTTAGAAATCATAAGATACCAAAGGCTAGATGCAGAGATTTTAACACAAACATGGTCCACAGCCCAAGTTGCCGATGAAGACAAAGACCCAATTAATTGAGGAGGATGAAAATGAAGGACCATAGGCTACAGTGAGAGCGGTTGGGAGCACATGATATATTGAAAGAGCAGAGACATTAGGGAACCTGTTGACACCAGTTTTAGTGGCACTTGAAATTCTCTGTGTAAGTAAAACCCCCATGAACTTGATGCCTGATTCTGAGAAGAAAGTATGAGTTCAGTCAGCAGGATTGCTTGGGTCACAAGTGTTACTGTAAACACCTATGCCTTTGTCCCACAGTATGACAGGACTCAATCTTTATTGCCTATTCAGTATCTTTACTGCTGGTTGAGATGAAGGAATCTACAATGTGCTCATCAAATTTGCAAACTATACTAAGTTAGGCAGATCTGCTAATACCTCCACAAGACAGGAATAAAATTCAAAGTGATCTTGGCAAGATGGAGTGACTCTATTGTGGGTCACTTTGGAACAAGGAAAAATAAACAAGGGTTCCAAGACAGCCACAAGCTAAATACAAACATCCTAGGCTCAGAAGTCAAACTCCCCTCACCCTTTCTCTTTCAGAACTTCTTGAAAGTTCTGGATTACACTTTAGACACAAAACTTTAAAAGGAATGTGAGTAAACCAGAAATGTTTTACTGGAAAGGAATCAAAGGAAAATGACAAGTTATGCCCAAGCATATGGAAGGTGCTTAATAATTGTGTGTTCAATAGAGAAGGAAGGAAGAAGGAAGTGAAGGGAGGAAGGGGAAGGAAAGACGGAAGAAAAAGAAATGGTAGCATGGAAGAGAACAAATGAGACTGCTATGGGTAAAAATCTGCATGACCTTGAAGGGAAGAATCATTACTCAGAGCTGGAAAGAATAGATATTCATCAAATGAAAACAGGAACTGCACCAACTGGTTTCCCTGAGTCCCTCTCAGCTTAGATATGTTACGATGCCTTACTTCAGAGCTGGTAATTCATGCCACTAGGTAAACGAGAATCACACTCAGGATATGCACCCCTGGTTATGGCGAAGCACTGGGGTCAGGCTCCTCCTTCCTGTGCCTCCCCATGTACGCCTCGCTCCTTCACTGCATTTCTCATAGTTTCTTCCCATGGTTTCACAAGATGCCCACATTTTCTCCACATCCTGAATATTACTTCAGAGTTAAGAAAAACTCAAATAAGCAGTCAAAAGTTTCACCTATGATCTGACTCAGAACTGAAGCTAGACTGAAGAAGGGCAGCCAATGCTCCATTGACAGCAGTGGTTTCCAAGCTTGGCTGCATAATATACTCATCTGCAAAGGTTGGAAACTTCTCCAAGACCAGACCAGATCTAAGACCAACAAAATCAGATTACCAGGGAGTGGGTCCCAGGCATTAGGCTGCTTTTAAATTTCTCCAGGTGATTCCAATGTGCAGCCAACGTTGAGAATCAATACTTTACAGGGTAGTTGGTTATTTTTCTTCACCTCAGAACTCTGCCAGAATATTCCATCCCAAAAGCAGCCTGTGGGGCAAACCTAATACATGTTCTTCACTTAGCTAAGGAACAGGGTCAGGCACTTCTAGTTGGGTCAAACAACTAGATTTAAACAACTAAATGTGAGTGTCTCTCACATTTTAATGTACATACAAATTGCCTGAGGATCTTGCTAAAATGCAAGTTCTATTATCATAGCACTGAGGTGGGCTTGAGTTTCTGCACATATAACATGCTCCCATGTGATGCTGGTACTACTGGTCTGTGGACCACATGGATAGCTGGAACTATAACTTCAAGCTTACATTAACTAATCACATAGTCTCCAATCAACCACAACAGCCACTTAGCAATGTCCTTGGCTCTAAATAAATGGAGGCTGAGAGTTTACTCTCCGTGTTCTGTAAGAGCAACAGCGTAATTCTCAATCCAAAGCAGGTACAGTTGGGAGCCTTAGTATCTTTTGATGGTTAATTTTATGTGTCAACTTGACTGGATCAAAGAGTGCCCAGATATCTGGCTACACATTATGTCTGGTTGTGTCTCTATACATATATCAGTTCCTATCGGCTCTGTTTCTCTGGAGAACCCTGACTAACCCAGTATCCCCTAAGACTATCTTGAGAAGTGAAGGATTGTGGGACCTAATTACAATGTGTGGATGGTTTTCCCCACAGCACCAACTCTCAGACACCAGCTGGCTCTCCTACAACTCAACTCAATTTCAACACTATCTACCTGCAGATAGCATCACATTTCACAGGCTCAGTCCCACCAGACTGTCCCCCACTTTAGATGCCAATCACAAATCCAGGTTGTCACCTGTGAGTCTGAATGATGGGTTATAAGTCAAAGGTTTCCATGACCCCCTCGTCAGGTTCAATTAATTTGCTTAGAGTGGCTCACAGAACTCAGGAAAACAGTTCACTTATGTTCATAGTTTTCTTATAAAATAATATGATAAAGGATACAGATGAACATCCAGATGGAAGAGGTGGCAGAACTTCCATGCCCTCTCCACATGCATCCTTCTCCCAGCACCTCCAAGTGATCACCAACCCAGAAGCTCTCTGAACCCCTTTTCTTTGGGTTTTTTATGGAGGCTTCACTATGTAGGCATTATTGATGAAATCATTGGCCAGGGTGATTGATTCAACCTCAGCCCCTCTCCCCTCCCCAGAGGTCAGGGATGGGACTAAAGACCCTCTAATCACAGGGTCAGCTCCCCCTACAATCAGCCCCCACCCTTAGGAGCTTTCTAAAGGCCTCCTCATTAATATAACAAAAGACACCTTTATCACTACCACCACAGGAAATTCCTAGGGTTTTAGGAGCTCTGTGCCGGAAACAGGGATGAAGACCAAATACATATTTCTTATCATAAATCACAATATCACAGGAAGTGTTTCTTAGACTGTTATGTGCATGTTAATCACCCAGGGAGCTCTCTGAAATGCAGATTGTGATTCGGTAGTCCTGAGGGGGCATGAGAGTCTACAGTTGTAGCAAATTCCCAGGTGATGTCAATCCTGCTGATCTAAGAACAACACTGAGTGAAAAGGATCTGGGGGAAGTTTTATTGGCTTCAAACGATGCGGCATCCAAACTTTGGAGTCCCCAACCCAAGAACTCTCTCTGTTCAGTTCAGTTTGCTTAAGTCCCAAAAGTCTAACTCTTGATGTCTTTTAAGTAATAACTCCCAGGCACATAATCAACTCTGACCATAATTCTCCTTCATTGCTAACAGTCAACTTTTGAATAGACCTAAAATTACAACCCCAAAGAAGGCAATGAGCCCTTCCTCAATGAGCCCTTCCTCAAGCACAAAAATCCCCAATATTAAAGAGAGTACTACCTGTGTTTGGAAACCAGCCTTATTCAGGATCTTTAGAATAAAATCCTATGGAAAGTATATGGTAACAGGGATCTAAGGTGGACCAAAGATTCCCTGATCCCAGATAACAAGAGGAAATCAAGTATCAGGAGTATTCTGGTGAGACTGCACGGATATACATTAATTGTTCAACTCAGAACTATCTGACATCACCATCATTATTTTCATTGCCACCAGTTCCTCTCTTTAAGGAGAACTCAGCACTTAGAGAAATACTGGCTCTTTCTTCTCAATTCCAGCCATTTAAAAAGACTAATTGGAAGTGTTCAGGAAGAAGTAGGGACAAGCACATCGCACCACAAACTTTAAGACTTGATTTCCAGCCCCAACTTAGCACTGATTAGTGCTAAGAACTTGGGATAGTCTCAAGTCTTCTTGAAACTAGCTTGTCTCCTCTACAGAGTGAGGTTATTTGTCATAGGTGTTTAATGAAGTTCACATACGATAATGGATATGTAAGTGCTTAGGAAAGCAAAACAAAAGATTTGTTCCAAACTTGGAAACTTCTACTCAATTTAGCCAACTTTCTTTGAGTACCAACTGTGAGCCTGAAAACATGTCAAGGATGACTTCTCTAGCTGTGCCAAGAAACACTATCATAGCTGCAGAGCTTTGGTCCTTAGGACACACATCAGTTTAACGTCTCATAGAAAAGGCTCCCAGTTTGACAGCATCCCAATCACTGCCTTGGCCATGGTGACCGTAGAGAGTAACCTACTCTATGTAATTTTCATCTGTGTGTATGAGGCTATTGGATAAAGAGGTGAGGAGGAAAGAGGTTTCTCTCTGAGGCCAAGCCAAGTTAGAGCCTGTGCTCTAATTCATGAAATGTTATTATCATGTATGTAGTATGGACCTTGTCATTAGACTAAAATGGGTCCCAATTCCATCTTGGCTTTTGCTTAGTTGCCTTGTTACTGATGTGTCACTTACCCTTTCTAAGCTTCCGTTTCCTCGTCTGTAATACAGGAATATTTCTATTTCCTTTATCTTCTGTCATTAATAAAATGAAGACCGGGACTTCAATAGAGACAATTTCCTAAGGATAGTTTCCTAAGTCAATTTCCAAAGAAGTATACAGAACAGTAGGCTCATTCCTGGCTGCCTGAATCACCATTCTTTAATATCCTTTCTTCAAGAAGGGATGGTTTCTGCTCTAAAGTCCTGGCTCAATGGGGGAGCCAAAATCTTTCCTTTAGTAATCTATTATATAAATTTGAGAACAGTTTACAAAATTAACAATATATTTCTTTGCCAAGAATCTCAAATTATAAGAGAGAGTGAGAGAGAATAAAACAAGCAAAACTTCACAAAGTATGTACCTTGAATAATCCACTTAACGGATACAGTTTGCCTTTGAAGGCACCCAGAACCTGGGTCCTGTCCTACTTATGAGAAGAGACCACAATCAAAGAGCTCTCTTCCATTTTTCAAAGTCTAAATCTGAGAGAGTAAAGTGGCGAGAGGGTCTCCACGTCTTACACTCCAATCTACCTGGGGCCTGCCTTCCAAATTCTGGTTTTCCTGGCTAAAACCAGTCTCTTCCATTGACAATGTCCAACTCGTTCAAAAGATACCAAAACAAGCTTTAGAATGTTGTACTAAAATAACAGAACCGAACTTTCAAGGAGGACACTCCCATACACATTATCAGTGGGTTATTTCATCACAGTCGCACGATTATACTCAATCAATAGTAGTCACTGCAATTTCTTTCTTGTTGTTGTTATTGTGAGTCAGATGTTTTAACTTGCAGGTTAAAATATTTGTGGTGAGGATGTAATGACAGACAAGCCACACAGAGTTACTTATGGTCTTGGCAACCCTCAGCATTCCCCTCGGTCATGAAAAGGCTTTGCGATGACACCCAGCTGAAGCCAATAGGAATGAAGCCTCATAATACTGTCAGCAATGTTTATTTGTCATTCATCACGACATAAGTCATAAGAGATTCAGGATCCAAGAATTGGTCAGAAGGGGCTCACGCAGAAGAAATCACTGTCCCAGGCTGCTGATGAGACCAGCTGGCCTCAGCAGCTGTATTTCTCAGGCACCAGAGAGGAATAACACGCTGTTTGTGATTCCTTGATTCAGAAAAGGATTATTAAACACACAGCATAGGGAGCCTCTGCAAAAAGTAATGAGTTTAGTAACTGAGATTTGTGGTGACGACCCTAAACTAAAGCAGAAAATATCAAAGTTGGGTCAATAGTATAGATTTCTCCCTTTTTAACAGTGTCTTAATGATCACAAAGAGGGCTGTTCTGTTTTGATTTTTTTTGTTACATTCCAGTTGGCATTTCATGTTGACCTCAAAACAATTTATTTAGTAGGAACATCCCTAGAAGTATAGCTAATAAGTGCAAGGGATGATGTTCTCACAGGCTGTCAGTTTCCAAAGGAGATGGGTGTGGGTGTGTGGGTGTGTGTGTGCGTGTGTGTGTGCGCGTGTGCGTAAAGAAGTGATGGCCTCTCATCTTTTTCAGAAAAACAACCACTTGATTTTGTCCCAAGTCAAATCAACATAATTCTGTCTCAAAATTCTCTTGAGAATGTTTCATAGCCGCTCAGAAAAGAGAACACATAACTTTTGAAGTTATGTGCTTAGGCTCCATTGCACACTGGGGGGTTATGAACATGAGAGGCTTCAGTTGGGTTTTCCATTTAAAGGGTTTGGCCTAAACTGAAGTATGGCAGGTTCCTGGGCAGAAACTTATAGCAGTGTTTGAGGTCGTGTCATACAGAAGTCATCTAGTATCGTTTTGGCTAAATGTACAGGAAGTTGGAAGGAATTTCCAATCTATCTCATCTTTTCCCAAGCCACTGCCCCCACCCCTGATAGCAAAATGCAGTTCTGAGAGGACTGGGAACCCAAGGGCCACTACCTCACTGTTTACCACATGCTTAATTATGAAGCTCTCATTTTGTTCTGCAATCAGGGAAAGCAAAACATCATTTACAAGAGAAACCACCAGAAAAGGTCAGTCCTGAGAAGTGATTGATGCATTCCCACAAGGAAAAGACTCTCATTCGAAGCCTGGTGGTTGATAAACACACTTATCTCACTCCCCATGGTGGAAACGTACAGCTTTCTGGAGTCAGTGAAGTGGCACAAACGAGGAGCGGGCTTCCCCGGGGCTGTGGGCAAGGCCAACAGCGCACTGAGCAGAAGCCCGGCCTCCAGGCATGGCTGCAGCCATCACATCACGGGCCCATTAGGAAACTCATCACTGTTGTCAGAGGGTGCGTTTCCCCAGAGGCGCTGACATACTCAGCCACAGCCCCACACACATACAGTCACAGTTCTGCCAGCGCCAGGGGACCCCAGGCCGGAGATGGCAGAGCAATGGAACCGCAGGGAAACCTCAGGCCACCTTCCAGATTCAAGGTGTTATCTGTGCACTCAAGGTCTGGTTATAGGAAAGACAGGGCTTCTCTGCCCCTGCAGTTCTATTTTCAGAATTTGGAAAGCTCTCATCACTACAAAATTCCTTGGCAAGATCAGGACCCAGCAAAACTATAACAAGGATAATCCACCTAGTGTGGCTCTCCCTCCTCTGTGCCTGGGTCCCTGGTACTTGCAATACCAAATGGCAGGCTGCACAGCCGGAGGACTCAGCAGTCCACTCAGGCCCCTGCTTTGTTTAAACCCTTTAATGACTCCAAATGTCAGGAAAGTTTCTCAGGCTTGAGATTTTTAGCACAACTGAACACAGCAACCCCACAAACATTAAGAAGGCAACAAGCTAACCTACAGGTAGCTGAATATCTACACTGAGATCCTATATTCAGAGGTGAAGAGGAGGTAGAGGGAGAAAGACTATTCCAAAGCTCGGTCCAGCATCTCACATCTAAAATTTAACATGACAGCTTAGTCAATGAAATAATTTGGCTGCCGATTCCCCATTGGCTCCCAGAGACATCAAATCCAGCATGATCTCAATCATTCAATAACCATTTATTAGGCACCTGGTAATCAATCCGAATAAAACAAAGATTCTTCCTCTACGAGTCAGGGTGCTTGGTTAACAATAACAGAAATGATGGCTTATTAGAAGAGTACTAAGTAGTTTGCAATCTCACGGTGTAAATGAAGAGCCAGCCTTAGAAAACAGGCAGGAACCAGAACCAGAGGCAAGGTCATAGTACAGGGATGATCTAGATGGGACACTACTGATATCACCACTGGACATCAAACGCCACTACTGAGGTAGAGCAATGATCTCACCAGACCATGGCTTCTACCATAACCATGGCTGGAATCAATTCTCAGCAGCCCCTAGTGATAAACATTAATGCTCCAAATTAAGGTTCTAAGTAGGATCATGGGATCAGCTAATTTATATCATGTACCTGTGCGCCAATGTTGGGAGCAGGAAAGGACTATTTTCCAGACTTTTCGGCCTCTGTAGTCAGAAGCAGGGCCTCTTGTTGTAACATACATGATGATATATTCTACTAGAGAAAGAGTGTTAAGATTTCCAATGGTCGAGAAAAAAAGAAAAAGCGAAATGTCTGCTAAAAACTTCAGAATGGAGTAGGAGCCGGGAGTGGAGACCTGATTATCTATAAATGTACATAACTATGACACCAGCAAAGTAAGACAGATGCTACAGGTGAGGTGCTAGGGATAGATCTTGGCACCTAAATAAAGAAAATACTACTCTGGCTGGGGGGTAAGGAAAATTTCATATAGAAATAATTTTTAGCTGAACCTTAAATGAAAGATGGGCTTTCAAAACGTTTGTAAAGATACTGCAGGGAAGAAATACCCCCTGTAGTATTAGAAGACCTTCCCAAGTATAAAATGAAACTTTGTTGGGGAGAGGTTTGGATGAGTGGACAGATGCTTTGTATACAGCTTGAGAGCTTCTGCCAACTTAACCTTTCAATAAATCAATGATCTTTCCAAAACAGAACAAATTCACATGACACTAAGGGAAAAGTGATATTCATCCCCAGGGCAAAAACAGAACAGGAAAAGTTATGCCCATCAGTTTCATCTTAACTTCATATCACAAATAGGGAATTAATATAGAGGGAATACCTAACCTCTTTGCTTTTACAAAGTCATGCTAACTATAAACACAGACGGAACCAAACAGAAAACTATTGACTCATGGCTGAGTTTGGTTTCTAGATCTTGAACAGGTTGAGAAACTGCATATAATCAATTAAGTTGAAGTAATTAATCAATTTCACTAAGGCTGAAGAAAGATCTATTATAGAACTTTTCTGTGAGGGAAGGAAACTCTTTCCACCATGTGCCAAATTACTTAACATGACCATCAACGCTGGCATCTAACTGATTTGCTTTCATCACATTTCTGTCTATAATGACTGTTGGAATTTTACATATGAGAAAGGACATGAAAATTCAAATTCAAGACGAGGAATTTTTCTTACATAGAAATGTAAGAATTACCCTGTCTTTGTCTGAAAGAGGGTGACCTAAATGGCAAGGAGTGTGAAACACCAGGCACAAGAGAAATGTGAGGAAAAGCATAGGAAGAGCTAGAATGCAAGGGCCAGAGAAGCTGCAACTCAAGGGGAATATGGGAATTCTTTTCAAATAGCTGATGGATTATAAGATAAAATTGGCAAAAATTAAAGTAATCCAGTAATGGATTCAGCTATAAATAAGAATGGACCATTCAAGTAGAATTTGGATAATGATCCGTTGTTATGGTGATGACTGCTGAAGTTCTTCAAATTTCAAAGCTGAAATGACCAGATGGGATAGCTGCATGTCGATTTGTCTAAATCTAAAGGTCAGCATAAGAACATTTATATAAATAATTTTGAAAAAAATAACTACTGTTGACTAAATGAATGCATGATTCCTGTATAAAGATCACGTTAATAGAGAGCAAAATCTTGAGTTTCTTCTCATTAAGCGATAGTTGCCAAAGACTTTACAAGGACCTAAAGGATCTTTTGCTACTGGAGTTATCTAATTATTCCTGGAGGTCAAAATGAAGTCATTTCTGTAAACAATTTCTGAAAGATAAAATATTCTTTGGATAAACAATTCTTCCATGAAGATCAGATAAAAATAAATCAAGATCTTGGGTCCCCTGGCTGATGTCTAAGTGGCATTAACTGTCCCCACTCCTCTCTCATCTCCTCTTCTACCTGCCCCACCCTCAGTCACTCTATCATAGTCACCTCAGCCTCTTCAGATGTGCCAGGTACCATCTTGCCTCAGAGCTTTTGCATTGGATGGTCCCTTGGACTAGAATTTCTCTCCCAGAGAAGAATCCCTTTTCTCCATATCTCACCTTCTTGGGATGGTTTTCTATGACCACTCTACATAAAACTCCCTACCACAATGCATACAAAACACACACACACACCACCCACATACTTGTGTATATGCATATACATACACAGCAGAACCAATCTCCATACCTGCTTTTTGATTTACATATACTTCCCACCTTTCAAAATTCATACTTACTAATTACATTCACTATCTCTCTCCCCATTTTAGAATATAAGCTAAAGAGTTAGGAGTCTGCTTTATACATGAAAGAAATCCTCACGTCTCAAACAGTACCTTGCACATAGTAAACCTCAATAAATAATCATGGAATAAATTGAAGCATACAGATTTGACTATGATATTACTGTTAGGATTTGGTATCAGCAACATAACTATAAAATACATTTGTGGTAACTCATGCATTAAAAAAATTATAATGAAAAGTAGACATTAGAAGTTACAAATTGAAAGAAAGAAACTACTTACTAAACATAAAAGGAAAAGCTAGCACAGTATTTAGAGGGAAATGTATATCCTTACGTTAGAAAAAAAGGAAAGGCTGAAAATTAATGCTCTAAATATTCATCTCAAGAAAGATCAACATACTATAATAAATTGAAATAATTTAAGAGAAAGGAAATAACAGAAATAAAATTAGTTAAAATAGAAGATGAATACAAAAAGAGAGTTTTAGCAATATCAAATTTGGTTCTTTGAAAACACTAAAAATACTTTTAAAGAAAAAAGAAATGTCCTTGTCAAAAGTGATCAAGAAACCAAGGGAGAAGATACTAAAAAACAATAATCAATGGGGAACACACAGAATTCAACATGAAAGATGAAAAAGGGGAATACTAACTAAAACTTTACTGTAAAAAGCAAAAGTTAGACAAAATAAGTATTTCCTTGAAAATACCATAAGAAAAACGAGCTGAAAAAAAATAAGAACAACATAGACCAAAATTAAAAGATAAAATATAAGGAGATATGGGTGAAGAAAGGAAATAGAATAAAATCAAAATAGAAAAGCAAAATTAAAATCCACCAGGAAGGCAGTAAAGAGCAGGTATGATTTTGTGAAAAATCAGATCAGACGTTTAGAACAACCTGAGAATTTCCCTGAAAATGAGGAGAAAACCAAAAGGAGATGGAAAACAATGAAGGAAATAGTAGAAATACAGATTCACTCTAACAAAATATGCATTCTAACTTAAAAAAAAGAATGTTTTGGGACTTCCCTGGTGGCGCAGTGGTTAAGAATCCACCTGCCAATGCAGGGGACACGGGTTCAAGCCCTGGTCCAGGAAGATCGCACATGCCAAGGAGCAGTTAAGCCCGTGTGCCACAACTACTGAGCCTGCGCTCTAGAGCCCGTGAATCACAACTACTGAAGCCCATGAGCCTAGGGCTCATGCTCCACAACAAGAGAAGCCACCGCAATGAGAAGCCCGCGCACTGCAACGAAGAGTAGCCCCCGCTCACTGCAACTAGAGAAAGCCTGCACGCAGCAACAAAGACCCAACACAGCCAAAAATAAATGAATAAAACAAATAAATTTATTTTTAAAAGAATGTTTTATAATGAAGTCATAATTAAGGCAATTTTTTGGTGTTTTTTTTAAGTCTTGAGTTGAAATAGATACATGATATGTATTGATTAACAGGGCTCAGACTAAATTCTTGATAAAAATCGATGAAAGGAAAAAGTCACATCTAGTAGCCTGCTGGTAATTATCTTAATTGTCAGTTAAAAAATAATTACTAAATTTTTAAGCAAATACGCAGAAAAATGTGTTACTCACAAAGGGACAGGAATCTGCTGGTCTCTAACATCTTTTCTATGCTCTGTCAAAAATACAAAATACCTAAAGTTTTGAGAAAAAACATATTGAAACCTAATGATTACAGACACAGCTAAATCGTCTTTCATGTCTTAAAGCAACAGACAGGGAGGTAAATATTTGAGAGAGTCAAATATACAGTACCGATATACCTAACCCCTTTGAAACAATTATTTAAAGACATACCAAGTGACTGAAGGGACATCAAAATTAATAAATCTCAATTAGGAAGGCTGTAATATTTCTAAAAATGGCAGCTTTTCATTGCTCAATTAGTTGGACATCTAATTCAGAATCAGTTTATTTATGTGCCGAAATTTAGATTTTGTAATCCTACATACAAAATCAAGCCTGCTTTGCTTCACATAGCTACTCCTCAGCAGACTTCTTTCTTTCCCCAGAACCAGGCAATTATCTGGAGACATAACTTCCTCTCACTATTGTATGGGAATGTGTTTGAGGAGAAAACAGTGACTTCACTGTGACAAAGACCACTAGCATTGTTTATAGTATTTATGTTTTTCATCTACTACCAAGATAATTACAAGTCTTTCTCTTCCATCCACAAAATCAGAGAAGCAATTTTAGTATCAAGATAATTAAATAACCGATTTTTATAATTTAAACTCCAGTTTAATAGCTAAAGTAAGTTTTTAAACATTAGGACAAAGCAATAAAAACTAACCAGCGGTCAATAGTATACCAAGCTTCTCTTCATTTCCCCTTCATTCTATGGATTGTAACTGATCTGTATTCACTATGCTTTAAAATCACTGCACAATGTAAAGTAGAAGCTATATTAAACTCCAAAGAAAGAAAGATTTTAAGAAAATACAACAAAATTTTCCAAGCTTATCTTTAAGTAATAGAACTTTTGTTCTATAGTTACAATAGATTTTGTTGTTCTTTGTATTTTCTCTATGTTCCAAATTTTCTATATTTCTTTTTACATAAGAAATATTAACATTTTAAAACATTACAAGGAGACTAAAATTATGCAAATAAAAAAAGAGTGGATACATGTGTATGTATAACTGGTTCACTTTGCTGTACGGCAGAAACTAACACAACATCGTAAGTCAACTATACCCCAATAAAAATTTTTTTTTTAATTAAATTTTTTACAACTCACCAAAATGTTAACAGCAGTTATTTAGTGGCACTGTGGTTAAGGATGAACATTTTTCTTCCCTCAAGATTTCTGTAGTCTATGAGTAATGTGTTTCATACTATTATTTATTTTCACAAAATGTAATTAATTTAATATTTATTTTCATAACAAAAGAATAATTATACCTATGTTAGGAAGGGTTCCTGAAGGAAATAAAGGACACTCTCGAAAAGATTTACCTGAAAGAGCCTAGTGAAGGGATTATTTAAAGAGGTTTGGGCAGGGTTAGGAATAAGGTAAAAATAGATGAAAGGAAAAAGCCACATCTAGTAGCCTGCTGGAAGTTATATTATCAGTAAAAAAAAAAAAAAATTACTAATTTTTTAAGCAAATATGCAGGAAAATATGTTACTCCCAAAGGGACAGGAATCTGCTGATCTCTAACATCTTTTTTATGCTCTGTCAAAAATATAAAATACCTAAAGTTTTGAGGAAAAATAATATTGAAACCTAATGATTACAAGGAATGGTGAGACACCCAGGGTTGGGGAACAGAAGAAAGCTGTTCACACTTGTGATTCTGAGGGAGTAAAGGAAGAAAATGGTACTTCTAAAACCCAGGGAGAGCTGAAACTACAGCAGCAAGGACAATTTGGCATGTGCTGTGGCTGGAACAAAGTCACTGCCAGATGCGTGATGGGGGCGGGGAGTGCAGATAAGACTCTGACTCTCTATTCTCTTGCCCTTTGAGATCCCGCCCATGTTTCCCATTGCTTGAACCCAAACAGAGCAACAGGCAAGAGAGCCTACAAGATGCAGAGCACAGAAG
Organism: Neophocaena asiaeorientalis asiaeorientalis; assembly: GCF_003031525.2. NCBI lineage: Eukaryota > Metazoa > Chordata > Mammalia > Artiodactyla > Phocoenidae > Neophocaena > Neophocaena asiaeorientalis. Next base: position 4,713,513 of record NW_020173656.1, read on the forward strand.
TCAGGCTTCTGGAGCACAGAGCAGGACACAGAGGGTGAATAATGGATCTGGGTGGGCAGGTAGGCAGAGGGACAAAAATAACCAGTACAGGCCTCTGTGTATACAACACCCTAGCTGAGAGCATCCGTGCACTTTTCACCTCATTCTCAGACCCCTGACTCAACAACTGAATTAACTTTTGGACTCTAGTCTCTTTTCATCTCTGTCCTACCTGGACCTGGCTATTCTCTGCTATTCAAAGGATAAACTGTAGTACAATAATCCAGATCCAAGATAATGCCTTAACCGGAAGGGCAGCAGTGACGTGGGTAAAAAGTGATCCAATCCTGGATATATTTCAAAAGTAGAGTCCATAGGATTTGCTAATGGACAGATGAAGACTGTGAAACAGGGATGAATCAAGGATGACAGCAAGCTCTGGTGGCCTAAGCCACAGGGAAAATGGTCTTGGCACCAACAGAGAAGAAAAAAACATCAAGAGCTTAGTCTTGAACATATTGAGATTTCTATTAAACATCCAAGTGGAAATACTGAGTAGTCAGATGGATACTTACATTACATAAGTGTGGAGAAGGTCTGTGCTTGGAGTATAAATTTGGAAGTCACATTTTGTATTTGGTGTGTGAAACCATGTAATTGAATAAGATCATGAAGAAATAAGTGAAAGAGTGCTAAGCCCTGCAACATTCCAACATTAAAAAGGCAAGGAGATAAGAAAGAGTCAACAATGAAGACTGAGAAGGAGCAGCCTGTGAGATTGGAGGAAAACTGGGGGTATGTGTTTTACCTGGAAGCCAATTTAAGAAAGGAATTATCCAGAATCCAGGAGGAAAAGGTAAATAACTGTAGCAGATGTTGCTTTAAGTCCAGTAGGGGGAGGGCTAGGAAGTAATTATTGGATTTATTAAACAGGGGTTCTCGGTGAGCCTGTCAAGATCATTTTTACTGGACTGGTAAAGGTGGACTCAAAGCAGAACAGGAAGAGAAAAATTAGGGATAGTGTATATCACAGACAATTCTTTTGAGATTTGTTTTTAAAGGCTATTGATGTGGAAAGTGGGGGGATCAAGGTTTACATGTTTAACTGTTTTAAAGATGGAAAAAATAATGGGATGTTGGTATATGGTTGGAAAATACCCCATTCTCTAGAGTGAGATATTCCTCAGGGTATCAGATATCTGACAGCATTTTCTGGAAAAAAAATATATGTGTATCCATATCTATTCATAAATTCCCTTAAGATTTTGAGAGCTGGTCTCTAAGGAGCTGGTTTTAATCTTTGCCATCTCCAAATTAGACAGCCTTAGAGAGTGGAAAGATAAATAACGTCTCTGGCATCTTACAGCATCAATTGATGTTGGCCAGCATTGACAGTTCTTAGTAATTGAAGAACCCATGATTGACTTACTTCTGCCCCCTCCACACTCTGTTTCTGAAACATGAGGGACTCCTGAAGTGAAGGAGGCTAGGCAGAGAGAGATGGGAGCAGAAGCCAAACATGACTTCCAGACAATTCCTACTTCAATGTCAAGTAGACTTCATTTTTATGCTTTTGATGTAATCACTTTCCTACTTCCTATTCTGCATCTCTGCTTCTTCTTCTCCCAGTGAGAAAAAGAGGAAATGCAGCAAGTCATGGGTGGCATTGGTTTTTCTTTATTCTTCTGATTTTTTTCATCATGGTCTTTGGGATCAGGGGAAAAAATCTTCCATACGTCACGTTAGAGTCCATGGCCCTGTTCTGGACTATGCTTCCCATTCCTGACACTCCTCTCTCTAAATTCTTTCCATTTCTACACAGCTGTATTTCCTGGCAAAACACAAACTGTATCAAGGTGAAATTGTGAGGAAGGCATGGAGCTCAGTTTGGACAATGATTAAATTCAGATGTAATAACCAAGGAATCATGTAAGCCACGGGCAGGGAAACGAGGAGTTGATTAGTATGGTCCCAGGGTTAACAACTAGGGAAAATGAGAAAAATGATTAACAACAAGAAATCATTGAGCAGTGCCATTCTCTGCTGGGTCCTGGCAGCCAAGTAGTCCAGGAGTCTTCCCAGATTCCACTTTTCTCTGCTCCCTAAATTCAGCCTGCCTCCAACTGCTGAATTTTCTTCAAACACCTTTCTTTGGTATTTCTGCAACCTTAGGCAAGCTGAGGGCCTCCGAGCCTTATAGTTTAATGCTTGTCTTTGCCTGATGTCTGACTCTCACTCTCCAGATTACCCCCACCAAAGAAGTTTCTGCTCTGCAGCAAGAATGAGCACTTACAATTTACTCTCTTTCCAATGCTTCCAAAATCAAATCCAGAGTCCTGGTCTTAAGCTTGTGGATTTTCTATCATTCCTTGCCCCTGTCATCAAGTTTCCCTTTAGAACCCTCTCTCCTAACCCATTCCTTAACCCCTACACCTACTTCCTCTCTTCTAGGGCTTCCAGCTCAGAGTTGACTGTCTTTACCTGTGCTATATATTGTATTCTTAGAGATCAAGTGTTTTCTCAACCCCAGTTTATATGGTTCTGTGATTGTCTGTTAATAACTCCATAAATTCTGTACACACTAAGGAGATGGCAAGCACTTCAGGAAAAAAAATAATCCATATGGTTTATCATTGCAGCAAAGTAATGGGTGGAACACATTAGACATGACTCACCCAGGCAGGAGTGTGTCTTTATAAACCTTGGCACATCAGCATGCTGGGTTAAGGAGTGCAATCTTTAGCAAAGAAACCTTAATCCTCTCTGCATAATAACAAAGCAGCACTTACCTAGGCTCAGTGAAAAAAATTCATAGAGCCAATGTCTGGAGGAGAATCAGCTGATGTGCTTTATATGGTCTGTTTAATCAAACACTCATTCCTTTGACTGCATTTGCAGTAACTTTACAACATGGTGTAGGATCCCTCCCCCATCTGTCTCCTGACTATCTCTCCAGCCTCCCCCATCAGAACTTCTCCACATGCTCCTTACACTCAAACCAGCTCCCCAGGTTGCATCGTCCTTCTTCTGAACTGGTCACATAGTTCTCTGTGCCTTGTTTTCCTTTAGACTCCTTTTTCACTTGGTAAACACCTATGCAACTTTCAAGATTCAATTCAAAAGTCACTTCTTCAGTGAAGCCTTTCCGACTGCACATCTCCTAGCAAAGTACCAAGTATCCACAGCAGGCACTCAGTATAGACTTATGGATTGACTGATTATATTTTAGAATCTGTTCCACTTATTTTCTTTCTAGACCTCCAAACTATAAAGGTCTTTTTGGAATTTATTCAAAACCAACCCCCAAATCAAAGTCCCAAACTAAACATATAGCAACAGATTTAATAGTGTTTTGTGTAGGTGTAGGAACAACTCAATCCCATCACTGTGTACAATGATCTGGGTATTGGAACGAAAATCCAAGTATTAACCTTTGTTCTGATATTACTATGTAGGTAAATTTCAAATTGTGCAATAGCTGTACTTCTAAAACATTAAATCATGTTTTAAATGCACTGCTGTTTGCCCCTACCAGTTTAAGAAAATCAAAGAAAAAAACACTTATATAAAATAAAACACTTCCTAATATGAACGATTATTCTCAAATATATCTAGTTTGTAAATTTAAAGTCTGGCAAATCCACCTTCTCCAAATTAGGATCCACCATCATTATTATTTATCATTCAAAATACAAATCTAAGTGTGCAAACTTACAAAAGGTAAGAAAATAGGATAATTTGTAAGAAGAGATATAGAACTGGGCAAAATATCCCTAGTTATTCTCATTTTTTTCCCTTAAAAACAAGAAAGCAAAACAAAAATATATACAATTAAAGTATTAAAACCCTCTCATATCATTTACTACATTTAATCTCTATAAAATCACTACAAATAAGCAAGGAAATTATTACTATTGTAACTATTTCATAGATGGAGAAAGTAGAGTCCAGAGAGAGCAAAGCAAAGAATCCCAGGTTATATTGTGTCAAAGCTAAAACTAAGTCAGGCCTGGGGACTTCCAATTCTGTGCTCTTTGGAACTCTTCTATAGAGAAAAAAAAGCCACGTTCAATAGTATAGCTGTAACATTTACAACTTGAGATGATTTTGGAAATCTTCATCACAATAAGCTTCAGTGAGTAGAAGTTTAATCTGTTAGTGGGAGAGAATTGTTTACTCGGGGAACCTTGATAAGAATAACATTATTATAAGTCATTGTAAATATACAGACTTCACTTAAAAAAAAACTCATGGAATATGTGAAATGGGATATTTCTCACATAATTATAATTTTCGATATAAAAAAATGATATATGCCAGAAACGGTGTCTTTATTTCAACCTTCATGACAATCTGCACAGCAAGTAACACCATTCATATTTTATAGATGAGAAATTGAGGCTGAGAGAAGTTACTAAATTATCTAGGTTGACATAGAAAATTTACCAGTGTTGTCTCCCTCATTCCTGGCAGGGAATGCTTTAGATAAATATTTTTGAATGAATGAATGAACAAAGTAGTAAAGCCATGGTTTGATTCAGGTGTGTCTGCTTCTGAAGGTCAAACTTTCTTCCTTGTGGCACACTCTTTGCTTTATAGATAAATGTATTGCTGGAGTCTTTAAAAGAGAGAGTGTCACATGTGAATTTTCAGATGATCTGCTATGTGAAGTAAGGGAGGCCTGGACTGTAAAATGTACTCCGTACTGGCGGCATTGAGACCTGCCAGGCCTGATTTCCACTCCTGCCTTTAATCTCTCAGTTGGCTTGCTGGATATGGCTAAAACTTTAGGCTGGTTGGTAAGTGAATCACTCTATCCCGTCCTTTCCTTCAGCTCCCCAGACTCCATCACACTCTCCCTGGGGTCTTTCCCTACTCTCCAGAGCTGTACTTAACATTCAAATTAATGCACATGAGTATGCCCTGCCTGTAGGCACCTCTGAAAGGAACACAGGCAGCTTCAACAAGATGACTATTTCCAGTACGGAGAGATAGCCAGTGACAGGTGAATGCAACCTATTCTATCACATGAAAGACTAAAGATATTTACTTGTCATAAATGGAATAAAAATGGGAATGAAAATCTTTTTTCCAAATCATGAATTCCCAAAAGCAAATCAAGAGGTAAGGTTAAAGAGCAGTCTTTTGTATATAAAAAAGATAAACAAGCAGGACCTACTGCATAGCACAAGGAGCTATATTCAATATCTTGTAATAACCTATAATGGAAAAGAACCGGAAAAAGAATATATATATAATTGAATCACTTTGCTGTACATCTGAAACTAACACATTGTAAATTAACTATATTCCAATTTTTTAAAAACCCAGCTATAGATTTTTAAAAACTCATAATATATACATGTTATCAGTGTACAGCTCAACGACTTTTCATAAACTAAAAGCACTCACGTAATCAGCACTCAGGTCAAGAAAGAGAACCTGACTCACACCCTAGGATCTCTCCTGGGTCTGCTTTCCAGTCACTATTTATCATCCCAGTCCCCCAGTCACTATCCTTATTTCTAACAACAAAGGTTAGATTGTCTTGTTTCTATACTTTATACAAATGGAATCATGCAGTAAAGTAAATAAATAAAAAATAAAGTTAGGGGATTTTCTTCCACATCCTTGGGTCCTTTGCTACAAGTTCTCAGTAAGCAATCAAAGACAAGTTCACAAACCAAGGGAAAATGGTGGGGAGGGTGGGCAGTGTGCAGACCACTGTAACATGTCACCACTGACCCTCATAGGGAAGGTTTGCCCAGCAGGTAACCCTACCTCCTCCCTATTTTCACCAAGGCTTTTCAAGTCTATTATTGTAAAGTGTAATGATTCCACAGACTCTCTGACTCCATCTCCTAACCCCACATGTTGTCCGGAGACAAAGAACCCAATGTGTTGGGAAGGCTCACCTGAGGGTGCACAATTACAAAAGACCAAAAGAGGCACATGGGGATGCAGGGCAAGCCTAAGGAAGTAGAGAGAAGAGAGGTTCTTGCAGAACACCAGCTCACTGGAAGAAATACCAGAGACAGCAGCAAGTCATGAGTAGATAAATTCACAGCACACAACTGCATTTCCTAAGCCTTTTAGCCTCACGCTCTCTCTGCAAAGCCTTTGCACCATAGACCATCTCTAACATTCTGAAAGCATAGCCTACCCCATCACCATCATGAGTTGGGTTTTCTCCAGAAAGAAGGATGCAGCCATGCAATCTTGTGTTTGTATAGAAAATACAACAGCAGAGGAAGGGGAAGGTACACTCAAGAACATCTGCTCAGAGACACCATCTGAGAAGTAGTCAAGCACTCACAGGATGGAAACATCTGTTTCTAACAGCTCTACATTCCAGGAGCCTGGAGCTGCAGGAGAGGCAGAACCTAGAGAGAGGAGCTGGGAGAGGAGAGACTTAAAACAAAAAGGAAGTCAGAAATTAAATGATTCCGATAACGTGCAAGGAGATATTGAAAATAAAGACACAGAGGGTGGGAAGAAGTGTCTCTGGACAGTTTTGGTAGTCTTCCAGCACAAATGATGAATATGGCTCCTAAGGAGAAAGAAACATCAACCTGTGCTCTATAGAGCAACTAGAAGGAGCACAAGACCCACAGTTTCCTGCTAGATGCTTAGGTAACTTGCCCAAAGTCATAGGTTGTAAGCAGAAACTAGGGTAAATGCAGGTCTCTCAGACCCAGTGACCATGCTGGTTCCTCTACTCAACACTTGAGCTTTTTGTAGCATTTACAGTAACCATTATTCTCTCATCCCTGCAAAGTTCTTCTGCACTGGCCTCCAGGGCTCCTCCCTCTCTGGGTTCTCCTACTACTCCTCTGCCCAGTTCTCCTCAACATCCTTCTCCATCTCTTCTTTATCTCTTACATACTCCCTATGCCTCCAATTTGTCCCTCATGCATATGAGCCAGAGAGTTAATATTTTCCCTAGATGATATACCTCATCGACTTCTGTATATAACTCTATGCTGATAACTCCTAAACGTCTATATTAGATCAAACCCTTTCCTTAGCCCTACATCTACATAACCAACACCATTTCCAACTTCCTCAGAGGAATCACAATCAATATTTCCCAAACTAAGATCGGCAGGTCTATATCTCCAGAGGACACCCCTTCCCATTTTACTCCAAGCTGCGTGAAATGCGCCACTGTGTTCCCATAATTTCCAAAGCAACATGTTGTCATAGTTCTCATAACAGAACATTTTAGTTGTGTATTTACCAATCTTCCCAAAAGACTTGAGCTGTTCAAGAATTGGAACTGTCTCATTCGTATGGATCTAAATATCAAGTAGGCAGTTAATGTTTCTTGAATGAGTAAATGTAGAGCCTAGTTAGAGACACCACCATAGCATGTCCCACAAGAAGTCATTCTAAGTGCCTCCTTTTCTCTCACCCTCACATCCAGGTGGCCAAGCTCTTTATTTACTTACCTTCTACATAACTTTTGAACATTTTGTTCATTACCATTTCTAACCAGTCTCTCCCCAACTCTACCCATCCTTTCACCAATCCCCACCCGGTTTCAACTCTCAAAGATCTAGAGGCAGTTAGTGAGTGATAAAAGTGAATTAAAAAACGTAACTGTGGGCTTCCCCGGTGGCACAGTGGTTCAGAGTCCACCTGCCAATGCAGGGGACACAGGTTCGTGCCCCGGTCCGGGAAGATCCCACATGCCTTGGAGCGGCTGGGCCCGTGAGCCATGGCCGCTGAGTCTGCGCGTCCGGAGCCTGTGCTCCGCAACGGGAGAGGCCCGTGTACCGCAAAAAAAAACACAAAAAACATAATTGTTAAATACATAAAAAGCCAAACCTCTCTTTCTGCACAAGCCAACAGCCCAAAAAGTCCCAAAGCAAGGGAGAAAAGAACCATTAACTTTAAATATTGATTTTTTTTGTAGTGAACATTTTTTAATTGAAGTATAGTTGATGTACAATATTATATGTTACAAGTGTATAATACAGTGACTCACAATTTTAAAGGTTATACTTTATTTATAGTTATTATAAAATATTAGCTATATTCCCTGTGTTGTACAATATATCCCCGTAGCTTATTTTATACCTAATAGTTTGTACCTCTTAACCCCCTACCCCTATATTACCCCTCCTCATTTCCCTCTCCCCACTGGTAACCAGTAGTTTGTTCTCTGTATCTGTGAGTCTGCTTCTTTTCTGTTATATTCACTAGTTTGTTTTAATTTTTGGATTCCACATATAAGTGATATCATATGGTATCTGTCTTTCGCTGGCTGACTTACTTCACTTAGCATAATACCCCCCAGGTCCATCCATGTTGATGAAAATGACAAAATATCATTCTTTTTATGGCTGATTGGTATTCCATTGTGTGTGGGGGTATAAACACATACACACAGATATATATATATACACATATGATCTTCTTTATCCATTCATCTGTTGAGAGACACTTAGTTTGCTTCCATATCTTGGCACTTGTAAATAATGCTGCTAAGAACATTGGGGTGTGTGTATTTTTTCAAATTAGTGGGGTTTTTTCATATATATACCAAGGAGTGGAATTGTGGGGTCATATGGTAGTTCCATTTTTATTTTGGGGGGAAACCTCAATACTGTTTTCCACAAGGGCTGCACCAATTTACATTCCCACCAACAGTGTTCAAGGGTTTTCTTTTCTCCACAGCCTCGCCAACATTTCTGATTTGTGTTCTTTTCAATGACAGCCGTTCTGACAGGTGTGAGGTGACATCTTATCCTTGTTTTCATTTGCATTTCCCCAATAATCAGCAATGTTGAGCATCTTTTCATGTGCCTGTTGGCCAACTGCATTTCCTCTTTGGGAAAAATCTCTATTCAGTTCTTCTGCCCATTTTTTATTGGGTTGTTTGTATTTCGATGTTGAGTTGTAAGAGCTATTTATATATGTTGGATATTAACTCCGTATCAGTCATATCATTTGCAAATACTATCCCACATTCCATAGGTTGTCTTTTCATTTTGTCAATAGTTTCCTTTGCTGTGCAAAAGATGTTAAGTTTAATTAGGTCCCATTTGTTTATCTTTGATGTTACTTCCTTTGCTTTAAGAGACAGATCCAAAAAAAAATTGCTACAATTTATGTCAAAAAATGTTCTCTCTGTTTTCTTCTAGGAGTTTTATGGTATCTGGTCTTACCAAGGCAATCTACAGATTCAATTCAATCACTATCAAAATACCAATGGCATTTTTCACAGAACTAGAACAAATAATTTCAAAATTTGTATGAAAACACAAAAAGACCCTGAATAGCCAAAACAATCTTGAGAAAGAAAAACAGAGATGGAGGATTCATGCTCCCTGACTTCATACTACAAAGTTACAGTAATCAAAACAGTATGGTACTGGCATGAAAACAGACACACAGATCAATGGAACAGAATAGAGAGCCCAGAAACAAACTCACGCACTTATGGTCAGCTAAACTACGACAAATGAGGCAAGACTATACAATGGAGAAAAGACAGTCTCTTCAGTAAGTGGTGCTGGGAAAACTGGACAGCTACATGTAAAAGAATAAAATTAGAACATTCCCTAACACCATACATGAAAATGTAGTATTGGTTACTAATAGAACTGGACATTCTAGTTACTGAACAAAGACTGTTTGGGAGACTAGACCGACCATAAGAACTTTAGTTGCTGAAGAGTAACTAGAGAAGCATAGGACTTTCCTTGTACTTTTTTCATCTAAAGAGAAAGAGAAAGAACTAGCCCACAGAATGCATTTGAAGGGATAGAGGGAGACTAAGGTAAAGTCGCCATATTATCGTGTTCTACAAGTTCTGCTTATTTGACACAACATTTCCCCAATTTGTATGAAACTGTTTTAGAGTTTAGTTGAGCTGTAGTTAAGTAGTTAACATAATTCCATCATTTATAGGCATTTAATTAAAATAGTTTTTATTTTGACTTGGCAGCTGTCCAACCATGAAGCTAATGTGTCTCCTCTCCCATGTCTCACCCCATTTGAGGGCCCTTGTGTAGCTCATGAACCCTACTCATCCTGCCTGCAGAGCCCAAACAATAAAGCTTCACTGACTCATTACATTCACTCAGCCAAAGTGCACTCTGAAAAATGTAAATCAGATCATGTGTTTCCTCTATCTAAAATCCTTCCATTAATCCTAATCACCTACAGGATAAAGTCCAAATTCCTAAATGGGCAAGCATGAGCTTCACAGTCTGACCCCAGTTCCCTGTCCAGCCTCATCTCTTGCCACTACCTGCCACCATGTTCCACTACTGTGGGAATTTATGCAAATGCAGCATGAGGCTACTTTATACATGTTTTACATTGTCTGGAATATTCTATCCTGTATCATGTATCAAGTTCAAGTCTTTACCATTTTTAAGACTTTTTAAGAATATCACCAACTCTCTGAAACCTTACTGAATCTCCTTCCCCAGGCCTACTCATAGTTTATCAGCCAACCTCCTATTATTGCTTTTATCACACGCACCTGGCTAAGTATTTGTTACATATCTGCCTTGCCATCTGGACTGGGAGGCAGGGGCTAAATTTTATCCAAGCTTGGTTCTCAAGCTTTAAACCTAAAATTTGATACGTATTAGTTAACGAAAAAACTTTTCTTGAACTAATATATCAAAGAATGTAGTTGCCTCTAGTAACAATGTAAATTACAATTATTTGGAGGCTATAAAGTAAAGAATATACATAGTAAAAGAAGGAAGATTAGGTCAAATTAGGTGAAGGAACTTTAAAAGGAACTTCAAATATGTGATTATGTTACATATTTGTAACACAATGAGAATGTGAAGGAGACACAGAAGATCATAGAAAAGCAAATATTATTTCAGGTTAAAGAGATATAAGATTGATTCTGGAATCTAGAGGTAGCTTGTCTTGACATCAGCCCTAGCAAGATTCCATAAAATATTACTGAATCAATTATGTATGATTAAATTGAATCTACAGAGGAAACAGCATTACTGGGAGTAACTATTTCTCTCCTAAAAAATAAAAATCATATCTAAAATCATTATTTTGGTTCTCTCAAAGTTATCAGTCTGATAATTCAGGACCATGAGATACCTATAAAAAAAATTCGTCAAAAGCCTTATTTGGATCATCACAATATTTTCTTAAACAAGAAACAGAAATACTAAAATATGAGTTAATTCAAGTACTTTGACATAAGAGAACCCATTCATACTACAGGTCTAACCTCAGAGTAACAAGCATTCTTCCACCTGGGCAAGATGAGGAGAGAGATACCCCATGTAATGTGTTCATATTAAGAGCACTGAAGGCTAAAGGTTGAACAGGAACACTGAGAAAAAATCCTTCAGCACCATTCCTTACCCAAAGCACACAAAAAAGAAACTCATCACTAGACAACTTTAAAGACTATGTTAGACAAGAGGTAACTGTAGTAAGGAAAACTATCAAAAACAAAAATTCAGTTGAAATATTACCAGACTGATTCAATCCTCTACATAATGGCCTAACAGAAGGAGACATGCCCATTTCCTTTTGTAAATAATAGTTACTTCAGTCTCTTCTGTTCTTCAACATACTGTCTCTGATATTTAATAAAAAATGATGACACAAACCAAAAAAGCAAGGAAAAGAACCCACTGTCAATAGATAAAGTAGTCAATATAAGCAGACTTAGGGATGCCTAGAACTATCAGATAGGTACATTAAAATAACTACAATTATTATTTTAAAGGATCTAGAGCAGGGATCAGGAAGCTATGGCCTTCAGCACAAATTCAGCTTCTTCTTATATTTGTTTTTTCTTTTTAACATCTTTATTGGAGTATAATTGCTTTACAATGGTGTGTTAGTTTCTGCTTTACAACAAAATGAATCAGTTATATATATGCATATGTTCCCATATCTCTTCCCTCTTGCATCTCCCTCCCTCCCACCCTCCCTATCCCACCCCTCCAGGCGATCACAAAGCACCGAGCTGATCTCCCTGTGCTATGCGGCTGCTTCCCACTAGCTATCTACCTTATGTTTGGTAGTGTATATATGTCCATTGAACATAACCACACTCATTCATTTACAATTATTGATGGATACTTTTACACTACAATGGCAGAGATGAATAGTTATGAGACTATAGATCCTATAAAGCATAAAATATTTAATATCTGCCCTTTTACCAAAAATAAAATAAAAAGACTTGCTGAAAAAAAAAAAGACTTGTTGATCTCTGGTCTAATGGAAAAGGTTGACAATGTGCATAAACAAATACGGAATATCGACAGACAGATAGAAACTATAAAAGTCAAATGGAAATGCTACAAATAAAAATGATATCAGAGATGAAGAATTCCTATGTTGGGCTCATCGGGAGGGTGAAAACTGTAGAGCAATAAATTTGTTACTTGACAATGTGTCAATGCCAATAGAAATTATCCCAATTGAAACACAGAAATATAAAAAAGGAGGAAACTAAACAGTACAGAAAATCTAAGAGGAGTGGGAAATATCAAATGGTCAATGAGAATGTGATTGGAGTCCCAGAAGGAGATAGATAGAACAGAATAGAGGAAATATTTGAAGTGATAATGAAAAAGAATTTACCAAGCACTGTCACCTAGACCTGCAGCTGGTTAAATGACGATGTCCAGTAATGTGAAGGGTTAAATAAATGGATGCCGTAACTTAAACAGAAGACTTTCATAATATAAAACATACTTCTGACTTTCATCCTGTCCTTTATACACTTTTGCTGATGATTTATGTGAAAATATAGGTTTACTAATCAATTTTTTGGATGACATTGATCTAAGACACAAGACAAATCACAGTGAGTGGAAGAAGCAGAATCAGTAATATCTAGATAGGCTTACTTGTACAATGGGCCAAACTATAAATATAATCACGAACTTTAAATACATAATACAAACCTGTAAAAATAGAGGGTGGAAGAGGCTTGGCTTAATTGGATATCCAAAGTATAGTGGATTTACATGAAAGTAAATTCAATAAAAACCAGTTATCTGTGTGTGATGTGACTCCCAAACAAACGGACGTACTCCCAAATGGTATCAGAAGAGGTACAGAATTTAAGGCAATCAAAGTAAGAGTCCCCTTCTAGTCTTCAGCTAGCCTATTGAAATCAGTGGACCATTTGACAACTACATTGTTAATAAGTAGACAAACTACATTGTATTCAAATGTAAGTGGCAGGAATGATTGAGAGGACTTGAAATCATACCAACAGAACAAGAGATGTTTAACTTGAGAACAGTCAATGCAATCAAGACATGAAACAATTCTCAAAAGTCAAAAGGGAATTAAACTTGTTTTGTATGGCTTCAGGAGACAGAATTAAAACATGATTAGGAATTCTGAGAAATCAAATGATAGTTTGATATATTGGGAAACTTTTTAACAGAGCTGTCCACAATGGAATAGGCTGCCTGATAAGGAAGTGAGCTCCCCATCACTACAGATGTCCACATAAAAACTTCATAATGCAGATAAGACTTAACCATAGGATTGGTGGTTATGTACATAGCCTTCCCACCTGGATTGTCTACATTTATGTAATTCTGGAAAGAGGAAGCCATATGGAGAAGAGAAAAGGGAAATGAAGATGATGGTGGGACCAGTCACTAAAACAGGTGTGGATTTAGGAGGAAAAAATAATCTCACATTTCACGTTGCTTTTGAAGTGCCTGTCAAATAACCTATCAGAAATGTTAAGTTGGCAATTAGTTACATTGTCTGGAGTTTAAAGGAGAGGTCTGAGCTAGAGATAAGTTTGGATATATTCATTGCATACTGCCCAACAGAAATATATAATGAATCTATTTTTAATAATATATTTTGCTTAATATGACATATTCAAAATATTATCATTTTAGCATGTATCAATATAAAAATTATGAATGAGATAACTATATTCTCTTGTTGTTTGTAATAAGTCTCTGAAATTTGTTGTGTGTGTTACACTTTTATTACATCTTAATTCAGATACCCACATTCCAAATGCCCAGTAGCCACGTCTGACTAGTGGTTATTTACTATACTGGACAATGCAGGCATAGATGATCATTGAATTCTTTAAAATTGATAAATATAGGGGGGAAAATGCTTTAGGATTAAGCAGTGATAAAACCCAACAAAAGAAAATATGATATAGTCAACAGAGACGAAAAATCTGGGAAAGTATATTGATATGAGAGCCATGAGAAAGAAGTGAAGATGTGTAGGATCAATTACGTTAAATTCTGCTGAAAGTTCAGGAATTAAAAAAAAAAATCTGTTAGATTTAGGTATGTAGCAGAACTGGGTACCATGGGCAGGACAGTAGCTGCATGACAGTGGATTGAATAAGGACAGTTTGAACTCAGTTATTCTCAGAATGAGTAGGAATGTGCTCAGACATTATGGTTCTCTGCCCAGTTAGCCAAGGGCTTTGGATCTCTGTTGGTTAATCCCTTAAAGGAAAAGAACAAAGGGCAGGTTTCAGGGCGCCATCTCAGGAGGCTCCTATGCAAGGCACAGAAACGAAACAGCAGCAATGCCTCCTTTTTGCACATATCACATTCTTTTGTAGTGGATTCTTTTAGAAGATGCAAGCTTTCTTCCTATTCTTCAGTCACAATCTGGGATAAAAATTGTTCAAAGCATAAAATACGGCTTTAAAAGAAGGATTCATCCTTTAAAAGAAGGATTCCCTGGACATCTTTGGGTGAGGAAGGGATGGGGGAGCATCTTCATGCATGGAGCTGAGATACTGATGGTTGACTCTTCAGAACTAACAGGTAGGCAACAGGTGAATGATGCCTTTGTGGTGGTCACCAGGGAACAAATCCAGGTGTTTATGTGACCTAGTCTCAGCTCCATTCAGGTAGATCTTCTCACAGCTCCGTCTATAAGGCACTATTAGATAAACGATATCTGCATGTTCTGCCAAGCACAGCAAGGACACAGCTAGGTCCCACAATGCCCTCACTTAGGGGGCCATATCCAATAGTCTTTATCATTGCCATCTACAGAGCTGTGTCCATTGGCCAGAGACCCCCCCAGCTACCTCCCATTACAAGTGAGCATATCCCCTGGAAAAGAAATGGGATAGAAAAGAATGATATTTTTAGAGACAACATGTCTTAGGTCCAGATGCAGTCTCAGTCCTGAAGCATCAGACTCTCTGAACAAAACTTCATGTTCAGGCCAATGGGTTCAAATGAAGAACACATAAAGATTCTATTATATGGCCTGTTTGCCTTCAGCTGATGCATAGCAAGTCTATGCTCATTCATTTACTTGTACATCATGGTACAAGAATAAAAGAGGCCTGAGTTCTAGCTCTGTGTGATACTGAGCAAAGCCAGTCCCTTTTCTGGGCCTCGGTCATTTCATCCTTTTTGGCTCTGACATGATCTGATCCTACCTCCATCAGTTCAATGCTCTCAGGTTTCTCTACTACCCTTGGTCCCCCTAGGATCTCTGTTCTCTTGAAAGCTGTTTTCTTCTGCCAGCTCACTCAGAGGATTCATGATGACTGTGGTTGACATAGGAATGATTCATCTATCATAAAGGTGGCTGCATGAGATCACAAATACTCGAAAGAGAGCTAGATGGGGGGAAGTGATATTCAGAACCAGGAAATAGATCCACACTGAATGTGGATGACAGCTTAATGAGAGGGAGAGATAAAGTCTGTGCATTTTCTATAACTCTCATGTGTATTTGAACTGCTTTGAAAGCAAGATAAAGTTTGTGCATTTTCTATAACTCTCATGTGTATTTGAACTGCTCTGAGAGCACAAGTGCAGATCCACTGTCCAACGTGCCACCCATGTGTCTCCCATGCCCATGCGAGACACTTCCTCCACAAAGATAGAATGTAGTATGTAAGCTGTAAGGAATCAGCCCCCTCCTCACCAGCCACTTGATGAAAATGGAAGGTCAGGAGAGCCTGGGTGATGCTGGATACTGTGCCCTGAGCATCAACAGCTGGCAGCTTGTTTATGATAACTTACTTGTCATTTACAAGAAAGGGCTGGAGACAATTTTAAAAAGATTTAGTTTTTTACATAGTTTGTTTAATACTCGAACTCGCTCTTTTTATTCTTGAGGTGGACCATTTGTATTACAATATAATCCAACTGCCAATACTTCGATGGTCATTTTCTTTTCTTTCCCTAATAGGACTTCACAACAGCCTACACTCTAATTTCCACCCCAGACTGAGTATTGAAACTCAGTTGTGAATTGAACATCCTGTCAATACTGGTCACAGACTGAGCCCCCTATTCTAGCCCTAGATGGCCATCCTCCCAAGCCTAGCCATGGACAGAACCCTAACTCAAGCCACAGAGAACCCTGTGGGTGCCCAGAGAGTGACCACCATTAACTAGAGCCAGTTATCTCACCATGACCCCGGAAGGGAGCAGAGGAGAGGAGAGGTGGGTGGTCAGTGCTAGCCAGTGCCACATGGGGCCCACTTGATTGTACATGTCTCTCTAAGGATGGGTCAGAGGCATTTTTATTATGAAATATGATACATTCATTTTACAGTTTCCTAGCAACAGGATGCCAATCAGGTGGCTGTAATTCAAGGATTCTTCTTTGTTAGGAAGGAGCTGGGAGCAGCAGGGTAGGGTGGGAGGACTTCCCAACATGAGAAACAACTGACAGTTTGCTTTGAGGATGAGGAAACCAAGCCTGCAGAAGAAGGAACCTTGGAGAGTTTGCCTTACTTCCTTCAGACTCTTTGAAGCAGGAATTCGCCCTGCTGCTGCTTCTGCTGGCTTCTTGCTTCTGCACTAATTACTAGTGTTGATGGGTCCAATTTCAAGTCATATGGCATGTTCCTGAATCATGCCCAGAGCTTGCTCTGTGCACAAAGCACTGGCAGTACAAGACAAATCAGGACAGGAACAATAAACCGTCTCAAACTTCCCTAGCATGTTGGCTAAGATTTGGAAATGCTGCAATCACCAACTCACGTGGATAGGTCCCTGAGACATTATCCTGTGGCTCATTCCCACTCTTTTTAGCACCTGCAAATTTATTACATAAGATACTATTTTGTACTCAATTTAATTAGTTAGAACTATCTGTAGTCATTTGAAATACTCTCCATGTTGATTAAAATAATTAGTGTAGGGCTACTAAATATTTACCTAAGATATGAATCCAGGGGGAATTTGATAAATTTAATTAGCAAGAACTAATTATTGTTATGATAGGAATTAGGGTTTAATAAATTTAATTACGGAGCACAAATGACGGTTTCTTAATTAATAGATACTAGTTGCAAACACAAGAGCCATGATCATATTTTCAGGCAGGACATGCTATTCAGCACACCTTCCAGATGTCAACTCTAGCAGCCATGGCGACTTACAATAAGAGGAGCTAACACCTGTAAAGTGCTTCTGCTGTCAGGCACAGGTCTAAGAGCTGTTAGCATATGAATTCATTTAATTCTTACAACAACTTTACCGTTGTCCACATTTTACATGTATAGAAACTAAGGCACTGAAAGTTTACGTACCTTGCCTAAGATTACACAGCTAGGAAGTGGCAGAGCTGGCACTGGATCCCATGCAGTTTAGCTCAAGCATCCATGCTCTTTACTATCTCTAATACCTAAACCAACCAAACTACAAAAATAAAAATAGAAAGTGTGAATGTTCAAAAGATCAGCAACCAAAATGCTCAAGTCTGCTTTGTTAGTCAAGTATAATAGACTTGCGCTGTTTGCAGATTTCATTTACACAATTGTGGAGATTCTAAAGAGACCCTGAAGGCACCTGGCCTTGGGTCATTTATAATTTTGCTGAGGCTCAGATGTGGAAAGGCTGGGGTGATGAAACTGATGAGTAGTGAGTGAGCAGAGCTGCATTCAGGGTTGCATTCCAAGAGTACTCTGTGGTGCTTCCTTATCTGGCTCGTTCTGCATATGTATTCTATTCGGGAATTTTCTACCATCATGGCATTTGCGAGTTTGGAGAATCAAGAGAGTATCAGGGGTCTACTATGTAATAACTTTGCAAAAAGTACAATTTGTACTCCAACCAATCACGGGCATGTGCCCCATTCAGTCTAGGATATTTAAAGCTGAGAGTCCTTTCACAGTAATCAAAACGGTCCTGAATCACTGCCTATCTGACCAGACATGGCAGGTTCCACATGATCAGGCCCTGACCTCTTGCACTCCCTATTAGGAAATGCCTTTCTTCAAGAGGGTCTGGCTCATTTCTAACTTGATATCAAAATAAGGCTTTGGTGATGTCCCTGAGTGCTGTTAATGAATTCACAGGGAAGGTACAGACCCTCCCATCACACTCCCTTTGGTGCCAGGGATATTCTGTAAGGACAATGACTCTTACCTGAGGACAATTACATAAGGTAATCCATGTCAATGAGCTCACTACAGCACTTGAGCTGTATTCAGTATTGGTTGTATATTTTCCTATATTTGTAATAAATAAAAAAGTGAAGACTCTTGCAGTCAGTGTCCGGAATCCCATGAAAGGTTGGTGTTTCAGGATGCCCAGTGGAACAGCCCAACCTGTGCTTAGCCATAAGTATGCAAATTATGGCCACTGCAGGAGGAAATACAGAGCAAGGATCCCCTCCAAGTCAAATGCTCTACATGAGGAGCTGAAATTCTCCTATCTCTCAGTGTTTCACACAGGGATGCAGAGGACCACTTGACTTGGCCTATAAGGAAAGTCCTTGCTTTGTTCTTGAGGCCTGGAACCTGACAAACTGTACACATCACTTGGATCTCCAAGGGCAGCCTGGCTTGCAGAGATCAGTTTCCTAAGTAGATTATTTGACAACAAAGTATATGAAGAGCAAGCCAAACACGTGGAATGTTTACCAGGTGGAGACATCAGCTGCAATCTTCATGCTCTGCACTTGTGTCCCCAGCTCTGATCAGAGCAGAAGTCTCTCCTTCAGTCCCCTGGTCTGGGTAGCAGCCTTCTGAATCAGCAGCTCCCTCAGGAGGCAGACCAGACATAGGCATAGGTTGCACCCCAAGTTCATCCCTCAGAAATATCCTATCTGGCTTGTTTCTAAAGTTCTTCAAGGTTTCGTCTGTAGCTCACCTTACTTGTAATTGAGAGAAGTCGCTATAAACTTCCCCTAAGTTCTGTGCTGAGTCATACAGCAGTGATATTTTCCCTTGGTCACATGCTCCAGGATTCCGTCCACCCTTCATGGGAGCCCAACTCATGGAATGAAATCCTAGTGAGTCCCAGGATCAAGCTCATCGCACTTTTAATGGAAAACTCTTCCTGCCCTTGATACATTTTTACATAACAGGTGACAAGTCAGTGCCTCATTCTATGCCCCGCTACACATATATTTTGGCCACCAAATATGACCCAAGAATTTATTAAAGTTGGTCATTTTGCTGTAATCAGAGAAGTCACTGGATATCAATAAAGCCAGCTTTACATTAGCAGAGGCAGGCTAGTATAGAAGAACTCAAGTCTTCTGATCCCAATTCAGTGCTCCTTTCATTGTATGCAAAATGATGTAGAACATCTTTCTAAGAACACATGTCCTGTAGGCCTAATTGCCATTCTGAAATCTGGACAATGTTTGGAATGTATGGTCTAACTTCTTTCAAAATGTTTGAATTATTCACATTAGCAACATGAAGCAAGACCACTAGACTCAACAGATGCTTCCTAGAGCTTTTTTTCCAGGAAAAAGGGTTGACTGGCTACTGTCATAGGCACCAGTCCCCAGTTCCCAGCTCATATTCTTACCCAGTGTCCTTCCCATCAAGAATTCTGTCTTTGGGACTTCCCCGGTGGCGCAGTGGTTGAGAGTCTGCCTGCCGATGCAGGGGACACGGGTTCATGCCCCAGTCTGGGAAGATTCCACATGCCACGGAGCGGCTGGGCCCGTGAGCATGGCTGGGGAGGTTGCGTGTCTGGAGACTGAAAAAAAAAAAAAAAAAAAGAATTCTTTCACCTGTGCCTTTGGGACATTAGGGAGTGCCGGGGCTTCATTCATGGGGCAAATGGGTAATTGTTAAAGGACAGCATTATGGGGAGATTGCAAAAACCCAGATAGTCTAAGGCCCAGGGCTTTCTATTCAAAGTGGGATTCTGGAAGATCTAGATTGGTGCCAAAGTGCAGAACAAGCCTGGAGATCACCTCCCTCAGGCTCAGCTTTGTTTTGAAGAAATGGCATTTCTCCCTCAGGTCAATCCTGAAACCCAGTTTAATCTAAGGGGAGCAACACAGGAGGGGGAAAAAAAAAGATGAGAAAAACCAATAAATAGTAATAACAGGAAGCAGGAAAAGACAGGCCTGGAGATGTGCAATTCCTTTTGTGCCTGCTGAATGAACTCTGGTGGGGATGTGGAAAGAGAATTATCCTATTTATATATTGAAAGGAATTTTAAATATGCATAGGCAGGGAGAGCGGATCCACAGAGATTGAAATGCAAAACACAGTATGGTCTGAGCATCTCTCCTTCTATCTTCCAGTACCATTAGCAAGTTCCTTGCACCAATTTCTGGAAAGCTCCTTCTAAAACTCAGAGCCATCCTTCTCCTTACTCAGCAATTCTATCTTAGAAAAGCAATTCTATTTTTATAAAGAAATGGGCCTTCACTTGCAAAACACCTTGCAAATGCTTTCAGACAGAAACAGAGCTCACGTTTCTACACTGATGCACACACATGTCCAACCAACCCATTCACACACACACACACACATATACACACACATGCACGCCTCCTTCTGCACCACAATCTCCTGGCTGCTTGGCACTAAGGTGTTTTTTTTTTTACATCTTTATTGGAGTATAATTGCTTTACAATGGTGTGTTAGTTTGTGTTTTATAGCAAAGTGAATCAGCTACATATATACATACATCCCCATATCTCCTCCCTCTTGTGTCTCCCTCCCACCCTCCCTATCCCACCCCTCTAGGTGCTCACAAAGCACCGAGCTGATCTCCCTGTGCTATGCAGCTGCTTCCCACTAGCTACCTATTTTACATTTGGTAGTGTATATGTCCATGCCACTCTCTCACTTCGTCCCAGCTTACCTTTCCCCCTCCCTGTGTCCTCAAGTCCATTCTCTACAACTGCGTCTTTATTCCTGTCCTGCCCCTAGGTTCTTCATAACTTTTTTTTTTTTTTAGATTCCATATATATGTATTAGCATACGGTATTTGTTTTCCTCTTTCTGACTTATGTCACTCTGTATGACAGGCTCTAGGTCCATCCACCTCACTACAAATAACTCAATTTCATTTCTTTTCATGGCTGAGTAACATTCCATTGTATATATGTGCCACATCTTCTTTATCCATTCATCTGTTGATGGACACTTAGGCTGCTTCCATATCCTGGCTATTGTAAATAGAGCTTCAATGAACATTGTGGTACAGGACTCTTTTTGAATTATGGTTTTCTCCTGGTATATGCACAGTAGTGGGATTGCTGGGTCGCATGGTAGTTCTATTTGTAGTTTTTTAAGGAACCTCCATACTGTTCTCCATAGTGGCTGTATCAATTTACATTCCCACCAAAAGGCACTAGGGTTTTAGATACTGTAGGTTCATAACATGCACATGGAAACAACTTTTCACGCTACTGTGCAGGGAGACACAGTAGTGTGGATTAAAGGCCATGGGAAATATCATCATTCAACTGATCACAATCACTTTGGGAACATGTAAAAGACAGAAAACTGGTCATATTTCTTCATTAATATACTTCATTCACATTGAGAAAACAATCCTTTATTCCACACAAATATCTCCTTCCTTACTAAATCTCCCCATTCACCATCCCCACCAAGCACACGTTACCTCTCCTAAAATAGAAGGAGCTACTGTCCTCAGAGGCTTCACTGAGGACCAAATAAATAGAGTAGCTGCTGCTGGCTGCCCTACCATGGACCAACACACCTTAAGTTCCAAATCAAAGCTCTGAAAGAAAGAGGAATTACTAAATAAAAACAAGACCTTTAATCCATTTGGAGTTTATTTTTGTGTATGGTGTTAGGGAGTGTTCTATTTCATTCTTTTACATGTAGCTGTCCAGTTTTCCCAGTACCGCTTATTGAAGAGGCTGTCTTTTCTCCATTGTATACCCTTGCCTCCTTTATCATAAATTAGGTGACCATATAGGCATGGGTTTATCTCTGGGCTTTCTATCCTGTTCCATTGATCTATATTTCTGTTATTGTGCCAGTATCATACTGTCTTGATTACCGTAGCTTTGTAGTATAGTCCGAAGTCAGGGAGCCTGATTCCTCCAACTCTGTTTTTCTTTCTTAAGATTTCCTTGGCTATTTGGGGTCTTTTGTGTTTCCATACAAATTGTGAAATTTTTTGTTCTAATTCTGTGAAGAATGCCATTGGTAGTTTGATAGGGATTGCACCGAATCTGTAGATTGCTTTGGGTAGTACAGTCATTTTCATGATATTGATTCTTCCAATCCAAGAATATGGTGTATTTCTCCATCTGTTTATGTCATCTTTGATTTCTTTCATCAGTGTTTTATAGTTTTCTGAGTACAAGTCTTTTGCCTCCTTAGGTAGGTTGATTCCTAGGTACTTTATTATTTTTGTTGCAATAGTAAATAGGATTGTTTCCTTAATTTCTCTTTCTGATCTTTCGTTGTTAGTGTATAGGAATGCCAGAGATTTCTATTCATTAATTTTGTATCCTACAACCTTACCAAATTCATTGATTAGTGCTAGTAGTTTTCTGGTGGCATCTTTAGGATTTTCTATGTATAATATCATGTCATCTGCAAACAATGACAGTTTTACTTCTTTTCCCATTTGTATTCCTTTAATTTCTTTTTCTTCTCTGATTGCCTTGGCTAGGACTTCCAAAACTATGTTGAATAAGAGTGGCAAGAGTGGACATCCTTGTCTTATTCCTCATCTTAGGGGAAATGCTTTCAGTCTTTCACCATTGAGTATGATGTTTGCTGTGGGTTTGTCATATATGGCTTTTATTATGTTTAGGTAGGTTCCTACTATGCCCATTTTTCTAGAGAGTTTTTATCATATATGGGTGTTGAATTTGTCAAAAGATTTTTCTTGAGCTATTGAGATGACCATATGGTTTTTATTCCTTAATTTGTTAATATGGTGTATCATATTGTTTGATATGCATACAATGAAGAATCCTTGCATCCCTGGGATAAATCCCACTTGATCATGGTATATGATCCTTTTAATATGTTGTTGGATTCTGTTTGCTAGTATTTTGCTCAGGATTTTTGCATCTATGTTCATCAGTGATACTGGTCTATAATTTTCTTTTTTGTGTGATGTCTTTTTCTGGTTTTAATATCAGGGTGATGGTGGCTTTGTAGAATGAATTTGGGAGTGTTCCTCTGTCTGCAATTTCTTGGAATAGTATGAGAAGATCTGTGTTAGCTCTCCTCTAAATTTTTGATAGAATTTGCATGTGAAGCCATCTGGTCCTGGACTTTTTAAGACCAGACACTATAAAACTCTTAGAGGAAAACATAGGAAAAACACTCTTTGACATAAACCACAGCAATATCTTTTTTGACCCACCTCCTAGAGTAATGAAAATAAAATAAATAAACAAATGGGACCTAATTAAACTTAAAAGCTCGTGCACAGCAAAGGGGACCATAAACAAGATGAAAAGACAACCCTCAGAATGGGAGAAAATATTTTCAAATGAAACAACGGACAAAGGATTAATCTCCAAAACATACAAACAGCACATGGAGCTCAATATCAAAAAAACAAACAATCCAATTAAAAAACGGGAAGAAGACCTAAACAGACATTTCACCAAATAAGACATACAGATGGCCAAGAGGCACATGAAAAGATACTCAACATCACTAATTATTAGAGAAATGCAAATCAAATCTACAATGAGGTATCACCTCACACTGGTCAGAACAGTCATCATCAAACAATCTAGAAACAATAAATGCTGGAAAGGATGTGGTGAAAAGGGAACCCTCCTGCACTGTTGGTGGAAATGTAAATTGATACAACCACTATGGAGAGCAGTATGGAGGTTCCTTAAAAAACTAAAAATAGAACTACCATATGACCCAGCAATCCCACTACTGGGTATATACCCTGAGAAAACCAAATTCAAAAAGAGACATATGCCACAATGTTCATTGCAGCACTATTTACAATAGCCAGGACATGGAAGCAAACTAAATGGCCATCAACAGATGAATGGATAAAGGGGATGTGGCACATATATACAATGGAATATTACTCAGCCATAAAAAGAAATGAAATTGAGTTATTTGTAGTGAGGTGGGTGGACCTAGAGTCTGTCATACAGAGTGAAGTATGTCAGAAAGAGAAAAGCAAATACCGTATACTAACACATATATATGGAATCTAAAAAAACAACCAAAAAAAATGGTACTGATGAACCTAGTGGCAGGGCAGGAATAAAGATGTAGACATAGAGAATGGACTTGAGGACACGGGGAGGGGAGGGGGTAGCTGGTGCGAAGTGAGAGTAGCATTGACGTATATACACTACCAAATGTAAAATAGTTAGTTAGTGGGAAGCAGCAGCATAGCACAGGGAGATCAGCTCGGTGCTTTGCAACCACCTAGAGGGGTGGGATAGGGAGGGGTGGGATAGGGAGGGTGTGAGGGAGGCTCAAGAGGGAGGGGATATGGGGATATATATATGCATATGGCTGATTCACTTTGTTGTACAACAAAAACTAACACAGTATAAGTGAAGCAATTATATTCCAATAAAGATCTATTAAAAAAAAAGAAAAGACCTTTTTCAATCATCTTAATTTTTCCCCACCCCCCAGTCTCTCCCTTTCTCACAAATTCATACAAAGTCCCTGGCCCTCTTCGGTTCTGTTGATTTACAGGATTTAGTCACTGACCTGGGTATTACTCTGGGAAAGCTGCCATTCTCTGGTTACTTATAGGAGAGGATATTTTGAAATTATGAAGATTGCTAATAGAAAGTCAAGACCTTCAGATTTTTATAACAGGCTTCCAGTAAATGATTAAAATATAGAGAAGAAAGGGAAGAGAAGGAGAGATGAATTGTGAGAGCACAATCAATACCTCAATGTCAGCACTCTGTTTGTTGTGTGTGGCTTCTTCAAGTAGGAGGACATCTTGGACGAGTAGCTGTATAGCTTGACCATCCACCCAAGACCCAGGAAGAAGCCCTTTACCAAATTCCTGACCTACTTGCAGGCCCAGTCACATTCTGCAGGGTTTGCCTGGCTAATATCTCTGTATCCTTTATGTTTAGTATCACTTCCTCTAGAAATCTCTCTCAGAATGCTTCCCTTTTGACGTTTGAGTCATTGCAGTTTGGAGGGAGAGGGCTTCAAAGATAGGAAAGATGACTAACTCCATACTGAGATATTGAGATCTGTGGGTTTTGTGATTTCTACAGAGAATCCAGGTGGTGAGATGTAGTGAACAGCTGGCTCTCTGGGCCTGGATATCAGGGCAGAAGGCTGGGTTCAGAAGCAACTGGGAAGCTACCAGCAAATGAACTGTCCTGAAGGCACTGGGTTGAGGGGAGTCCCCAGGTGTAGCCTAGGCTTGATGCATCCCTGGGCCGCCACCATGCAGAGGGGCGATATCAAACTCGGAGGAAAGAGATGAAGTCAGAGCTCTATGTGAAGGGTTTTCTGCAGGCCCAGATTCATGGTACCAGGGCACCATCATACCTGGGCCTGATGATGAATCATCATCACTGTAATAACATTAATGTAACATTTCTTACTGAGAGTCCAGGAAAGTGCTTACATCTACACTAAGCTTTCAGGCAATCAAACACTGCATTTTTTTTAAAGCCTGAAAATGGTATTAATGTGTGAAAAACACTTAAAAAAAAAACCCACCAATATCTTGAGAACAACTGAGAAGAACGTTTCACCAGGTTGTCTACAGTTCACAGCTCCAGCCTGAGCACAGGCTTGTAAAGACATATAACAAAGGTGCCTCTCTCCCTGAGGAATAAGCACCTGAATCACCCACTGCCTTCAAGTGTGGCACCTACCATAAAAACAACTCTCCCTTTGATTGCCATAAAATGCTCACATTTCCTTAGTGTTGATTTGCAGGTGAGAGGCTGAGGGAGCCCAGAACCAGGTCTCCAATTAGGCCTCATTATCACTAACCAACAATGGACCAGTGGAGGGACCGAATGAAAACTCTAACAGCCATCTCTCTGGGTGCTTTGATGTCCACATCTTCCATCTCCCTTGCAGCCTTCCTTATGCTATTTAGGCTGGGCTCATAATGTTAGGGGATCTCTTTTCCAATGGAAGCAGAACTATAGTTTGGCAAAAAAATAAAACCATGGTCCAGTTAGATAAAGGGAAGCTATGTATGCCTTAAGCCTCCTCCCCCTAATTTCCATTTATAAGGACATTTGCAGAGCCTTGAAGGCATCTGCTTCTGAGTTCTGTGTCTGATAGTGCTATCATAACCTGCTTTAACCTTTTACATGCCGTTGGCCTACCTGTGGCTTTCCCTGCTGATCATTTTCCATGGTCCAGATTAAGGACCACCTCTCTCATGATGGCTGATGGTGCCAGTGAACTGACACCACCCTGACACAAATGGGAACCTTCTTAGACCCTTCCCTTGGTCTCACATCTAGGTACCATGTATGTCCAGGAGAGTACCACCCTTGGCACATCACCCATAGCCCACCCCATGCGAGCTCAGAGCCCCATCCTTTCTTATCAGAATTTGAAATTTGTCTTAGTTAATTCTCCCTCTAATCCTTATCACATACAGAAAGCAGAATGAGCTTTCTACAATGAGTGTCTGACTTTTCCATTCTTCTGTTAAAAACTCTTTAGCCCCATCACTGCCTTCCCATGCATACAGGAGGAAGTCCAAGCTCCTGCCCATGGCTTACAAGGTCTCCATGATCTGTTCCCTCTCTGCCTTGCCAGATGTAACCCCTGTGCAGGACAAAGTGTGTCAGACAACTAAGGAGATGATTTTATTCAGGCTATTGCAATAGGAAGAACGAATGAGGAACATATCAAAGAACAGGAAGGGGCTTTGAATTTGATAACAGACAGGTAAACCAGGGAGTCATGGGCAAGTCCTATGGAAGTTATGAAGAAGAACTGAGATGGGCCTATCTAGGAATATGTGAGATCACAGTGGTTGTTTTTGTGGTTAGATTTTCTTGGAACACAAAAGGGTGGGGAGACTTCCTAAAAGCTATCTCCAGGAGCACAGGACTCAAGTAAAGTTCAGCATTGTCATCTCATTTCACTCCACCACTCTGACTTCTAGCCATAGACACACTCACCTGAGCTGTTTTCACACCCCCGGGACAGAGCTCAATCTGCTCTCTGTGAATGGAAAGCCCTTCTCTGTCTTCTATGCCTGAACAACTTTCAAGATTCAGTTCAAGATGTTACTTTCTCCATAAAATCTTAATCAGGACCCACTTTGTTGTTATAAGGATTAAACAGAGTGATGTAAGTGAAGTCCTTTGCATGGGGCACCTGGTAAGCACTGAAGAAACACAGACTTATAAACACCTTTCCTGGTTGGGTCATGCAGGTGGAGCTGCCCCCACAGTACCCCACTCAAAACATCTGTCTTCACACCTGAGACACCAGGACTCAGTTGTTGCCATGAGCTCCTCCTCATGCTGTTTATTCATGCTTTTAACAAACATTTATTAATCCTCACTGGGGCTACAGCAGTGAACAAGACAGTCTTGCTGCCAGCCCCCATGGAGATAACAGCCCCTGAGGCTACATATGAGTAAGTAAATAACTGCAATTTGGAGTGGTGCAAGCACAAGGAGGCTACTAGGTATGCATGCTCTGGGGGTTAAAAGTAGACCTCTGACCCAGACCGGGGCTGGGTGCACACAGGTTTCTGGGAGGAAGTGATGGCTAAGCTTAGATGAGGAGGAAACTGTTCAACACATAATTTGTAAAAGATCTAGAGCCTGGAATGAGAGAGAGAGGAAGGAAGGGGAAATGCCTCACTTAAGGCAAGATAACTGGTCATCCCTTTCTTTGCCTTCCTAGTCTACACACACACACACACACACACACACACACAAACACACTAACACTCACTCACACACAGAAACATGCAGACACTTCCCTCATGGCTTATCTCTGTTCTGCCTATAAGCGTCAAGGTGTGAAGAATGAACCTTTTATCCTACACCTTGGATGGACTGTCTGTGTCTGAATTTTTTGTTTTGGTGCTGATAGGAATCTAAGTTATTAACCCTGATAAGCACCCTTTAATTTTTTTTCCTTAGAAGTTAAGTGGGACTAAGACTTTACTTAGAGGAAGAGCTGGGGGAAGAGAGTAAGGAGGTCACATGATAAGCACTCAATAACCATTTCCTTCACTTGTTCCAGAGCCAAACCTTTCTAGCAGCAAGTGTGATGAATTTGTGCACTGTGTGTACAGTAGTAACATTAGA
The DNA here is from genome assembly GCF_003031525.2 of Neophocaena asiaeorientalis asiaeorientalis. Classification (NCBI taxonomy): domain Eukaryota; kingdom Metazoa; phylum Chordata; class Mammalia; order Artiodactyla; family Phocoenidae; genus Neophocaena; species Neophocaena asiaeorientalis. Next base: position 4,741,947 of record NW_020173656.1, read on the forward strand.
TATTGTCAGGAAAAAAACAATGTTTTGGAAAGCTTGTTCCAGGCAACATGCATGGGGATAAACCCCTGGGAGTCCAGAGTGTTGGGAGCAGGGCTGCTGGTGAGTAAGTGGGGGGAGGTGGAGACCAGGGCCAAAGAATGAGTGAGGGGCTGCCAGCAAAGGCCCAAAATGCCTCTCTGGGAGAACTGAATTCATTAACTTCAACTTTGAGTCCTCATCCGTCTTCTGCACTGAGGGACTGCTGTAGATGGGCCACTTAATGACACTCACAATAACACTCACAATACCTGCGGTTGGCTAGGGACGTGGCTGTTTGTATGAGATACCACCCTTAGCCACTAAGAGCTCTCTGTGTGCTCTGCTTCACCAGCCGTCTACCATCAGCCCCTGCAGACACACCGTGGGCACTCATCACCAGCCCAGAAACTCCATTCACTGTGAAGCTCAGGTCAGCCCATTGCTCCACTGCCTCTGCAAAAGGCTGTTCCAGGGCCAAGGATGCACAGGGAATTGTTAAGGATCTATAAAGGAGTTGAGAAAAAAATACGGTGTAACCAGAAGAGCCCTTGAGAGCCAAGATCAGCTTTATATTTTTCAGGGTCCAGTGAAAAATGAAAACATGGAGTTCCTTGTTCAAAAATTATTAGCAATTTCAAGATGGCAACAGCAGAGCATGAATCCAAGCCTAGGACCCTTCGGATCGCAGGGCCCTGTGTGACTGCACAGGTTGGACAAAGTCAGACCAGCTCAGAGGTCATAATATCCAAACCCTTTATTTTATGAGTGAGAACATTAAAGACCAGAAGTGGAAAGCATTCTCTTGTTCCAGTCCCATGCGATTTCATGCAGTAGGAGGCCTCCACACTGGGGTTCCTTAGTCATGAACTGTTCATTTACCAGTTGTGCGACCCCAGACAAATTATGTACTCTCTTTCTCCCTCAGTCTCCTCACCTGTACAATGGGGGTAATAACAGTACAGACCTCAAAGATTATTCATTAGAATTAAACAGGCAGAGAATTCAGAACAGTAAAGAGGCAGAGAATTCAGAACAGTACATGAGCTATAGTAGCTCCCAATAAACGATCACAATTTTAAATACTGGTAATAGCAGTAGTAATGATTGTAGTATTTCAGTAAGCTCCTCCTTTTGTCTCCTTTGAGTGGCTTTCCTTTTCTGTATCAAGGAGGGGACACCTTTGCCAACACTGACTGTGAGCCACCTCACCGTGGTCATAGTTGTAGGGCAGAGGTCCCCAACCCCGGGGCCACAGACTGGTGCTGGTCCGAGGCCTGTAAGGAACCGGGCCGCACAGCAAGAGGTGAGCAGCAGGCAAGCGAGCGAAGCTTCCTCTGCTGCTGCCCATCGCTTCCCATCGCTCGCATTACCGCCTGAACCCTCCCCTCCACCCCCCAACCCCACCCCCATCCGTGGAAAAACTGTCTTCCATGAAACCGGTCCCTGGTGCCAAAAAGGTTGGGGACCACTGCTGTAGGAATTAGGGCTATAATTCCTATAGAGAAAGGCTAGACTCTTATAAAAAGCTGACTCCAGCAGTCCTGCTCCTGGGACCCTGCAGCATTTACTCCCATCAAAGGCTGGGCTATCTTAAAAAAGAAGGAAATCCTGCCATCTGTGACAACATGAATGGACCTGGAGGGCATTATGCTGAGTGAAATCAGCCAGACATAGAAAGAGACATACTTTATGATCTCAGTTATATGTGGAATCTAAAATAGTCAAACTCATAGAAGCAGAGAATAGAATGGTGGTTACCGGGAAATGGGGAGATAATGCTTAATGATACAAAGTTTCAGTTATGCAGGATAAATAACTTCTGGAGATCTACTATACAGCACAATGCCTATGGCTAACAGTGGTTTATTGTATACTTACAATTTCCTAGGAAGGTAGATCTTAAATGTTCTTCACCACAAAATAATAATAAATAATAATAATAAAGGGGATGGAAGGAGACTTTGGGAGGTAATGGGTATATTTCTGGCCTTGATGGTGGTGATGGTTTCACAGGTGTGTACTTATTCCCAAACTCATCGAGTGGTATACAATAAATGTGTACCGCTTTTTATATGTCAATCATATCTCAGTAAAGTGGTTTAAAAAAGTAAAGCTCCTAGTAGATTAAAAGAAAAAAAAAAGATAGGACTGAGCTGCATAAAGGTAGGGCTTCTCAAACTGCTTTCATTACATAACAGCAGGATGTCCAGGAGTGCCTGCCAAAAGCTCACATTTCTAAATCCCAACTCAGACCCAATAAATCAGAACCTCCCAGGGTGGGATCTAGGAATCCAGTCTAACAAGAACCTCTAGAAATTCTTATTTCACACCAAAGGGTGAGAACCACTGTCCAAGGCCAGCTGCAGGTGCACGGCCATCAGCAAGCCCTCCGGCGCGTGGTGCCTGCATCGAGCGTGGCATCCGCCTCACTCCTTCAGGCTGTCTAGCCCCATGGTAATCTTGCATGGGGAGGGCACCCAGCAGCCACCAATTAGAGCATGTTGGTTGGCTGTCAGATGGTTCACCACACACATCTCACATCTAACACACAAGGAAGGCCAACTGCTGTGCCAGTTGGTCAGGCTGTTCCATCTGGGCCTGGTCCAGGGAGACTCTGGCTGGGGTCCTGAGAGTGACCCAGAGAGGAAAAGCATGTCACCACCCACAGTGTCTTGCTCTTTGCAGCCTCCAACTGTGGGACACCTCTCCCAATTCTGGAATTTACTCAAGCCTCACAGCTTACTGCTAAAGCTCGAGCTATATAAAAAAAGAACGAGGGGCATTTTAAGCCTCACTTTAAACAGACTTCAGAAGGATAAGGGGGTCAAAAGGTACAACCTTCCAGTTATAAGATAAATAAGTTCTGGGGATGTAATGTACAGCACGGTGACTACAGTTTAACGATACTGTTTTGTATATCTGAATGTTGCTAAAAGAGTAGGTCTTAAAAGCTCTCAACACACACACAAAAGTGTAATTATGTGAGGTGACGGATGTTAACTAGATTTATTGTGGTGATGATTTAGCAATGTATAGATAAATCATTATGCTGTGCACTTTGACTAATACAATGTTATATGTCAATTATATCTCAATGAAACTGAAAAAAATGTCTTCCACCAGATGCACAAGGTCATAAATTGCTTTAATATGATAAGTTATCTGGTGGTTCTTTATACCAAGCAAATGGCAAACATTCCTCACTACTCAGGGTAGCCTGCCTGGCCCTTTCTGTCTGTCACTTGGGGAAAGAGAGAGAAATCCATTTGAAACCAGGCTCTGGTCATCATGGGGATGGCGGGTGTTGCTTTACCATCCTGAATTAAATTCTCCTCTCCCCAGCATTCATATTTACCTTCTTTCAAAGCACATACTTTGCACTTTTAATTTATACCTTTGTCAGAAATTAAAGCTGACTTGCTCACTTTTTTTGGCTGGCATCTCTAATGGCCCCAAACTCTGCTGCATTTACAAGGAAAGCACAGGAGGAGCTTGGGGATGTCCCAGCACACCCTGCAGGAAAGGGAGCAGCATTCTGAGGAAGTGAGGCGTGTGACCCTGGGGGACCCTCATGGGGCTCTGGATGCCTAGGTGTCTGCTTCAGGACATCTTGAGAGTTAACAACAACTCAGCAAGACTCCCTAAAAGCAGATCCAAGCTTGTGCCCACTACTCATCCACAACACAGCTCCCTGTGTGGCTCAGAGCCACTCCTATAATCCCCTGCGCTACATCCACCTGCATCAAATCTTCCCTGTGGACCATGGAGGCAGCCAACATATCCATGTATGAAAATAAGCACAGTATGAGAGAAGAAAAATCATAGGCCCACTTTCCCCAAAGCTTTAGTTTTCATTATTTTGGCTCACAGTGCTTCTTACCAAGTTTTGCTTGTTTGTTTGTTTTATATTTTTATCTACTGTATTATGCTACCACTACCATATAAGCTTCATGAAGGAAGGACTATGATTTGTTTTGTTCGTAAAACATATAGGTGCTTAAAATGTGGTTATTAAATGAGAGAATGAAGGAATGAGCTCACTTAACCTAACCCAGTCTTGATGGACACCCCTCCCACGAGTGATATCATATGCTACCTAGTTCATAAAGAATATTTAACAAAGACTTGGGGGATAAAGAAGTTTGTTGAAATTATTCTTTTTTAAAAAGTCAAAATATACATAAGCCCATTACTTTAATTGTTTGTTCCAATAAAGAGAAAGGCAACAGTCTAAAAAATAAACATAACCAGAAAAAGAAATAAATATAACAAAAAAAAAACTCCTAGAAGAAAACATGGGTGGTAAGCTCCTTGACACCTGCCTTGGCAATGATTTTTTAGACTTGACACCAAAAGCAAAGTCAACAAAAGCAAAAATAAACAAGTTGGACTACGTCAAACTAAAAAGCTTCTTTGTACAGCAAAGGATAACAACATGAACAATCTAATTTAACAATGAACAATCTAATTTAAAAATGGGCAGAGGATCTGAATAGACATTTTTTCAAAGAAGACATACAGATGACCAATAGGTACATGAAAACATGCTCAACATCACTAATTATCATGGAAATGCAAATTCAAACCACATATCACATTTCACCTGTTAGAATGGCTGTTATCAAAAATGCAAGAAATAGCAAGTGTTAGCGAGGATGTGGTGAGAAGGGAACTCCCAGGCACTGCTGATAGGAATTTAAATTGGGGCAAGCCCTACAGAAAACAGTATGGATGTTCTTAAAAAAAATAAAAATAGAACTATTATATGACCCAGCAATTCCACTTCTGGGTATTCATCCAAAGAAAACAAAAACACTAACTTGAAAAGATATATGCACTCCTAGGTTCGATGCAGAATCATTTACAATACCAAGACATGGCAACAACCTAAGTGTCCACCAAGGATGAATGAATAAAGAAAATGTGGTATGTATACACACACACACACACACACACACACACACACACACACACACACACACACGAATACTATGCAGTCATGAAAAAGAAGGAACTCTTATCATTTGCAAAAACACACATGGACCTTGAGGGCATTATGCTAAGTGAAATAAGTCAGATGGAGAAAGAAAAATACCACATAATCTCCTTATGCGTGGAAACAAAGAAAAGCACATGAGGGACAAGTGGCAATGCTCAGAGAAAGAAGACACAAGGTCAGGAGAGATGTGCTGAATGTGGATGGGTCTTGGAAGGAGGTTAGCTCCTAAGTCATTAATTGAGAAGAAGACATCCTCTCTTCTGAGAAGACTTCCTGACCTTGCAGGCTGGCAGTCCACATAGTCTTTTGTTTTTAACTGTTTTTTTTTAATTTATTTATTTTAATTTATTTATTTTTGGCTGTGTTGGGTCTTTGTTGCTGCGAATGGGCTCTCTCTAGTTGCAGCGAGGGGGGCCTACTCTTCATTGCAGTGCATGGGCTTATCATTGTGGTGGCTTCTCTGTTTGTGGAGCATGGGCTCTAGGCACGTGGGCTTCAGCAGTTGTGGCACAAGGGCTCAGTAGTTGCGGCGCACAGGCTTTGTTGCTCCACAGCATGTGGGATCTTCCTGGCCCAGGGCTCGAACCCATGTCCCCTGCACTGGCAGGCAGATTCTTAACCACAGGGAAGTCCCCACATAGTCTTAAAGACATTGCCAATCATGGTACTTGTCACAAGATATTTTAGCACCTGTGTACTTGCCCATGCACGTTTGAAAGACTATGTTTTATTTGCCTCTGAATCCTTGGGCTCCAGCACACAGTAAGTTCTCATTAAATGTTGGCCGAACAAATGTTGGCTGAACATGAGTTGGCAGGCTTTTCTGGGTGGAAGGAATGGATTGAACAAAGACTTGTGGCAAGGAACAGTGTAAGCAGACAAGGAATACATGTTTGCTTGTTGCTAAAAAAACTGGAGCTCTGGACGATTCAATGTTATAGTGACAAATGCACCTAAGTTAGTGGTCTAAGCAAAGAGCTGCATTAAGAAACCATCCCTTCCAGCCTGAAGCTACCTTTGTTGCTGCACCCAGATCATTAATAAAGGCATTGCTGTTTCCTCAGTAGTTTTGTGAAAAAATGAGTACCTGCGTCTTCATCTCCCTCCCTGGGGCTTTCCCTACAGGTTGAAAAACAAGAGGGTTCCAGCTACAGGGAGGGGAAGCAAGATCCCACTTCAGATAACGAGATTCCTGGACGCATGTACACGCCCTGGGTGAGTAAGAAATACCACCAGAATGTCAGGTCAGGGATGGGGTGGTCATGGCACCAGCTCTTCCTCCTGCTCGCTCTTCCTCACAGGATTTCCAGAAGCAACAGACTCTTGTGCTTTCTAACAATAATCTAAACCAGAGGCATCTGCTTTCATCTTTCTCAGCTGAAAGGCCTTTTAAGCTCCCCACTGTTTGTTCTGGTTTATTACTGAAAGGCTAAAACCACACAAAAAAAAGTATTGTTGTGGGTATTTTCCAGTTGAGATGAAATATTTAACAAGGGTGAGGTGGGGAGGAGGAAGTTTGCTGAAAATACCATTTTTTAAAGGTCAAAAAATGCATAAACCCATTACTTTAATATTGTTTGTTCCCACGAGAGACAAAGTGTTTGCAGCCCTCCCCGCTGCTTCCTCCCCCCAGACTTCTATGCACAAATGCACACACATTTCAGGTCCATCCTCCAAAAGCACAGCTATGATCTTCTTACAGTTCTGCTTAGAATCTTCCTTGGCTCCACCCAGCCAAGAAAATGAGATATAGTCTCCTAGTGCCGCAGGAAAATCCTACCACAATCTAGCTTGAACTAATCGTGTATGCTCACAGCTCACAGGGTCCTCCTAGCCCCTCTCCATTTCAGCCTATCAAAAAGATATATCCATGCATATATTTTCAATGTATGGTTTTACCTCTCTGTGTCATAGAATCATGACAGTCTCTGAAATAATCTCTGTGCCTCTCCCTTCTCATCCATGGTGACACATCAAAACCTGACCCAAACTTTCCATACTTAGCGCAAGTTCGCCTCTTCAAAGATGTCTCCCCATCACCCCAGTTAGAGCCCTCGTGGAGGCACGTGGCCATGCTGGGCATCTTCTCAGGCATCAACTTCACTTTCAGGTTGTGACTTTCCCAAGAGCAGGGGCCAGGATCTATATAACTTTGTGTCCCCCACCAAACACAATGCCTCCGCCTAGTCAGTGCTCTGTATTTTTTGAATGACTGAATTAATGAAGAAAGAAGCCAGCCCCTTCCTCTCTGCAGCATTTACTCCACTATTTGTGCAAAAATTAAATTCTTAGAACATGCCAAAGCACTCTACATAATGGATGCTTCTTCTGATTGGATTATAATTAAAATAAGATTTTTTTTTTGGTAACAACATAGTTACCTCGATTGGCAGAAGGGAGATGGCAGATGTAATGGATAATTGATGAAGTTTGAATGTTGCCATAATGTATATCCTATTATGTTTCCTGTTTCAAAAGACAGCTTTAGGGGCTTCCCTGGTGGCGCAGTGGTTAAGAATCTGCCTGCCAATGCAGGGGACACGGGTTCGAGCCCTGGTCCGGGAAGATCCCACATGCTGCGGAGCAACTAAGCCCGGGCACCACAACTACTGAGCCTGCGCTTTACAGCCCGCAAGCCGCAACTACTGAAGCCTGCGCACCTAGAGCCCATGCTCCGCAACAAGAGAAGCCACCACAATGAGAAGCCTGCGCACCACAACAAAGAGCAGCCCGGCTCTCAGCAACTAGAGAAAACCCACGTGCAGCAGCAAAGACCCAATGCAGCCAAAAATTAAATAAATGAATAAATAAATAAAATTTTAAAAAAAGACAGCTTTAGAGGAGCATCCCAAGAACCTGCTGTTGAATTATCATCCCCAAGTATAGCCGGATTATACAGCATGAGAAAGCTGGAAAATTGAAAGAGCTGACAGAGGAGGAGGGAACAGAATAGGAAGACCACCGGGCTGAAAGAATAGGGCAGTTCATTAGGAGGCTGCAGAGTGGCATGACGGTGGGTCCTAAGTAGCCTGAGAGGCAAGGGCTGCTCCGCACACATTCTAGACAAGTATCGTCCGGTACAGTAGCCATCAAGCAAATGCAGCTATTGAGCACTTGAAATGTGGGTGGAGTGAACTAATATGTGTTGTAAGTACAATAAAATCCATGCTGGATTTTAAAGATTTAATAAGAAAAAACTATGTAAGCTATCTGGGGCTTCCCTGGTGGCGCAGTGGTTGAGAGTCCGCCTGCCGATGCAGGGGACGCAGGTTCGTGCCCCAGTCCGGGAAGATCCCATATGCCACGGAGCGGCTGGGCCTGTGAGCCATGGCTGCTGAGCTTGCGAGTCCGGAGCCTGTGCTCCGCAACGGGAGAGGCCACAACAGTGAGAGGCCCGCATACCGCAAAAAAAAAAAGTAAGCTATCTAATTAATGATTTTTATAACTATTGCACATTGAAGTGATAAGACATTGGATATATTGGGCTAAATAAAATATATTATTAATATTAAATTCAACTGTTTCTTTTTATTTTTTAATGTGGTTACTAGAAAATTTAATATTACATATGGGGCTAGAGTTTGTGGCTTGGATATTTCTAATGAACAGCACAGTTCTAGACTAAGTTTTCTAGACTAAGTAGGATGTCAGTCTTCTCACCCCCAAGAAGAAAAAAGAGCATCAATCACACTCAAAAAAAAAAAAAAATCCTATTATGTTTCCTGTTTCAAAAGACAGCTTTAGGGGCTTCCCTGGTGGCGCAGTGGTTAAGAATCTGCCTGCCAATGCAGGGGACACGGGTTCGAGCCCTGGTCCGGGAAGATCCCACATGCTGCGGAGCAACTAAGCCCGGGCACCACAACTACTGAGCCTGCGCTTTACAGCCCGCAAGCCGCAACTACTGAAGCCTGCGCACCTAGAGCCCATGCTCCGCAACAAGAGAAGCCACCACAATGAGAAGCCTGCGCACCACAACAAAGAGCAGCCCGGCTCTCAGCAACTAGAGAAAACCCACGTGCAGCAGCAAAGACCCAATGCAGCCAAAAATTAAATAAATGAATAAATAAATAAAATTTTAAAAAAAGACAGCTTTAGAGGAGCATCCCAAGAACCTGCTGTTGAATTATCATCCCCAAGTATAGCCGGATTATACAGCATGAGAAAGCTGGAAAATTGAAAGAGCTGACAGAGGAGGAGGGAACAGAATAGGAAGACCACCGGGCTGAAAGAATAGGGCAGTTCATTAGGAGGCTGCAGAGTGGCATGACGGTGGGTCCTAAGTAGCCTGAGAGGCAAGGGCTGCTCCGCACACATTCTAGACAAGTATCGTCCGGTACAGTAGCCATCAAGCAAATGCAGCTATTGAGCACTTGAAATGTGGGTGGAGTGAACTAATATGTGTTGTAAGTACAATAAAATCCATGCTGGATTTTAAAGATTTAATAAGAAAAAACTATGTAAGCTATCTGGGGCTTCCCTGGTGGCGCAGTGGTTGAGAGTCCGCCTGCCGATGCAGGGGACGCAGGTTCGTGCCCCAGTCCGGGAAGATCCCATATGCCACGGAGCGGCTGGGCCTGTGAGCCATGGCTGCTGAGCTGGCGAGTCCGGAGCCTGTGCTCCGCAACGGGAGAGGCCACAACAGTGAGAGGCCCGCATACCGCAAAAAAAAAAAGTAAGCTATCTAATTAATGATTTTTATAACTATTGCACATTGAAGTGATAAGACATTGGATATATTGGGCTAAATAAAATATATTATTAATATTAAATTCAACTGTTTCTTTTTATTTTTTAATGTGGTTACTAGAAAATTTAATATTACATATGGGGCTAGAGTTTGTGGCTTGGATATTTCTAATGAACAGCACAGTTCTAGACTAAGTTTTCTAGACTAAGTAGGATGTCAGTCTTCTCACCCCCAAGAAGAAAAAAGAGCATCAATCACACTCAAAAAAAAAAAAAACAGAAGAAGAAGAAGAAAAAACAAAGCAGGTACCAGAGCTGGCAACTTCGTGGTAGCAGAAGAGTCATTTTCTGTCCAGACATCCATACAAATTTTCGCAGAGCTACAAGGCCTGGGACTGCATCTGAGTGTAAAGAGTAATAAATTAACAGTATAACTATTACCATGGCCTCAGGATACCTGACCATCCTAAGCCCCAAGCAGGAAAAACACCAAGAAGTAATTGTCATATTTGGATGTGGGAATGAAAAAAAAAAAAAAAAAAGAGGTTCTTTTAAAAGGAGCTGTTATGCTTTAATTTGTATTTTTTCTATCTTTGCAGGGCTCATTCCTATTAATGGTTTATTTAACCTGATGTTCCTAAATGGGCTGGTAAGTGTGGCTTAGCTGATTCTTTATCAGCTTTGGGTACCATTCACTGTAATAATTAGGTCTAATTTCTTACCAAAAAAAGTCTTAAGATTAACGTATAACCAAAGGAGTCTTTGAAATCAGTAACTTTGACCATCACTTCTTCAACCTGAGTAAACTAAGATGTGGCATAGCAACCTGTCAAGGGCCACATGCAATCCTGGTAGGGGTTGGGGTGGGAGGATGGGGACAACAGTTTGAATTTGAGTATTTCTAGTGTCAACAGAAATCTCTTTGCTGTAACTGGCTTAGTCCCCAGTTGAAGTTATGCTTATCCAAAATCTTAGGTGGTATATTAGTTATCTACTGCTGTGTAACAATCTACCCCATAACTTAGCAGCTTAAAACAACACAGTGTATTATCTCAGTGTCTGTGAGTCAGTAATCCAGGTGTGGTTTAGCCAGATCTTCCATCCCAAAGTCTCTCAGAAGGCTGTAATCAACATCAGCCAAGGCTGCAGTCACCTGAAAGTTCAACCAGGGCACAGTCTGCTTCCAAGCTCACTCACGTGGTAAATACTTTCATGTATGTATATATGTGTGTTGCAGAGATAAATTCTCATAAATACCGCTATTGCTTTTTCTATTAACTGGACAAATGACTTACCCTGCATTTATATCTGCTCACCACTCTTCTACCTTCTCTCTCTGCTCCCACCCCCTCCCCACAAAGAGTAAAAATAAATTTACCCTTGATTAAAAGACCTGTAATCAAGGGTAAATTTATTTTACAAAAGGCTGTCAGCAGCTTATATAGAACCAACTTCCCTGTATCACATGTAAGTTCTACCAAAAAATGGCTTGTAATGCAATTCTTTGTGAGTTTTCACTTGCAGTTGTACTAACAGATGAAAGATCAAAGAGGGAGCAGTCCCTTGCACAGCCGAATGCCAGTGGCTTCTCAAAACTAAGCCATCACTCTCTCAACAAACAGGCGTCCACCCTTCTGCCCACCAATTCATCTCACCCAAGAGACCACCTGAAGAGCAACTGGACTGAAGGTGAAGCTGCAGCTTTTCAAATAACAAGGAAAGGCAAAAGCCTCTTATGACAGGATGTGTTTCATTCCTCCCTTATTTCCTGTTTGTTGAGGCTCATCAATCCCCCACCTGCACCAGCCAATGGACTGTGAGGGTGGGGGTGAGAAATCGCGGAGAGAAAAACACTCAGGGCAGATATTCTGCAGCTTGGCACCTCCCCTGGCAGGTGCAGCAGGGCTGCTCATAGAGGTCTGGGGGCCAGGGCTTGTGAAGTCTCCCTTCTCCCTCGCTGACCCCACTCTGGCCCCTTTGTCCAATCCTGACGGGACTCCAGTCAACATTTTCACTCCCTTGCCAATGGCTTTAACATCATAATTGAGTTTTACTGCAAACCTCTTTTATAGTTTGTTTATTTCCAAAACCTGCCTATTGTTTCTCTACCTAATTAAACAGTAGACCTGACCATCACATGTAACCATTTACTGATGACTCAGATATCAAACAATGACCTCAAGACCACTGTGTGTGTGTCTGCTTGTTCTCAGTCAAAATGGCCCTAGATCTTTGTGCCTTTAAGTTCATGTACCATTTCCTATAGATTTGCTCTCTCTTCCCTCAAAACTAGGCTTTGACAACCATTTTTACATACGGTTAACCTGCCTGGCTGGAATTCTCTCCTGTATACAAATCAAAGCACACACACTCATATTCCTCTCTAATGCAGGGCTTCTCATCCATTGGGGGCTGGGGGAGAAAAATACAAAACAAAATATAACATCTATGCAAAATGAGTTACAATGTTCTGATTATAGAGCTCAAGGTCTCTCTCACGAGTTCAATGCATCATTTTTACCTTCAGTATTAGTTTGCATAGATCCAGTTTAACAGCCTAATAGCTACAAAGAATTGTGAACTCTGGGTAAGTGATTAAAGTCCAATGTACGCCTTAAGTTTTATACATGTGTAATAGAAGTTTGGTGTGTGTGTGTGTGTGTGTGTGTGTGTGTGTTTGCGCATTACGTTTTCCCTGAACATCACCCACTCCATCATCTGGTGTAGAAATACTGAAGATATTACTGACTCATTATTCTTCTTTACTCCTCACATCTGATCAGTCACCAAGTCCTTATAATTCCACTTAAAATATTTCTCAAATCCATCTCCTCTTATGCGTTCCATTGGCTATTGCTATGTGTAACAGTTTGCTAGGGCTGCCGTGATGATTGATTTTATGTGTCAACATGATTGTGCCATGAGGTGCCCAGATATTTTGGCCAAACATTACTCTGGGTGTGACTGTGAGACACTCTCTTTCGGATGAGATTCACCTTTGAATCAGTAGACAAAGTAGAGCAGATTGCCTCCCTAATGAGCGGCTCTAACCCAATCAGCTGAAGGCCTGAATAGAACAGAAAGCCTGACCCTTTCTCAAGTAAGAGGAAACTCCTCCTACCTGACTGCCTGAGCTGGGACATCAGTCTTTTCCTACTTTTGACTTTGAACTAAAACACTGGCTCTTCTTGAGTCTCAAGCCTGCTGGCTTTGGGAACTTTTATCATCTGCTCTCCTGGTTCTCAGGCTTTTTTATACAGACTGTAACTACACCATCATCCCTCCTGGGTCTCCAGCTTAGTCTCCATAATTATGTGAGCCAATTCCTTACAATAAATCGATAGATAAACAAACATTCAGACAGACATACCCTGTTGGTTCTGTTTCTCTGGAGAAATCTGACTAATACAGCTGCCATAACAAAATACCACAGATTGGGTGGCTTAAGCAACAGAAATTTATTTTCTCACAGTTCTGGAGGCTGAAAGCCCAAGATCAAGGTATCAGCAGGTTTGGTTTCTCCTGAGGCCTCTCTCTTTTGCTCACAGATGACTGCCTTCTCCCTGTGTCCTCACACGGCCTTTTTTTCTGAGCATGAACATCCCTGGTGTATATCTTGTGTCCTAACCTCATCTTCTTCTAAAGACACAAGTCAGATTGCATTGAAACCCACCCTGACAGCCTCATTTTAAGTTAATTACCTATTTAAAGGATCTATCTCCAAATCCAGTTACATTCTGAGGTTCTAGGATTTAGGGCTTCAACCTAAGAATTTTCGGGAGACACAATTAAGTCCATAACTCCATGGCTATTGTCTTAGCTTATGGAAATACTCTTTTATCATTCCTCTCCTTCCTCCTGCCACCTTCCAATCCATCAACAAGTGTTTAAGTACTCTTTCTAAAATCCAAATATGATCATGCATTATCTATTTTATTTGGTCTTGTAAGTTCTTAATGTTTCATTGCTTGTAAGACACAGCTTAAAGTCTTTAGCCAGAAAATATCAAGGTCTTCTGGGTCTCACCCTTAACTACCCCATTCTAGTGTCATCTCTCATCATTCTTCCTCATTTGCCCAACACCCTATTTGTAGCCATCCCAGAAAACTCTGCAGAGATCATTCATCTTTGTGTTCAACCCAGAGGCTTTTTTAACTGTATCCTTTTTGAAATGTGCAGGCTTCCTGAGCACATGCCTTCTGGCCATGGCTACATAATTATCAGTGGATCTGAATCTTCCTTTCCAGACAGAATAAAACTTCAATACTACTTTGTGTCCAAATAAAAAACATATTAATTAGTTAACCCATTAACTATTTTCTGGGTACCTGCATTAGATCCAGCCCTTTCCTAGGGACCAAACTTCCCAGTCTACCTTGGAAGGTGAGAAATGTACATGTCGTAAAAGAACTAACAATACAATCTATACTCTCTTGGCCTTCTCCCAAAGATGGCCAACAGAGATAACTCATCTATATCTATTGCTAAGGATTTGGTACAATCAATGGTTTAAAATAAACGGAAACACAGTGTCTAGCAGAATAGCAACTCTTCTTCTGGCATAACATATACAACAAACCAGTAATAGCCAGCTCCTCTAGTCCACAATTTGCTGCCTAGAAATAGTCATAGGGCTTCCCTGGTGGCGCAGTGGTTGAGAGTCTGCCTGCCAATGCAGGGGACACGGGTTCGTGCCCCGGTCCCAGAAGATCCCACGTGCTGTGGAGCGGCTGGGCCCATGAGCCACAACTACTGAGCCTGCGCGTCTGGAGCTTGTGCTCCGCAACAAGAGAGGCCACGACAGTGAGAGGCCCGCGCACCGCGATAAAGAGTGGCCCCCGCTCGCCGCAACTAGAGAAAGCCCACGCACAGAAAAGAAGACCCAGCACAGCCAAAAATAAATAAAAAAATGAATTTAAAAAAAAAAAAAAGAAATACTCATAACCAGAAATAACGTAAGTGTGACAGTCTAAAGACTCAGACCATCTATCGGACAGTGATTTCAAAAGCTTAGTGTAGGTGGATTTATGAGACCAATAAGCCACCACTGCCGTTATCTATAATAAAGTAATATAGACCCCAAGGAAGCCTGGGGAGCTGAGAACACTGTGTGCACATGGTTGTGTGGGTAGGGGTGATGTGCTTGGGGGCTACCCATTAGCTCTACACACTGAGACTTCCAGTACAACTTCAATACCTTAAGTTAAGTTGGGCAGTTAAATGCCATCAGGCAATTTCTCCTTCCCTATCAAAACAATAAGCCACAGTATCACTATTGTTAATTATATGAACAAGCTGCTTACATAGAAAAATAATGCCATCACAAAAGAGATCCACAATGCCTTCCTTGGATTTCCAATTTAAATTTTTTAAGATGTTCAGGTCAGATGAGTAACATTTCACCAAAAGGAAACAGTCTTTTCTGAGTCTTAACTGACCTAAATAGAACAAGCACAGGGAAGGGGATCAATGGGGACAAAATATGCAAGAAGATTTGAAGAGGTGCTGTTGGTTGGCCAAACACTGCACTTATAAGGCACTAGGGAGCACTGATGAAGTCATGGGAGGGAAAAAATATCTTACTAATAATTCCGAAGCTGTGAGCACAGAGACCATAACTACCATATACAGAGAAAGCATGCAGACATGTTTTATTAATTTCTGGGTGAATGACCAGACCACATAGCCCTGGGTATTCTAAAATGTGAAGGTAATTGTTGTCATAGTATTCTTTTTTTTTTTTTCCCAACATCTTTACTGGAGTATAATTGCTTTACAATTGTGTGTTAGTTTCTGCTGTATAACAAAGTGAATCAGCTATACATATACATATATCCCCATATCGCCTCCTTCTTGCATCTCCCTCCCACCCTCCCTATCCCACCCTTCTAGGTGGTCACAAAGCACCGAGCTGATCTCCCTGTGCTATGCAGCTGCTTCCCACTAGCTATCTATTGTACATTTGGTAGTGTATATATGCCCATGTCACTCTCTAACTTCGTCCCAGCTTACCCCTCCCCACGTCCCCAAGTCCATTCTCTAGGTCTGCGTCTTTATTCCTGTCCTGCCCCTAGGTTCTTCAGAACCACTTTTTTTTTTTTTTTAGATTCCATATATATGTGTTAGCATACAGTATTTGTTTTTCTCTTTCTGACTTACATCACTATGTATGATAGACTCCAGGTCCATCCACCTCACTAAAAATAACTAAATTTCATTTCTTTTATGGCTGAGTAATATTCCATTGTATATAGGTGCCACATCTTACTTATACATTCACCTGTCAATGGACACAGGTTGCTTCTATGTCCTGGCTAATGTAAATAGTGCTGCAATGGACACTGTGGTACATGGCTCTTTTTGAGTGATGGTTTTCTCCAGTATATGCCCAATAGTAGGATTGCTGGTTCGTATGGTAGTTCCATTTTTAGTTTTTTAAGGAACCTACATACTGTTCTCCATAGTGGCTCTCCATTCCCACCAACAGTGCATGAGGGTTCCCTTTTCCCCACACCCTTTCCAGCATTTATTGTTTGTGGACATTTTGATGATGGCCATTCTGACCGATATGAGGTGATACCTCATTTTAGTTTTGATTTGCAATAACCTAATGATTAGTGATGTTGAGCATCCTTTCATGTGTTTGTTGGCAATCTCTATATCTTCTTTGGAGAAATGTCTGTTTAGGCCTTCTGCCCATTTTTGGATGGGGTTGTTTGTTTTTGTGATATTGAGCTGCATGAGCTGTTTGTATAGTTTGGAGATTAATCCTTTGTCAGTTGCTTAGTTTGTAAATATTTTCTCCCATTCTGAGGGTTGTTTTTTCGTCTTGTTTATGGTTTCCTTTGCTGTGCAAAAGCTTTTACATATCATTAGGTCCTATTTGTGTATTTTTGTTTTTATTTCCCTTACTCTAGGAGGTGGGTCAAAAAGGATCTTGCTGTGATGTATGTCATAGAGTGTTCTGCCTATTTTTTCCTCTAAGAGTTTTAGAGTGTCTGACCTCACATTTAGGTCTTTAATCCATTTTGAGTTTATTTTTGTGTATGGTGTTAGGGAGTGTTCTAATTTCATTCTTTTACATGTATCTATCCATTTTTCCCAGCACCACTTATTGAAGAGGCTGTCTTTTCCCCACTGTATATTGTTGTCTCCTTTGTCAAAGATAAGGTGACCATATGTGCGTGGGTTTATCTCTGGGCTTTCTATCCTGTTCCATTGATCTATATTTCTGTTTTTGTGCCTGTACCATACTATCTTGATTACTGTAGCTTTGTAGTATATGCTGAAGTCAGGGAGCCTGATTCCTCCAGCTCCATTCTTCTTTCTCAAGATTGCTCTGGCTATTCGGGGTCTTTTGTGTTTCTATACAAATTTGAAATTTTTGTTCTAGTTCTGTGAAAAATGCCACTGGTAGTTTGATAGGGATTTCATTTAATCTGCAGATTGCTTTGGGTAGTAGTCATTTTCACAATGTTGATTCTTCCAATCCAAGAACATGGTATATCTCTCCATCTGTTTGTATCATCTGTAATATCTTTCATCAGTGTCTTATAGTTTTCTGCATAGAGGTCTCTTGTCTCATTAGGTAGGTTTATTCCTAGGTATTTTATTCTTTTTGTTGCAATAGTAAATGGGAATGTTTCCTTAATTTCTCTTTCAGATTTTTCATCATTAGTGTATAGGAATGCCAGAGATTTCTATGCATTAATTTTGTATCCTGCTACTATACCAAATTCATTGATTAGCTCTAGTAGTTTTCTGGTAGCATCTTTAGGATTCTCTATGTATAGTATCATGTCATCACAGTTGCTTAGTTTGTAAATATTTTCTCCCATTCTGAGGGTTGTTTTTTCGTCTTGTTTATGGTTTCCTTTGCTGTGCAAAAGCTTTTACATATCATTAGGTCCTATTTGTGTATTTTTGTTTTTATTTCCCTTACTCTAGGAGGTGGGTCAAAAAGGATCTTGCTGTGATGTATGTCATAGAGTGTTCTGCCTATTTTTTCCTCTAAGAGTTTTAGAGTGTCTGACCTCACATTTAGGTCTTTAATCCATTTTGAGTTTATTTTTGTGTATGGTGTTAGGGAGTGTTCTAATTTCATTCTTTTACATGTATCTATCCATTTTTCCCAGCACCACTTATTGAAGAGGCTGTCTTTTCCCCACTGTATATTGTTGTCTCCTTTGTCAAAGATAAGGTGACCATATGTGCGTGGGTTTATCTCTGGGCTTTCTATCCTGTTCCATTGATCTATATTTCTGTTTTTGTGCCTGTACCATACTATCTTGATTACTGTAGCTTTGTAGTATATGCTGAAGTCAGGGAGCCTGATTCCTCCAGCTCCATTCTTCTTTCTCAAGATTGCTCTGGCTATTCGGGGTCTTTTGTGTTTCTATACAAATTTGAAATTTTTGTTCTAGTTCTGTGAAAAATGCCACTGGTAGTTTGATAGGGATTTCATTTAATCTGCAGATTGCTTTGGGTAGTAGTCATTTTCACAATGTTGATTCTTCCAATCCAAGAACATGGTATATCTCTCCATCTGTTTGTATCATCTGTAATATCTTTCATCAGTGTCTTATAGTTTTCTGCATAGAGGTCTCTTGTCTCATTAGGTAGGTTTATTCCTAGGTATTTTATTCTTTTTGTTGCAATAGTAAATGGGAATGTTTCCTTAATTTCTCTTTCAGATTTTTCATCATTAGTGTATAGGAATGCCAGAGATTTCTATGCATTAATTTTGTATCCTGCTACTATACCAAATTCATTGATTAGCTCTAGTAGTTTTCTGGTAGCATCTTTAGGATTCTCTATGTATAGTATCATGTCATCGGCAAACAGTGACAGTTCTACTTCTTTTCTGATTGGGATTCCTTTTATTACTTTTCCTTCTCTGATTACTGTGGCTAAAATTTCCAAATCTATGTTGAATATTAGTGGTGAGAGTGGGCAACCTTGTCTTGTTCCCGATCTTGGTGGAAATGGTTTCAGTTTTTCACCATTGAGAACGATGTTGGCTGTGGGTCTATCATAGATGGCCTTCATTATGTTGAGGTAAGTTCCCTCTACACCTACTTTCGAGAGGATTTTTATCATAAATGGGTGTTGAATTTTGTGGAAAGCTTTTTCTGCATCTACTGAGATGATCACATGGTTTTTCTCCTTCAATTTGTTAATATGGTGCATCACATTGACTGCTTTTCATATACTAAAGAATGCTTGCATTCCTGAGATAAACCCCACTTGATCATGGTGTATGATCCTTTCAATGTGCTGGTGGATTCTGTTTGCTAGTATTTTGTTGAGGATTTTTGCGTCTATGCTCATCAGTGATATTGGCCTGTAGTTTTCTTTTTTTATGACATCTTTGTCTGGTTTTGGTATCAGGGTGATGGTGGCCTCATAGAATGAGTTTGGGTGTGTTTTTCCCTCTGCTATATTTTGGAAAATTTTGAGCAGGATAGGTGTTAGCTCTTCTATAAATATTTCATAGAATTCGCCTGTGAAGGCATTTGGTCCTGGGCTTTTGTTTGTTGGAAGATTTTTAATCATAGTTTCAATTTCAGTGCTTATGACTGGTCTGTTTATATTTTCTATTTATTCCTGGTTCAGTCTCCGAAGGTTGTGTTTTTCTAAGAAGGTGTCCATTTCTTCCAGGTTGTCCATTTTGTTGGCATACAGTTGCTTGTAGTAATCTCTCATGATACTTTGTATTTAGGGTCAGTTGTTACTTATTTTTCATTTATAATTCTATTGAGTTGAGTGTTCTCCCTTTTTTTCTTGATGAGTCTGGCTAATGTTTTATCAATTTTGTTTATATTCTCAAAGAACCAGCTTTTAGTTTTATTGCTCTTTGCTATTGTTTCCTTCATTCCTTTTTCATTTATTTCTGATCTGATCTTTATGATTTCTCTCCTTCTGCTAACTTTGGGGGTTTTTTGTTCTTCTTTCTCTAATTGCTTTAGGTGCAAGGTTAGGTTGTTTATTTGAGATTTTTCTTGCTCCTTGAAGTAGGATTGTATTGCTATAAACTTCCCTCTTAGAACTGCTTTTGCCACATCCCATAGGTTTTGAGTCGTCATCTTTTCATTGTCATTTGCTGCTAGGTATTTTTTGATTTCCTCTTTGATTTCTTCAGTGATCTCTTGGTTATTTAGTAGTGTATTGTTTAATCCTCCATGTGTATGTATTTTTCACATTTTTTTTCCTGTAATTGATATCTAGTTTTATAGCATTGTGGTCAGAAAAGATACTTGATACAATTTCAATTCTCTTAAATTTACCAAGGTTGATTTGTGACCCAATATATAATCTATCCCGGAGAATGTTCCATGAGCACTTGAGAAGAAAGTGTATTCTATTGTTTTTGGATGGACTGTCCTATAAAGATCAATTAACTCCATCTTGTTTAATGTGTCATTTAAAGCTTGTGTTTCCTTATTTATTTTCATTTTGGATGATCTGTCCATTGGTGAAACTGGGGTGTTAAAGTCCCCTACTGTGTTACTGTTGATTTCCCCTTTTATGGCTGTTAGCATTTGGCTTATGTTTTGAGGTGCTCCTATACTGGGTGCATAAATATTTACAATTGTTATATCTTCTTCTTGGATCAACCCCTTGATCATTATGCAGTGTCCTTCTTTGTCTCTTGTAATAGTCTTTATTTTAAAGTATATTTTGTCTGATATGAGAATTGCTACTCCAACTTTCTTTTGATTTCCATTTGCATGGAATATCTTTTTCCATCCCCTCACTTTCAGTCTGTATGTGTCCCTAGGTCTGAAGTGGGTCTCTTGTAGACAGCATATATACAGATCTTGTTTTTCTATCCATTCATCCAGTCTATGTCTTTTAGTTGTAGCACTTAATCCATTTACATTTAAGGTAATTATCAATGTGTATGCTCCTATTACCATTTTCTTAATTATTTTGGGATTGTTATTGTAGTTGTTTTATTTCTTCTGTGTTTCC
This sequence comes from Neophocaena asiaeorientalis asiaeorientalis, assembly GCF_003031525.2. Classification (NCBI taxonomy): domain Eukaryota; kingdom Metazoa; phylum Chordata; class Mammalia; order Artiodactyla; family Phocoenidae; genus Neophocaena; species Neophocaena asiaeorientalis. The sequence goes on from NW_020173656.1 coordinate 4,762,624, forward strand.
TGCCTAGAGAAGTTCCTTTAGCATTTGTTGTAAAGCTGGTTTTGTGGTGCTGAATTCTCATAGCTTTTGCCTGTCTGTAAAGGTTTTAATTTCTCCATCGAATCTGAATGAGATCCTTGCTGGGTAGTGTAATCTTGGTTAGAGTTTTTTACCTTTCATCACTTTAAATATGTCCTGCCACTCCCTCTGGCTTGCAGAGTTTCTGCTGGAAGGTCAGCTGTTAACCTTATGGGGATTCCCTTGTATGTTATTTGTTGCTTTTCCCTTGCTCCTTTTAATATTTTTTTTTGTATTTAATTTCTGATAGTTTGCTTAATATGTGCCTTGGCACATTTCTCCTTGGATTTATCCTGTATGGGACTCTCTGTGCTTCCTGGACTTGATTGGCTATTTCCTTTCCCATATTACAGAAGTGTTCAACTATAATCTCTTCAAATATTTTCTCAGTCCCTTTCCTTTTCTCTTCTTCTTCTGGGACCCCTATAATTAGAATGCTGGTGCATTTAATGTTGTCCCTGATGTCTCTGAGACTGTCCTCAATTCTTTTCATTCTTTTTTGTTTATTCTGCTCTGCAGTAGTTATTTCCACTATTTTATCTTCCAGGTCACTTATCTGTTCTTCTGCCTCAGTTATTCTGCTACTGATTCCTTCTAGAGAATTTTTAATTTCATTTATTGTGTTGTTCATCATTGTTTGTTTGCTCTGTAGTTCTTCTAGGTCCTTGTTAAATGTTTCTTGTATTTTCTCCATTCTATTTCCAAGATTTTGGATCATCTTTACTATCATTACTCTGAATTCTTTTAGATAAACTGTCTATTTCCTCTTCCTTTGTTTGGTCTGGTGGGTTTTTACCTTGCTCCTTCATCTGCTGTGTATTTCTCTGTCTTCTCATTTTGCTTAACTTACTGTGTTTGGGGTCTCCTTTACAGAGGCTGCACGTTCGTAGTTCCCATTGTTTTTGATGTCTGCTCCCTGTGGGTGAGGTTTGTTCAGTGAGTTGCGTAGGCTTCCTGGTGGAGGGGACTGGTGCCCTGTGTTCTGGTGAATGAGGCTAGATCTTGTCTTTCTGGTGGGCAGGACCATGCCCAGTGGTGTGTTTTGGGGTGTCTGTGAACTTATGATTTTAGGCAGCCTCTCTGCTAATGGGTGGGATTGTGTTCCTGTCTTGCTAGTTGTTTGGCATGGGATGTCCAGCACTGTAGCTTGCTGGTCGTTGAGTGGAGCTGGGTCTTAGCATTGAGACAGAGATCTCTGCGAGAGCTCTCGCTGATCGATATTATGTGGGGCCGGGAGGTCTCTGGCGGTCCAATGTCCTGAGCTCAGCTCTCCCACCTCGGAGGCTCAGGCCTGACACCCGGCCAGAGCACCAAGACCCTGTCAGCCACATGACTGTGGCAGGTGCCTGACACTTGAGAGAGCAGAGGTTTAAAGTCAGAAAAACTGGATGAAGTGATGCCTCAGTCACTTGCCGGTTGTGGAACCCAGGCACAGCCCAAATCTCCCTGAGCCTGTTTCTCACCTCCACTCAGCACCAGGGCTGTTCCAATGTCATTGGGTCTCCGCCTGTCACTCGGGGCTGGTGCACCTCCTCCCCCGTGTCCAGCCCTCAGCTGACCCAGAAGCAGACACTGTCATAGCATTCTTGAAGTGATAACTCATGTGATATTACCCTGTTCAGGTGATGTTAATGGAAGCTGAAATGGGAATAAAATCTCCAGAAAGTCCCCGATGGTCCGAACGACGACAGCGCCTATGAATTTTTCTGGTCTATGGCTCAGCTATGGGGTTGTTGTATTGAACCTTCTGTTTTGAATGCATCCAGCCTTGAATATGAAATGATGGATCTCCTTAGATTTTAAGCCCCCGACACTTTGTTCTATTAATAAATATTCATTTTCCTTTTCTCCCTCCAGTAGCATTTTCTCATCAATCATGGCTGAAGTCATAGCTGTGAAAGCCCTTTATCTGTTACTGTTCATCTCTACATGATTCTGTGCATCCTTACAAAATTATGAAATTATTGAAGATTGGGTCTGAACCTTTTGTTTAGTGTTGTTTTTAATCATCACTGAATCTGTGTTTATTCCCAGAATGAAACCACTTTGTTATTTTTTCTTCATTTTCTTCTAGTACATGTATAAATCACTCCATTGGAATCTACTGTCTTGTAAAAATAAAAATGATCCCCAAATGTTCAAGAATTACTCAGGGACTATTCAGTATTCAATATGTCAAAGCAGCCAAGACAGACAGTCAGGAAGAAGATTAGAATCAATGAAGAAAAATCCATCCCCGGCACAAGTTGTCCTGCTGCCAGCGCTGTCGGGGAAGGCCTGCTCACTCGGCACTCTCATTACTGGAAGAAAAAGTCTTCAAGCATGAGACCAGGGAGAAGGCTGAAGTCTCTGCTGCCTGAGTTCTTAGGACAAATCCACAGTTTATTTTGTCAAAACAGATACTCCTATGGAGTAGCCGTCTGCTGCATGGTTTTAAAGATCTCCTTCACCTCTCTGCTGCCTCCAGACAGGGAACAGTCAGTGGGGCCACAGCAGGGGTCTTGGGATAACCCCAAAATGCTGGGATGCTGAGATCTCCAATTATTTCCTGCTGATCCACCGACATCAGAGGCTCTCTGCCTGGGGCAGGCTTTTTGCTCAGTTCTGCCACTCTTCTCATCCTTCTATCCAGAGCTGCATATCATCCAGTCTCCTCCTACCCCATTCAAACTCCTTCCACAACTGGGCACTTTAAAAGGTTAACATCTGCCTAGATTTCAAATATGAAAACTGGCTCAGGTGTTGATAGAGTTGATGATAATAGATGATGGTCACAAAAATGGGATCAATGAGCACCTCACAAACCAAGAGTCTGGGAGCACCTTCTGCGGGCATGGCCCATGCCAGGCTGCACATTTGCAAAAGCAGCTCTGGAAACCACTGGATGGCTACAAGTGTTGAAAGCAGGAAAGAAGTTGGCGCAGGCTGAAGACAGTGAACACCTGGAGTAAAGAGGCTTAGTCTTCCCGTTCCATAAGAATATGCTGGAAAAGATGTCTACTTCTAATGCATTGCTAGGCTCACACAATTGCAAAAGGAATCCCAGCTTCGGCATCTGTCTAGATTGTATCTAAAGGCCCTTCCAAACCACTGATGCTTAGACCTTGTGGTCTGGAAAGGAAGTAAATTCAGTTCTTCTGTATGGAATACAGGGTCTGCTTGAACCCCAACCTCTAATCACAAACTCCAAACTCTTTTTGTTTTCCACATCTTTATTGGAGTATAAATGCTTTATACTGTTGTATTAGTTTCTGCTGTAGAACGAAGTGAATCAGCTATATGTATACATACATCCCCATATCCCCTCCCTCTTGAGCCTCCCTCCCACCCTCCCTATCCCATCCCTCTATGTCATCACAAAGCATCGAGCTGATCTCCTTGTGCTATGCAGCAACTTCCCACTAGCTATCTATTTTACATTTGGCAGTGTATGTATGTCAGTGCTACTCTCTCACTTCATCCCAGCTTTTCCTTCCCCTGCTGTGCCCTCAAGTCCATTCTCTACATCTGAATCTTTATTCCTGCCCTGCCAACAGGTTCATCGGTACCGCTTTTTAAAATTCCATATATATGCATTAGCATATGGTATTTGTTTTTCTTTCTGACTTACTTCACTCTGTATGACAGATTCTAGGTCCATCCGCCTCACTACAAATAACTCAGTTTTGTTCCTCTTCATGGCTAATATTCCATTGTATATATGTGCCACATCTTCTTTATCTATTCATCTGTGGATGGACATTTAGGTTGCTTCCATGTCCTGGTAGATAGTGCTGCAATGAACACTGTGGTACATGTAACTTTTTGAATTATGGTTTTCTCAGGGTATAGTCCCAGTAGTGGGATTGCTGGGTCATATGGTAGGTCTATTTTTAGTTTTTAAGGAAACTCCATACTGTTCTCCATAGTGGCTGTATCAATTTAAATTCCCATCAATGGTGCAGGAGGGTTCCCTTTTCACCACACCCTCTCCAGCATTTATTGTTTCTAGATTTTTTGACGATGGCCATTCTGACCAGTGTGAGGTGATATCTCATTGTGGTTTTGATTTGCATGTCTCTAATGATTAGTGAATGTTGAACATCTTTTCATGTATTTGTTGGCCATCTGTATGTCTTCTTTGGAGAAATGTCTATTTAGATCTTTCATCCATTTTTGGATTGGGTTGTTTGTTTTTGTGATATTGAGCTGCGTTAGCTGTTTGTATATTTTGGAGATTAATCCTTTGTTAGTTGCTGCATTTGCAAATATTTTCTCCCATTCTGAGAGGTGTAAGTATCATGTCATCGGCAAACAGTGACAGTTTTACTTCTTCTTTTCCAATTTGTATTTGTTTTTCTTCTCTGATTGCTGTGGCTAGGACTTCCAATACTACGTTGAATAATAATGGTGAGAGTGGACATCCCTGTCTTGCTCCTGATTTTAGAGGAAATGCTTTCAGTTTTTCACCATTGAGAATGATGTTTGTTGTGGGTTTGTTGTATGTGGCTTTTGTTATGTTGAGGTAGGTTCCCTCTATGCCCACTTTCTGGAGAGTTTTTATTATAAATGGGTGTTTTTGAATTTTGTCAAAAGTTTTTTCTGCATGTATTGAGATGATCATTTGGTTTTTATTCTTTAATTTGTTAATATGGTGTATCACACTGATTGTTTTGTGTATATTGAAGAATCCTTGCATCCCTGGGATAAATCCCACTTGATCATGGTGTATGGTCCTTTTAATACAAACCCCAAACTCTTTAGAACTGAGTGAAAAGGGAAATGTATCAAGTCTGCTTCCTCATTCATATTTAGGAAACCTGAGCTCAGGAAAGAGAAACTGGCCCAAAGTCATGCATTCAGGTGGACATGTGACCAGGGCTGGAAGCCATGTCTCTCGGTTTTCATACCTAGACTCTTTCCCCACACATCTTAAGTGGGGGTGATATGGGCGGTAGGTTCCTCCTTTCTACTGAAAGCTGAATGTTGGATATAGCTTCCATCAGCTTGAAAAATAGAGCCAGGATGGTTGCAGGACCCAACCAGGAGACTCTGTGGCATGTGGTCATTGAAGCACAAGGCTTTTAACAAAGACCTCCACAGCTGTGTCTCAGGAAGTGTCACCAATACCCATTGTGGGTTTGACTATATGACATGCAACCTTACCCTGGTTTCTTCTTTGTAAAACAATACAGAGATCCTACTGTTCTTACAGAGATGTTGGAAGATCAAATTAATGATTAGTTATGAGCACACAGAATTTCATGGAGATTACTTTTCAATTTCACATTATTATTTTCAACAGAACTGTTGTTATAATTACATGTCCAATGAGTAAGACTAAATATTGGGAGGATTCTTTTTTAACTTAAAAGATGACAAATGCAATCTCAATAAAACAATTTAATACAGTAAAAGCTCATAAAGCATCCCACAATTATGCTTGACATGCACAAATCTCCAATACCAGATGCCCTATGTGACAAATTTCTGACAGGCTTCCAATCCTCCATGTCATGGCTAACAAGTACAGGCTGTTGGCACCCTCCCCAACCAACTATGAAGACGCCAGATGAGAAAAAGGAAGCTTGCATATTTAAGAAAGGTGGTCAAAAACTAAGCAAAATGTGTGTGAAGTTTCTGGGGAGACAGAAGAGTGATGGTTAAGTTTGGGCTGTGGCCTAAAGTGGAGCAGGCCAGGGTTCAATTGGGAGACAGCTGCTATACCACTCTGAATCCCAATAAGGCCCCAGCATATTACCTTCCAGCTTGCTTTAATCCAGGGTAGGAATGCAGCTGTTTACATCTCCCCAACCACCCTATGCCTATTATCACAGAGGGGATACCCTGGAAGGGAGCCCTGGGAACTTCTCTGGAAAGGTTATAAAAAATGATTGAGCATAAATATCAGCACCAGAGTTTCCACATCACCAAGAGGAACAGTCTAGGATCTAAGGTTTGCTCCTCCACCCTGATGGTACTATTTGCCAAGACAGCTGGTGGTCCCTAGGATATAAAAATAAGCTCACAGAGAAAAGTGAGGTATTTGAAGACAACATGGGCTATTTTTAAAAAAGACAACAAATGGAACAACCAACAGCAGAAGATAGAATATATACCAAAAGGAAGACAGCTAGGTCTTTAATCTGCTTGGAGTTTATTTTCTTAAAATATAATAATGAGCTAATTCTCAAAACTTGACTAATGGTCTATTTGTTATATCCCTGATTTGTGATCCTGTCTCTGTCACACACACACACACACACACACACACACATATATATATATATATACATAACAGATTGTGAAAGGCAATACTATTAACAGAGGGAATGTAGAATATATGGGTACCTCAGATTGGACAGATATTTACCTTATAGTGGGAAAGGCTTTATTAAACAAAATTCAAAATATATAAATCATGAGAGAAAAAAACTAAACAGAAAAAGATTCCTGTACTTAAATGCCACTCTGTGTGAAGGCAATAATAAGAGAAACCTGGAAGATATTAATAAGGAATTACTACCTGGATATATGAAGGATTTCTGTAAATAATCTAGAAAAGATAAGAAGCCAATACAATATAGATAAAGGATAAGAATAGGCAACTCAGAGGGGATCTGAAAGGCTAATAATAGATGTTCAGACTCGGTAATCATTATTGTAATCATCTGACAGGCAAAATTAGAAAGTAGGCAAAACTAATGTTGGAAATAGAAATAGTTATGCAGTGCCTTTCTGGAGAGAATCTGGTAAAACTTACTGAAATTAAACATACACATAGACCATGATTCCCAATCATCCCATCCCTAAGCAGATAGCCCAGAGAAGCCCTCTCACAGGTCCATAAAAAGACATTTGTGAGGATGTTCACATCCACGTTACTGTGACAGCAGAAGTTGGAGCCAACCTAGATGCCCATACCTAGAGAACAGAAACATGAAATGTGCTATAAGCCTACCATGAAACTCTCCGCAGCAGTCAGAAATCATCAGCCAGTTTTCCACAGAATAACACAAGGCTATAAAGAGACAGAAAGATTTAATCACTCTCTGAAATGGGAGGACATCCATTATCTACACTAGTGAGAGTACCTATGCAGGAAGGAGAATGGGATGGCAGTTTAAAAGGAAAATAACTGGGCTTCCCTGGTGGCACAGTGGTTGAGAATCTGCCTGCCAATGCAGGGGACACGGGTTCGAGCCCTCGTCTGGGAAGATCCCACATGCCGCGGAGCAACTGGGCCCGTGAGCCACAATTACTGAGCCTGCGCGTCTGGAGCCTGTGCTCCACAACAAGAGAGGCCGCGATAGTGAGAGGTCTGTGCACCGCGATGAAGAGTGGCCCCCACTTGCCACAACTAGAGAAAGCCCTCACACAGAAACGAAGACCCAACACAGCCATAAATAAATAAATTTATTAAAAAAGGAAAATAACTAAAATTAAATGAAACAAAAGAGGCAACTTGCATGAATAATGACAACATTAGGTATTCATTTCTGCATACATTCACTCATTCATCTGGTAAAATATATGCTGAGTGCCTACTTGTGCCTGATAAGCACACTAGGATTCCCAAGGTGAGTTCCTGCCCTCAGGCAACCTCCTATTGGTGGACTGAGGAATAGAACTGATGATTGTGAGTAAATCAACTCTGGATTCCTATGATTCTAAGGGAAATTGAGATGACAAAGAAAATGGTGAGAGATGAGGATGAGGATGAGGATGCCAACATTACATCTGAAGAGACAGAGCCTAAGGTTAATAATTCCCTAACCTCACTAGCATATATATTTAAAGGAAATTAATTTAGGCAAACTGGATTCTGGAGCTTGGTGAATTTCCTCAGGGAGGTATAACACAGAAACTCCCTGTGGGAGGACGTCAAGTTATCTGGTGCCTGGCAACATTTCTCACACCCTGCATGTCCCCTAGATGCCACAGAGCAATCTTATGACACATGTAGAAAAGAAGCAAAATACACCTGATTACTCCAATTTTCCTAGTGTTATCACCCATTAGGTTTTTCCCCTGGAGCCTAAATTCAGCCCAGCCTCCAGTGCTGCGCTGGATTCTGTTTCCTGTGAGTGGATCTGCCTCTAATACAGGTGGCCAAAGGCAAAAGATGGATTCCTTCTGAAAAAAAGAGAGTGCTGCTCAGTGCAAGATGACCAAACCCTTGCTACTCTGGGTCCTTCCTTGAAAGCTACTCAGAAGAAATGAGTTTTGATGGACTCTTACCATGCAATCTACATTTTCAGGACAAAGCAGTAGCTTTGTCGCCTCAGAAAGTGGCACAGGACTGTGGTGCACGTGTGTGCTTACAGGCAGCTGAGGTGGTGGGTGTGGAGGATAAAGAGGAAATTAGAATATCCTCCAGAAACACCACCCAACCTCAGGTTTGGGGCTAACATATCTCATCCTTAAAGATCCTTCTCAGAAATTCAAATGTCTCAGGAAAAGGGCTCATTTCCTTTAAGACTGTGCTGCTTGCTAACCATTCTGGATCCCTCATTCATCTCATGCTCCTTCCTTCCTCCTCCCCACACATTTTTCTGCTTCATCTGGATCAGAGAAACAGTCAAATACACTCAGGCTATGCATATGGCTGAGGCAGGAATTTCCAGAACAAAACATGGACACTTTCTCAGGGTCTGTACACAGGCACTTAAAAACCTTCAGACACAAGGTTTTTGAAACATCGCAACACCCTCCAGTGTTGGCAAAGGTACAAGGAGGTTAACCCTGTCACAGCACTTGGCAATGCATTTCAAGGACTTTCTATTTGTCCACTACCTCTGTCCAGAATTGCTCTTATGGGAATTTATACATAAGGAATTATCAGAAATATGGGCAAAGATTGACATTTAGGAATACTTAATGCAACATTTTGTTTGTGACCCACATTGGAGGCCTTCCTGTCTTCTGAAAATTAAATAAAATTATCCTGACTCTATCTCATGTGCTATGGAAATTGCAATGTCTTCCTCAAGATTTCTGATAATTCTCAGGGCTTAAGCTTTAAATTACTGTAACGAGTGAACTCTAAATCTTCCCAATGTTAATCTAAATTCAGAGCTTTCTGCCAACTGAGGCTGGGGATTCAGTCCCTTTTCTTGACCTTCTTTCCAAAACATGTGGAATTTCTACGAGTTTCAGTATTTAGAGAGGAATCAGAAAAATAGAGATAATACAGACACAGGAATATAAACACTTTGTTTGAAAATTAAAAATTCTTAAATTCTCAAAAAATTCCTTCAGCCTCCCAGACTTTTGATTCAAAAGTCCATCCCATGTAATGTTGCTCAGATCAATGTCCTTTCTGTTTTAATCATTTTATCTCTCTTACTTCTCTATTTGCCCCAACCCCGAATTTTATCTAATACCATAAACAGAGAAATGTAATCTCTCTGTTTTGCCACCTTCAGATAGATCATGTTCTCACGGCCACACCAAAAAGGCTATTGAGATATTTTCCTAAAGATAGTCAGTTATGAAGAATTTCTTTCCTAGTAAGGACATGTAGGGAGTAAGCACGCCTCTCTGTCAGCTGACATCATCATGCTTTCATATGGTGCCTGAAACTGTGGCAGTCACTTGGTAACCATGGGGAGAAAATACAAGGGTCAGGAATGGAAGAGTAGAAAGGGCCTGGGACCCTAATAACATTACTGAGCTGCAAAATTAGCCCTGACAGGAATTACCACCATAATTCTTCTTGCAAGAAATAATAAACATTCCTTTCTTTTTATCATTATTTAAAACATTTTTAGACAAGTGTATCAACTCAATTCTGACACTATTTACCCAGAGATAGTGTCAGATCGCACGGCCGAAGGGCTCAGTACCACAAGACTGTTCCTACCCCATGCCACCCCTCACTTCAGACACCAGTTGCAAGCCCTGGTTATCACCTGTGCTTCTGACCAAACTTCCTGTCCTTGGGTCCAATTAATTTGCTAGAATAGCTCGAAGAACTTAGAGAAACACTTCAACCTGGAAGCTCTCCAAAACCCCTACTATTGGGATTTTATGGAGGCTTACCCACATAGGCATGATCAATTATTAACTCTGTTTCCAGACCTTGTACTCTCTCTGGAGAAGTTGGGAGTGGGGCTACAGCTAAAAACCTGGGACAGAGACCAATATTTCCTATTATCTCACAACAAGTATAATTTTACTTGTAGCCAAAGGCATATTTGATACACAGTACATCAAACTCTTAGCATCTCTCTGCCTCAGTTTTCCCATCTTTACTATTGATATAACAATAGTAGTTTATTATATTGGGTTCTTATAGAGATATAATAACCTAATGCCTACATACAGCAAATAACCTATATACATTATATATTATATAACTCTCCATATATACACACACACACACACACACACACACACACACACACACACACACACACACACACACACACATATTCATTCATTCCCTGAATAATGATTAAGTGTCTAGTAAGAGAGATTCTGAAATGAAAAATACAGGATTAAGTTTCTCTTTTTCTAGCAGCCTTTAATAATCTGGCCTTTTCAGCTTTAGTTTTTGTTAAATCCCACCAAAAAGCCTTTGCTCTGGATCCACTGTATTCACATGTTATTTGCCTAGGAGGCTTTGCTCCTTCTGGACTCTGTGTATTTGCTATTTCTTCTGCCCTACTGCTTCCTCCCACGCTTCAGGACCTAAAGAACTCATCTCTTCCTGATTTACCTACCTGCAGAATATACTGATATTTTGTTTTCCTCTGTGACCCATAAAATGTGTGTGTGTGCTTCCATTGGCATGTTAGGCAAGAATCCAAAAAAGAAAATACTGAATCCTATTAATCAATGTTTCTCCCTGATGAGATTCTGATGAATATAGTCTGAAGGAACAGTAGTCAAATGGGATATCCATTTGGCTACTGTTCCCAAAGCACCATTCTGCTATTAGCTCTAAGAGCATCCCAATGCTGAACCCTCCTAAAAATTGGGTTAGAAAAGTGGGTTTGGCTCAAGGCCTAAACAGGGCCTCCTAGTTCCTCCCTCCCACTGCTGTGAAGTCTAAACTTAGCCTCTTACCTCCATCTCAGTGGCCACATAAAGAAGGGCAGACCAGAGCAAAGTAAAAGGGATGTTCAGGCACCAAAGAAGGTGCCCCCGCCATTTGCCAGTTCTATCAAATATTGCAGAATATAGAGAGAGGGGCATGAACTAACTTTTTCCTAAGGGCAAGCTCTATGTAGGTCTGTCTACCTCAGGGCAACAGGAAGTGCCAAAGAGCATAATTAGCGCCTTGAATAACGATTAGTCATATTAGCAAGCTTTCCTTCCTCGGCATATTTCTAATGAAAGGAACTGAGACTAAAGCTTCCCTTCCCAGTAGTATGCGTACGATTAACTTCATATTTTTATGTGGTAAACTACATTACTACTCAACATTATTTATTGCCCTGCCCCATACCTCCCTGCTTTCCTGTTTGTGGCCCTGTGACTCTCTCTGGCCAATGAAGTATGCACTTCTAACCAGCTGACAACACTTGTGGTTAAAAGCTTCAAGAGCCAGCACTTGCTTCACCAAAGTCTATTTACCCACTGCCAAGGTAACCAGCAATGTTCCAGAAAGTAGCTGATCTATCATCCTGGCTCCTGGAGTGAGAAAGGGGATGACACAGAGCAGAGGTCCCAGCCAACCATCAGCAGGTAAGTGGGGTGCGTGAGCAATAAAACTTGTGAGTTTGAAGTGACTGAGATGTTCCAGATGTTTGTTATAGCAGCAGAGCCTCGCCTAATCCTGATGATCCTAGGAGTTCCTCTAGGAATGGATCCATCACTATATCATCAGTCTAATACAAAGCCCAGCACATATGCATGCTCAGTGAATCTGCAAATAAACCAATGAATGTTTTTAATCAAAGCTATCATTTTCTGCACTGAGAAGCAATGTGGTTTAGCAAAAGAGATTAGACTTCCGAGTCACAGAGACTCATTTAAATCCCATTTTGCCACTTACTAATTGTGAAACTTCAGGAAGTTCAACTTTCTAAGTCTCCTTCTCCCCACTTAAGATAAATTTTGCTTGAAATGCTTTCCTCCAAAGGGTTCTTGTTAGTGTTAAATGAGAAAATTTCTAGAAAGAACCTCATATGTTGTTAGAATTTGTAGACACTTAATACATTAAGTTTATTATGAATAATACTGGCCATTTTCTGTTTTATTCAAAAAAACACACATAGCACTGGAGGTAAAGACAAGGAGCAACATACTACAAATATTGATATTGCTGAAGTATAATCAACTGCACTGAATAACTGATTGGTTGAGCAGGATTGAGGGAAAAGAGCTAAGAAGTAAAATAGAGGATAATTACCGGATTTACAAAGGATATGGTGTGAGCACTGCTATTTGATCCACACAGAGCAGACAGAACAGGTTATATGGGGCTTGACATGGCTGGCCAGGGGTATGGGATTATACATTCAATTTTACGTATCTTGGGGCCCAGGGGTTGTGGATCAACCACATAGAGTTTTTGAGTTGATAATGAACGTATAGGCCTGAAATTTAGGAAAGATCTATGTCGGTACCTATAAATGTTTAATGACTACATTAATAGTTAAATTCGGGTCAAAAGAGGTAAGTTAACACTCAGTGAGTTTTTGGTAAGCATACTTCATATTTCACGTGTACATTTTTTTTTGGCCGTGCCAGGCAGCATGTAGGGATCTTAGTTACCCGACCAGGGATCGAACCCGTGCCACCTGCAGTGGAAGCGTGGAGTCTTAACTGCTGCACCACCAGGGAAGTCCCCTTTCATGTGTACATTTCTGCATAACCACCAATTTTCTACAGATAAAGGGATTAGCTTACTTTGACTCTAATTCATACATGTCCTATTCTGACAACAACAAAAATATTTTTTTAACTATTTTGAAACTTGAAATTTACATTAAAGGAGACCCATGTCTATTTAACCAAATACAAAGATAGTCACCAAAGATTAAACCATTTGCGAAGTATAAAAAGAGCTAGGCTCATTAAGCAAAATTTTCAGAAAGCTGGTCATTTAGCACCAATTTTTTTTTTAACATCTTCATGGAGTATAATTGTTTTACAATGTTGTTAGTTACTGCTGTATAACAAAGTGAATCATTTATACATATACATATATCCCCATATTGCCTCCCTCTTGCATCTCCCTCCCACTCTCCCTATCCCACCCCGAGCTGATCTCTCTGTGCTATGTGGCTGCATCCCATCAGCTATCTATTTTATATTTGGTAGTGTATAAATGTCCATGTCACTCTCTCACTTCATCCCAGCCTAACCTTCCCCCTCCCTGTGTCCTCAAGTCCATTCTCTAAGTCTGTGTCTTTATTCCTGTCCCGCCCCTTGGTTCTTCAGAACCATTTTTTTTTTAAGATTCCATATATATGTGTTAGCATATGGTATTTATTTTTCTCTTTTTGACTTACTTCACTCTGTATGACAGACTCTAGGTCCATCCACCTCACTACAAATAACTCAGTTTCATTTATTTTTATGGCTGAGTAATATTCCATTGTATATATGTGCCACATCTTCTTTATCCATTCATCTGTCAATGGACACTTAGGTTGCTTCCATGTCCTGGCTATTGTAAATAGTGCTGCAGTGAACATTGTGGTACATGACCCTTTTTGAATTATGGTTTTCTCTGGGTATATTCTCAGTAGTGGGATTGCTGGGTCATATGGTAGTTCTATTTTTATTTTTTTAAGGAACCTCCATACTGTTCTCCATAGTGGCTCTATCAATTTACATTCCCACCAACAGTGCAAGAGGGTTCCCTTTTCACCACACCCTCTCCAGCATTTATTGTTTCTAGATTTTTTGATGATGGCCATTTTGACCAGCGTGAGGTGATGTCTCATTGTGGTTTTGATTTGTATTTCTCTAATGATTAGTGATGTTGAGCATCCTTTCATGTGTTTGTTGGCAATCTGTATATCTTCTTTGGAGAAATGTCTATTTAGATCTTCTGCCCATTTTTGGATTGGGTTGTTTGTTTTTTTGATATTGAGCTGCATGAGATGTTTGTATATTTTGGAGATTAACCCTTTGTCAGTTGCTTCTTTGCAAATATTTTCTCCCTTTCTGAGGGTTCTCTTTTTGTCTTGTTTATGGTTTCCTTTGCTGTGCAAAGCCTTTAAGTTTCATTAGGTCCCATTCGTTTATTTTTGTTTTTATTTCCCTTACTCTAGAAGGTGGGTCAAAAAGGACCTTGCTATAGCACCAATTTTTGTGTCTCATGAGTTTTAGTCATTAGTCTCTTAATTAGTACTAGTTATTCACCACAGATGGAGATGGTAATTTGAAGAAGATGGAGTGACTTTTCCTGAGTCATTAATTCAACAATTCGCTTTTTTTAAAGCATAAACTCTGAGAAAGGTACTGCCCTGGACATATTGTGGGATGATAAATTAGAATCAGATGTGATTCTCACCTTCAAGGAGATCACAGCTTCAGATGAGGCAATGGTAGGAAGGACTAAGGGAGAGATCCAGGTGAGGTGCCACGGATGGTGGAGCGGGTAGTGATCACTTCCAACTGAGGAGGTCAAGTGGGTTTGTGTGGAGCCTGTGATTTTTCAGCTACTTCTTTAAAATTAAGCATAATCTATATATGTGGGGTAAATGGTGTAAGGAGGGCACTCTAAAGAGGAGAATCTCTACAGCAAAGGTATAGAGGTGGGAAGGAGTTGTGTACTTATGCAGAAGAGTTAAAACTCAATTCGATTATAACTGAATATTTATCAAGTGGTGAGCAATGGGACAGAAAAAGTAGATTAGGGCCAGGCCATGAGGGATTTTGAACACCGGGCTACGGAATGTGATCTTTTTTCTGTAACAGATCCTAGGACTCCACTGAAAGAACTTAAGCAGAAGAGAGATTGACACTTATAGGGAATTCCGAAAGAATGATATTTGGGAGCTTTCCTGGGGATAGATTTTCTCATTATAAAATCAGGGAAATAATATTTACTGCACCGAGGATGGTTTTAAATGAGATAACCTATATAATGCCTTGGCTGGTAGTAGGTTCCCTTCCCATCCTCTTCCCTGAAAGTGACCTGATAATATCCACCTGCTCCTCATTAAGACCCCAAGGGCAGCAGTGCAACAACATGGGAGATATTAACAAGGGCAGGTGCTATAAAGGCACCTGGAGACCCACAAGCAGGGATTTAGCATATAAAGTAAAGGCAAGCAATAAAAAGAGAAAGGGGGAAGAAATGTTTGCCAAGCACCGTTGAAAAGAAATAAATTGGAAACCTGTTATGCATGTATCTGGGACACTGCTGTTAACTCAGGAAGAGAGGGAGGACTTACAGAGGAAGCTCCAGTGGGTCTTAAAGCACCCAGGAAACCGGACCCTCGGGGTGTGTGTGTGTGGGGGTGTGTGTGTGTGTGTAGACACTGCAGCACATCCGAGCTGTATGGGCTGGTGGAACAGAGCTGGAGCTAATCACCAGAATTGTTTCAGTTAGGAAAATCAAGTCACAAGTGTGACATGTGACACCACAGTAGTGTCTGCAGGCAAACTGACACATGCAAAGTTCCAACAGGAAAATCTGCAGAGGAGGGAACGGCAGCCCTCAGGGCACCACTAGCGACTAAACATACAGAGTGGAAACAGCTGAAGATAGGCCTCACTGCTGCCAGGGTTAAGTTCTTACCTGTACAGAAAGCCAAGGTAACCTCAGGGTGTGATCCAACTACATATCTGGCCAGCCACTGAAGTATCAGGAAGCCATCAGTGCCCTTGAAACAATGTGTCCACTGTTCAAGAACTGGATGGGAGGGACTGCACTTGATGCTTGCTCTCCAAGGAGGCCAGAGTCTAGACAGAGAGAAACAATATGCCCTCTAAGAACTATGAAGACCTCCAGGCCTCCATGAAATATGCAGACACTAAGGGACGGAGATGCTCAGAGGGGCTATACGAAACCATTCTGCTATAATCAGGAAGTTTCCTGGAAGAGGAGCACACGAGCTGAAACTTGAAGAATGACAAGGAAACACGGGAGAAGTTAGCTAGGGTTGACAACACAGGGTAAACAATAGGGTGGGTAATGACAAAACTAACCCAAGACAAGACTCTGTTCTTTCTGCTTAGTGTTTTCATAGGTACACAGCTGCAACTTTCAAAACATCTACAGACAAGTTTTAGAAAAACATGGATTACTGCCTTTCCTCCTAACATATCTCCTCCAGAGCAAATACTGACATGAACCCTGCCTGACTCTGGGAAGAGTTTACAGCTTAGGTTGTATCCTAAGCAGCCACAAATCATCCCAGCTCCACACCAGAGGTCCTGGGTAAAGAACTGTTAGTACTTCTCTCCTACAGAGTCTTGTAAGAGGATGCAGGCTCCACAGGGCAAGAACGTTATTGAATGAATGAATGAATGAATGAGTGAACAGGATAGGTAAACCTTCAAAAAGAACTTAAATGGGGGGCTCCATACATATCCTAGAAAGAGGGGTTGGCAGACTGTTTACACATATAGGTATCTGTTGAATTACTGAATTAAATAATGCAAGAATCAATGAGTAAATGAATTAAAGGATATGCTACTTTAAAAACTACCAGAGTTTTGGGCTTCCATGGTGGCGCAGTGGTTGAGCGTCCGCCTGCTGATGCAGGGGGCGCGGGTTCGTGCCCCGGTCGGGAGGATCCCACGTGCTGCGGAGCGGCTGGGCCCGTGAGCCATGGCCGCTGGGCATGCGCGTCCGGAGCCTGTGCTCCGCAGCGGGAGAGGACACAGCGGTGAGAGGCCCGCGTACCGCACCGCAAAAAAAAAAAACTACCAGAGTTTTGATCCCTGAGAGAAGTCTTCCTGAAGGTGTGCACCGGGCAAGCTTTAACAGCACTGCTCACCATGGTAGCAGAGCTGAAGTTTCCAGTTCTGCTCTCAGGGTCCTACAGGACACCTAACCCCGTTCATAGCCCACCCCGACCGCCCGTGCACATACAGCCCACCGTGCAATGCCATAAGTTCCTGCAACCGCAAAAGCTAGTGAGTTAGCTGGTGAGTCCTTAGGGACGTCAAATCAGTGCGTGTTTTACATGAGAAAAGTGATACTGATCCAGACAGCTTGAGTTGCAATAATTTTGGGGTTCTGTGATTTGGAGGGTGTGTTTCCTACCTTAGGTTAGAAGACTGGTGCCAGGACAGGGAACAGGCACAGTGTTGTTATCCCTACGGTCACCGGCAAAGCCCATGAACAATTCCCAGGAAATCAAAATACAATCCGGGTAACAAGATAAAGTCTAACCTTTTTTTTTTCCTTTGTGCTTAATGTAGTTTCACTTGCTCATAGGGCGCCGAGTTCAGAGGCCTTGCACCTTGCACTCTTCAGACCAGAGTTTCCCGTGCTAGGTGGCTCTTCCCGGCTCTTCGGCTCAGTGGAGAGTGTGCGAAAGCACTGCTCAGGACACCTCAATTCAAGATGGCGAGGGCGCGCCCCGTGGAGAGACGGGGCACCCAACTCGCGAGAGCTGCGCCAGCCCCGCGAGAGCTGCGTCAGCCCCGCGAGAGCTGCGTCAGCCCCGCGAGAGCTGCGTCAGCCCCGAGAGAGCTGCGTCAGCCCCGCGAGAGCTGCGTCAGCCCCGAGAGAGCTGCGCCAGCCCCGCGAGAACTCCGCCCCTTTCTCCCCAGCAGAGAATCTTGTAAAGCAGCCCCGCGCACAGAGAGAAAACGTGTACTCTAGAGCCGGAGCTCGCACTACTCTGTTCTTTAATCAAAGAATAAAATTTCATTTGCTTCTGAACTAAACTCCATCTCACTCTATTGGCCTGAACAGCACCAGGCAGAAGGACCCTTGTTGGGGACTCGAAAGGGTCACTAACACTACTACCCCTTGGCTTAGATCATTTGTGATCTCCTTTCCAGGGGGACCTAACATGCTTTACTTACCCTAGTAGGTCACTAAGTCCTCTGTGGCAATACTTGGAATTAAGGGGTCAAGGCCCCCAGTCCATGCTTGTTCTGTGCACCTAATACTTGACAGATTTCAGCGATGTGCTTTCCTTCCTGGTTAGAAACAAAGCTCTTGGAGGGTTGTGAATGTCTATGACATTTTCTTTATAAACCTTCATGTCCTAAGAACACACAAGTGGCTCCCAAAAGACGCAGTTTGTAGACAGAGGCTCCTACCGGAGCTTCAACTCTGGCCCCTGGGTAGATGATGACCATTTGCTCATCACCAAAATGTTGATGGATTTCTCCAGTGACCCTGCCCAAATTACCAGGGAATGACTTTCAACTCAAGCAAACAGCCCACCAGTCACTTGGATAAGCTCAAGCTTTTTGTGGCAATTCGTTTATTTAAGCTACATAAAGTACTAGCTTTGATTTGGCTCCCATGTGGTAGGTAGTTATCCTTCTTCATTCATAAACCAGCATTTAAAATGCAGAGGACTCACACTGCCTTTAGTGTCCTTAAGTTCCTGGCTTATGTGAGAGTTTTGTTTAGGTCAAAAATCTCAGGCCTCAGTCTCTGTCTTTCAAATATGGGCAGACTCTTTTCCTGCGAAACTTGTGTGCTCTCTGAGAAATAAACACAGCTCCATGCTAGGGAGCAAAAAACAAAACAACAAAAGAGAAAACAAAAACATCATGAGTTCATCCCAGCAGAGAAAGATGGTCCCACGAGATGTTCTTCTGAGACTTGGCAACAGGCAGAGCAGGCAGCAAGCAGAGTACCAACTGCTATTAAAGTGGATGATGGGACATGATGGTCATGACCAGAAGGTAATTCGGGTGAGGCAGTGGGCAGGAGGGCTGGGAGGTGGGCTGGCTGCCTGGAATGCTTAGGCATGATTTCCTCTACCTTCATGCTGTCACTCTCAGCCCTTTATATAGCACCAACGTCATGCCACATCAGCTGCACCTGTGCCCGTGTGATGACTTTCAGACTCAGATAAATACCATCAACTGGATGTCAGGATAATGGGCGCAATGGAACACTCTGGTGATTGATCTGTTTGTTTCCACCCTGGGGCTGTGGGTCTATTAAATAAACACTGGTATTTTGAAGGAAAAGCAGGAGAAAAGACGCTTGATTGTGGCCTTTAAATTTCTTGTTTGGTTTGGATGTTGTTGTTTGCTCTTTGGATTTTTTTCTTTTTCTTTTTTTTGGTGGGAATGATTTTTTTCAGGTAAATAGATCTGGACACAAGCAGCAGGACTTCATTTGCCAGTTCCAATTCCTCACTGAATGTACTCCACAGCTGGCAAGGTGTCAGTGATTAGCTGATTTCCCTGCTCTGTTGTGAAATCCTGCCCTGTGGCCAGATTAGACATGAGAAATAGAGGGGCTATGTGATCTTCCCCAGAGGCCTCACCCCATGAATACTCCTAAGGCCAGCCCTCTCACCTCAGGCTGGTAGATAGAATCTGGGATAGAACAGACTCTTTTTCTCATTTTGCACAAAGCAAGCTAGGGTGTAAGTGTAATATTCTGCCTAGCTGCTGCATAATTCATTGCATTTTGGATTATTTAATTTTAAGGAGAAATTATTCATAAGAAAAATATTTATAATTGGAATTACTGAGAAATTCTAGCTCATGAAAAGCTACCCTCCTCCACGCTTTGAAATTGTTTTTTTCCAGTTTTTTAAATCCTGGAAAAAAAATTATTCAAAATTTGAGTGTTCCTTTTCTTATTTTTTCACCCAAGAGAGTTCCTTACTTAGTATGTTACCATTTCTTTACCTATAAAATTCAGATGATATCACTGAGAATTTCATCAGTGGAATGATGTAAAGCTGTTTTGAGTCACTTTCTTCCTTGTACCCTCCTGAGAGGGTACCCAGCACTAGAGAATCATGATATCAATATTAGGTACGTAGGAACTTGGAATACCGAAAGTTAACTCTGTCTGCATCATCCCTGCCAGGCCCTGAACGGAATGATCCTGGGAACAACGTGAAAGGAACCTGCATGTCCTTGTAAGCAACAGGTGGATTCTAAGAGGTAAGGTGATGACTCCCAGCCTCTGCTCGTTAATTCTCCCATATCAAGCTGGAATTAAAAATAAGATGGAACATAAGACAGTCACATTGTGAGAAAACTCCCTCCAATTTTCTAATTTTTGTTGAGAAATATGTGAAGAAGGGCAACAACTGACAACATGATACCCTCCTATACTACTTCTCTACGGTTGTACTACTCAAAGTGTGGTCTGTGGACCAGGGCTAGAGTATGAACTATTTGTCAGTGATCTGCAATGAGATGAACAGAGACATTAAAAGCAAATATGTCAATACTTGGATAGCAATTTGACATTCCACAACAACCAGCCAGTAATCTGTGGAGTCATCTTTTTTGAACAGCATACAGACTAATCTGGGTGTTGTCAGACTTAGTGGTAAATCACAGTGGCTCAAATTGTATTCAGTCGTGTGTAATAGGATATATCTACCCGTGACAGGTGAGAAATCAGAAATGCCAGATAGATGACCCATAGATAGGAAGAACAAACAGGTCCTTTGCCACAGACAGTGAGAGGCACAGTGTTACTGTAATCACCAAACTTGTAAACTACCCACTTATTGTGCATCCTGCTAGGTTGAATGTAAGCTCCATGAGGGAAGGAACTGTGCCTGCCTTCTCCAGTGCTCTATCACCAAAACCTAATACAATTCCTGGTTTGTTGAATGAATGAATGAATGAACGAATGAATGGGGAATGTTTAGGGTTCCGCCTCCCTCTCAGGTTGGGCAGCCATTAGATGTCAAGAGAAGGCAGTTTCAGTACCTATGTCAAGTCCAGACAGGGATCACTCAAAGCTCTCACTGTCCTCACTTACCCAGTCTTTAGTGTCAGTCTTCAAGTCTTTAAAGGCAGTGAGACAGAAGAGTCTGGAATACATCTTCAAATATGTAAGTCAAGCCTCTAAAGAAATAGGATTCCCTCTATAGAATTCATTTTATTACCACCTTTTCAGGATCACAGCTATTCCAAAAGCACAGTATGACTGATATTGCTTATTATAAGTACTTATTATCTGGAAGTAATCAGTGTCCCATAAACATGCCATGGTTCCTAATAAACTTTAGAGAGTAAACAAGGGTTGCTGACATTACAAAAAACCCACAAAGGTAATGCCCTTGTTCCCTCAGAGGACACATAGGAGAAACAGACAACACTCACCGTATCATAATATTTTGACTTAAAATATATTTTGTCAACAAGTAGTAGAAAGTGAAAACATTAGGCTAGAATCCACAGTGGCTCCCACTTGAGGGTGGTACAGTCCTTCAGGGGGACTTGGAAAGGTATGGATGTCCCAGGTATCACTGCATAGCAATGCCCTCCAAATTAAAATGGCATAAAACAACCACCATTTTATTATGCTCACATTTTTGTGGGTCAAAAATTCAGAAGGGGGCTTCCCTGGTGGCGCAGTGGTTGAGAGTCCACCTGCCAATAACAGTTGCCTCTACTCCACAACAACCCAGGATCTCAGCTAGGAAGATTCAAATAGCTGAGAAGTTCTCAAATAACCGTAGGCCGGAATCATGTAGAGACTTCTTCATTCACATGTTTGGTACCTGGGCCAAGATGACTCAAAGGTGGCCTTAGCTGGGACTGTTGACCAGAGCAACTGTATATAGCATAGCACCCTCAGGGAAGCCAACATCTTACATGCTATCTCAAGCCTCCAAGATTAAGACTTCCTGCAAACAAGGGGGAAGTTACATGGCATTTTAGGACCAAAGCTCAGAAGTCACACAGTGTCACTTCTGCTGTACTGTATCAGCCAAATTGAGCACAGGCACACCCAGATTCAGGGAAAGGTAACATGGGCCTCACCTCTTGACAGGAGAGGTGTCAAACAATGAACAGCCATATTTTAAAACCTCTCCAGGGCAGAAAACTTCTGGAATTTTAGTAAACAACAGCCAGGGATGCCAAGGATCCTACAAAGCATGTGACAGTTTTGCACCTCAAAGAACTCTCCTTCTGAAGATGCCAGGAGTACCCCTGTCTATAAACGCCAGATCCTTGGATTCAGAGAACCAGATAGAAGTCATTTCACCCAAGAACATGACCATCCACTTTACAAAAAAGGAAATCAAAGTCTGGGGTTGATGGGCTGAAACTAGACTCCAGGTCTCTTTCTTCCAAGGTAGATAGTCCTAAGCACCTGCAGTTTCTTCAAGTAAGTCTTTGCTAAAAATTCCTAGTATATAAAATGTAACAGTGGATGTTAAAACTGGTTTAAAAGTGTGATGAGTAACAGGATATTTACATGGCCCCAAAGTATCTGCCCACACGTTATTCACTAAATAAACAGAGAAGAAGAGTAACCTTACAATGGAAAAACCTGGTGGATAATACCTTTACCTGATGATCAAAGTGACAAATGGGCATCACTTGACTTCTGATATGAGGCACTGAGAAGGCACAGCATCACTTCTATGATGTTCCTGCTCAAAATATACAACCTAAATTTAATCATGTTTGAGGAACATTCTACAAATAACTGGGCTATGTTTTTCCAAAAAGTAAAAAATCATAAAGACAGTCTCCTCACTCTCAAGTAATTCAGAAAAAAAGAATATATTAGTAGACACACACACAATAGAGGAGAATGAGAAAGTAAAATGGACACAACAGTTGGTAAATCCAAAAAGGGGGTTTGCAAATGTTCCTGCACTACCCTTGCAACCTATCTGTAAGTTTTGTATAATTTTGAAATTATATCAAAATCAGAAGTTACACAATCAGCAACAACAAAACATTTAATGGTGAATTTCTTGGTGATGTTCTCCCAGCTACTGCAATGAATTCCATTTCTTAACTTTCCAAGGAGTCGAGTCATAGTTTAAACAAACCACAATGTCTTGAGCTCTGCTCTCATGCAGCTCTCTCTAGTCTTCAGGGAGTAGATCTAGGCTTTGGGGGGAGATGTCAACCAGAATATTTTAGGGCACAAATTGGTCCTGCATATAGATCTTTTAGTTAGGTTACAGGAAAGTTGGTATAACAAAGAGACCTAAAATCCAGAGGCTTAAATAAAAGAGAAGTTCATTTCTGTCTCATCCAACAGTTCAGGAAGTTTGAGCAGCTCTGCCATCCTCAATCTGAAGCTTCCATCAATGGGTCCAAGGGAGCAGCTTCGATTACCATTTGCTAGTCAGAGGGGAGGGGAAAAGAAAGAGAGAAAGACACATAGCTTCATTAGAAAACTCAGTCCAAAGTTTACCTATATCACTTCTATTATCACTTTCTTGGTCAAAATTTAACCACATGCCACAGCTAAACCATAAGGAGGCTGAGTAATCAACCTCTATCTCTGTAGATGTGTACACGTTCCCAGCTAAATCTCAGGGTGGGGGTAATGTTCTATTATTAAGAGGAAGAGAGTGAGAAGGGATCATGGTAGGTAATTTGAACCTCTGCCCAGAGAACAGAGACTGGGGGGACTTCCATAGGACTAGCAGAGCATCTCAGTCATGTTTCCAACAGGGGTATGGGTTTTGGGAGTAGGTAGGAAATTCATGGAAGAAATTGGGCTCCCAAAATAGACACTGTCCTGTTTGGTGTCCATTTAATTAGCTGTAAGATTTCCAGACCCGAGGTACTTTATTCTGGAGACAAAAACCAACATTTTCCCAGTCATGGAGAGTCAGAATTGCCATGTCAAATTATTTTCATTCTGTTGACAAAATAAACTGTCTTTACACAAACAAAGCGGCCTTCATCCATGCCTACATTCACATCCATGTGCACATGCACACAGATTTGTACACTCACAGGCATGGCACATGAAATTGCCCCAGGGTGCTCCCTGAATCCTCTCTTAGTGACTCCCCATTGATTGGGAGTGTGAGGTATATTTACACTGTCGACTCTCACCTACATTATGTGGTTACTAAATGGTTTCCATAAAATAA
This sequence comes from Neophocaena asiaeorientalis asiaeorientalis, assembly GCF_003031525.2. NCBI lineage: Eukaryota > Metazoa > Chordata > Mammalia > Artiodactyla > Phocoenidae > Neophocaena > Neophocaena asiaeorientalis. The sequence goes on from NW_020173656.1 coordinate 4,786,602, forward strand.
CAGGCAAATTACCCAACATTGCTTTTCAAGGGATTATGTCTTGTCTCATCAAATTTATGAGTGGCTAAATTGCTTTATGTACATCTGAAAAAATAACTTATCCCAGAACAGGCAAGCTAACACATCTGTATTCTAGTTGACTACAGCTCTATTTCATTTTTGAGGCTTTTCCCTCAAAATAACATTTCAAAATGTCTCTTCCTTCCTTTTCTCTCACATCTCTGTAGGATGCAGACACGTACACAGGCAGACTGCAATGGGCTCTGCTTTTTCTGTCCAGCTTCACTGTACCCCTAGGGAGGCAAAGAGGAAGTTAACAAGGGTACAGGAGCATGCTGTCTGCTCTATTAGAAATGCCAGTTTGCCATTTTAACCCAAGTCCTGAAGATGTGAGGACCACCAAGGAATGTAAGTTGTTTATCATCATCACGAAGCCTGAAGACAGGGACACCCATGCACTAGGAAACCACAGATCCTGAAGCCCCCAGGGTGCCACAAAGAGGTTTTGAAAGTCCCCCTGGTTTCCCGTGAACTACCCTGCTGACCCTGCCTGCTCCTCCCTGCTGGTGACTCATCCAAATGCCCAGTGAGGTTCTCCTTGGCCCCCCATTACAGCCTCTTCATCCTGCCCTTCTGCACTTGCCCAGTCACAGCCCCAGACCAAGAACTCTCAGAAAGGCTGCCAACCCTGGCTCATCTGTAGACCTCTCAAAACAAGAGCAGGAACATCCCTAGACTTAAATGCAGCTCCACTGTTTTAATACACCCACACCCACTTTGCTTTTCAATCCCCCGTTCCCAACCAAGGATTGTCACTGAAAGCAATATTCACATCTAGAAGGTCTCACTATCTAAATGTAAGAGGTAGCATAGCATGGTGTTTGCAAGTGTGGCAGTGGAGTATGATTGCCTAGGTTTGTGTCTTGTCTCTGCTGCTTGCAAACTCTGACCTAGGCAAGGGACACCTCTCTGTGCCACAGTTTCCTTCTTGATCTGATTGATAATATTACCTACTTCACAGGATAAAGTTGTTAGTTAATACATGTAAATCACTTAGAAACATGCCTGACATAATGAAAGCTCAATAAACATTAGCTATCCCCATCATTATTATTGTTACTATTATTAGAGAATCTGACAATTAGAAGATCATTAGTGACCTTGTCCAAAGTAATTTCTATAAACCAACGGGGATATATAAACCAGTGTGATGGGGACAGATGAGTGAATGGGGTGGTGAGAAAGTGGAAACATGGAATTTGGTCAAGAGAAGGAGAATAGATATGAGATAGCAACTAAAGAAGGTCACAGGGTCAAAAAGGAACCAATTTGTTCTCTGACCATAAAATACCTTGGCAGAAAGATTGTTATAAACTTTGGTAATTCTGATAAATTGGTATGAATTAAAGTCAATCTATTTACAGCAATGAAAATATTAATCATAACTTAAGCAAAGTACTTCAAAGTTACCAAATAGTCTATGTATATCTCACTTTATTCTTAAGTCTGAGGTTACAGGGGAAACCCCTTGACCCCATGTTATACAAGAAAAATCAAGTCTCAGGTGAGATGCCTTGTCCCAAGCCACATATCCATCCTGGGCAACCTTCTCTCCCATCTCTAAATTCTTAATATTTCAGAAATACTGATATATGTCACCCCTATTCTCATGAACCTCAGAGAATCTCTATTAATGAGACCAAGTATAATTTCTTAGTTCAAAATTAGAGAACTGCTACAATTTGCTGAGAGCCTGCTTACCCAAACTCCTCACTCAGGACAAGTCCCATAACAGAATCTCCCGCATCATTCCTCTTGGTCAACCAGTGGTCACCTGAGCAAGGGTATGTGCTGACACTCTGACACCCATCCAGAACTCTGAGCATCTTCCTTTTCTGCTTATCTCCTTCCTTACGAGTGGACCCCCAACACACACATACCCGAGCTGAGGGTGAAAGACACTTCTTTGACTCCAAAACATGGACCACCTGGGCGCTCACTCAGGATTTAATCACAACGACTGATAAATTATTTGTCTGCACATGTATCTTATCTTTATGTTGGATTCTGAGTTGGGGAAAGTTCCACTTCTTCACAGTCCTCTATCTTCCTATCACAACAGGCCTTGTACCTGTCGCGGGATGTTTTGCTCCCTCCTTCTGATTCCTCTGGTGGTTTATGCAAAGCCCCAGTGACTTAACATTGTGCATTCTCTATGGCGTTGCTTCTTCTTGCAACTCCCTGGGGTCTTACCATCTAAATGGAAGAGGTTCTGTGTTGATAGACAACACCGACCAAGATAAACTTGGCGGTGACTGGTGTTTGCCAGGTCACTCTGGGGACCAGTCCAGCTGAGCATAGCAGGGGATGATGCCAGCTGCCCTGGGAGGCCCTCCCATCTCTAAACAAGGCCTGACACTTGCTCACCCAGGACCTTGGCTTATCAATCATGGCACGTCACAGAGCACTTCAAGCTCCTTGCTCTTTTTCCATCCACGAGAGAACTGCTGTTTCAAAGCTTTCCTTGGATAGTCACAACAAAATGTTTGAAATGCTTTAAAGAGGTTTCGCCCTTTATTTTACATTCCTCTAGTCACAAGCAGCAGCTTTAAAACTACTTTTAAACACAGCGGGGAGTAGGAAGGGGTTGTAAAATTCAGAGCTTACATTAAATAAATCCTATAAATGTAATTTCCTTTATTAGGAAAGCGGACGATGTCACAGAAATAAGAAGGTAGATGTACTAGTTGCCTACACTGCTATAACAAATTATGACAAACTTAGTGGCTTAAAAAAGACAAACCTCGGGGCTTCCCACGTGGCGCAGTGGTTGAGAGTCCGCCTGCCGATGCAGGGGACACGGGTTCGTGCCCCGGTCCGGGAAGATCCCACATGCCGCGGAGCGGCTGGGCCCGTGAGCCATGGCCGCTGAGCCTGCGTGTCCGGAGCCTGTGCTGCGCAACGGGAGAGGCCACAACAGTGAGAGGCCCATGTACCACAAAAAAACAAAAAAACACAAACCTATTATCTTACAGTTCTGGAGGTCAGAAGTCTGAGGCATGTCTCAGGACGCTAAAATCAAGGTGTTTGCAGGGCTACATTCCTTTATGGGGAGAATTTGTTTTTCTTGCCTTTCCCACCTTCTAGAGGGTACTCACAGTCCTTCACTTGTGGTCCTTTCCATCTTCAGAGCCAACAATGGTAGGTTGAATTCTCCTGACACTGAACTATTCCGAGCTTCTCCAGGTCACATCTACCTCCAACTCACTCTTTCCCACTTGTAAGGACCCTTCTTATTGCATTGGGCCTGCCAGGATAATGTCCCTATTTTAAGGTACAGTGATGAGCAACATTAATTTCATCTGCAACCTTAATTTCCCTTTGCCATGTAAGCTAATTTATTCACAAATTCTAAGGATTAGGATATTGACATCTTAGGGGGAGGCACTACTCTGCCCACCACAATAGATATCATTGGAGCTATGCTCAGCTCACAATTTAATGATCCTGATTTAGTTCAATTTCATTGAACTCTGAAATTTGGAAGACAATTTCGGGGGAGTCTGAACCATCCCCACATCCTCCCAGCCTCCCATGTCCAAAATGGGTCTGCCAAGGTGCTAGCCACATACAGGCTAATCAAGACTCAGGTCCCAGGGATACAAGCTAGAGCAGTGCCCTCTGTGATGCAGAAAGAGCTCTCATGACTCATCTTTGTAGAATTCATGGAAGTGCAAGCTCTCTGAACTGCTCTCCCTTAACCAACTATTTAATGAATCCTTTCCATGTCTTTGGTAAATCATAGTGACTGGCGGCACAGCATGCTGAAGGCTCTCTGCTAGTTGGCTAATTTCTGATATATATTAACACTGTCACTTCCACCAATTGAGTGGGATGCTCAGCCATGTCAGCTGTGATTGTACCCCAACCATTTATGCCTATATGTATGCTCTTGTAATGATGTAGTTTAATTAAATGTCACATAAGCCAATGGAAGACGAACATGAAAAGAGAGTTTTTTTTTATGCACACCAAGTAGAATGCCTTGGAAAGACTTGATATAGATGAGTCATTTCAAAAAAAGGAAGAGGCAGGCAATTAGATGGTAAAACAAGTGTAAGAGAGAGGAAATGCAGTCATAAAAATCTCCAGGGATTTTGCCGAAAAGCGGACGTGGAGCCAATAGTGGGAAATTAGCTATAGTTAAGAAACTGCAGAACTGGAACACGGTGGAAACAAGGTGGGGGAAATCCTTGATGATTAAACAAGCAGTGTAAGTGATCCTAACCTTGCTTGTACTGGCTGAAGAATGGGTGGGTTAGGTCTGACTGATGTGAACCTCCTGTGTAATCCACCTAAGGATGGATTTGAGAATGGTTTGAGAAGTGCTGTACAGATATGAGGATTATTTCTAGAAGGGTGAGCCGGACAGCTCTTTCTCCATCACAATAGTTGCTGTTTCCCCAAATCCTCCCTGCCTTCCTGCCCAGAACTAGCAGGAGTATTGGAACACCATTCTGAAATCTGAAAACACCAGTCTGAAAAATCTGTCAACCTGTGCATGATCCCAGGCTGACAGATCAAGCCATTGAAATAATGCTTCTCTGAAAAACTATTTCCAGAAAATCCCAGCCCTTTGCTTGGTAACCTTACCCTTTTGAAGACAGTTAGTAATTTGGGGAATAGTGAAGAGCATTTGGTGACAGATCTGACCTCCTCCTCCTTCTTGCTCATGAGCGTGTCTAAAGAAAAGGATAAATCCATTCTTTAGTCACTGTCTTAAAGCCTCTGTGGGCCTTGTGCCCATACATGCAAAGAAGTCAGATCTGAGCCCTAATGGATTCAAGACAGTGGACGAAGACAAACCAGGAACGCTGGCTACACATTTTCCCTACCTATCCTTTCTCTGTGGGTTTTTTACCAGTCAGAATGCAGAGTCTGCTGTCTTTGAGACTAGGATCTAGAGCTGCTCTAGAAGAGTTGGGCCATCGAATGAGCTAGAATCCTGGTACATTTGTGCAGATGCCATGCAAAACGTGTGAAATCTAGGTCCCTAACCCTTGACCAGCCCTAGCCCTCAAGGAGCAAGGAAAATGTAATTGTATGTAGATGGGTCAAGAAATAGATATTTTAATATAATTTCAAAACTAGAAAATAAAACAATAGACTTAAAACTAAAACAAGACGATTGACAGTTGAAAGGAAAAGGAAGTCGTGTAAGTGACAGGTATGTCTCATACACTAAGCAAATCAACAAATGGTATTTTAAGTTGGTAAATCATATCTGAATTACTATTAGAAGCATTAAAAATAGAACAGTTAAAAGAAGGTGTGGGACAGGGAAAGAATTTTTTTCTTTTCACTGGATACTCTCTTATACTGTTTGAATTTGTATGTAAATAGTAAAAGGTCTAGAAAAACACATGTTAAACTTTTTAAAATGTGTTCCTCTAAAGGAGTGGAAAGTGAGAAGAGAATCCATTTACTTTCCAACCTTACTTCTGTATTATTCTCAATGAACATGTGTCCCCATTGAAATTTGAAACTTGACAGTGAGTGATTATACATTTATAAAGTGGGATATTATGAAACTATTTAAAATATTGTTGTTGTGGAAGACTCATGGCATGGAAAATGTTCATAATATGTGGCCAGACTGTTAAGAAGAGCCTTAAATCCTGTTCCCATGTGGGCAAAATGAACTGACCACATTCAAACAAATTGTTGGCTTTGGAGCTTAAAATATCTTTTAAATTATATGTTTTGTCAGTTATAGAAATTATAACAACTTGCTAGCACTAATCAAGTTAAAATAATAAAAGTATAAAAATTATAGCAAAATACTCATGTTCTCTATTCCCTAGAGATAACATTCTAGTGTAGAGTCTTTGGAATTTTTTCCATGAATTTAGAAATTTTTACTCTGTACATATATACATATAGATACATACACACATATAATTTCATTAAACAAAGTGGGATAACTCCTACTGTTCTACAAAAATAATACAAATGGTTCAAAAATATGTGTATCATTGTTGTACAAGGGCCTCATTCGTTTTTTCTGTATCCTTCTAAGTTTATAATATGAACTGCTATAGTGAGGATAGTTTTTTAAATATTATCAAAATTATAAAGACTTTTGAATTTAAAATGAGTTCAAAGACAATTAGCTTAAAAAGCCCAAAAGGCTTTATTGAGTTAATGGTACATTTAAAAAATGAAATTAATTTTAAAGCATTGATATTTTTCTAAAAGAGCGATACATTTAAATTGTTTTTTAATTCAGTGTTTAAATTCAAGAAGTTGAAATTAACTCAATTTAGCTTTCCTATAGTGTTTGCAAATAGGTCTTGGTATTCACATGGCCTACACACCACAACATGCTAACTCCTGGTAATTTGCTGTTCCCCAGAAAGCTGAATTCAGCAGTCCACAGGCTTGCCTTGAACAGCATTGCTTGGGAAATGGATGGTGGGGAGCACCATTTAGTTCTTGAGACTCTTCCTGGAAGGCTGCCACCTTGGCCTCCGTATCTGCTGTCTTTTTCTCATGTGCTGCCTCTTCAAACCATATTATGTGTCTGTAATCCCTGTAATGAAAGCAGATGGAAAGACTGCCTTCATTGAGAACTGGAGTGAGAAGGCACTTCCTCTGAGTCCAGCACCCGCCCTGGCACACTGACACATCATGGTTTTGTATGAGAAGAGGAAGAGCCACACCTCTAAATGAGGCCACAGAGTGGGAAACCCAGGCTTCTGACTGGGTAGTGTGATTCACGGAAGCATTTATTAAACCTCCTTTATGTGTAAGGTACTGAACTGGAAGCACATCCATCAGTGAATCAGATTTTTGTGTTCTAACCCTAGGGCCTTCTAGGTAATAATTAGATGAGCTTGCGTAAATGATCTAACCCTAATGTGACTCAGTTCTCTAAATGTAAAATGGGGACAATAAATAATATCTCTGTAAATTTTTTTTTTTTTTCCGGTACGCAGGCCTCTCACCGTCGCGGCCTCTCCCGCCGCGGAGCACAGGCTCCGGATGCGCAGGCTCAGCTGCCATGGCTCACGGGCCCAGCAGCTCCGCGGCATGTGAGATCCTCCCGGACCGGGGCACGAACCCGTGTCCCCGGCATCAGCAGGCAGACTCTCAACCACTGCACCACCAGGGAAGCCCTGAAAATCAGCTTTTAAGCACTATCTTGACCCAGTTTTGAGGAGCTGGCTAGACGTCAGTCAGTTCCCCTTCCTGAGCAACCAAATAAGTCCACACTTCCAACTACCTCCCTTATCAAACTCTCATACTTCAGGTCTCTAATCATCCCAGGGCCAGGTAACAGACAATTCCTGACAGCCCTTATGGCCCAAAGCCTACTAAAATTATCCAAATTAGCCAATCCTAAATCCGCTGGCCCTGCCTTGCTCTTTCTTTCCTGCAGAAACCCCAATAAAAGTGCTTGCCCACAGTGCACCTCCCTTTGCTTCATTACCCACCCCAATGCTTCCCCGAGTGGCATGCTGCGTTCTCTCCAGAGAACTGTGGGTAGAGCAAAACTGTATGTTTCTGTTTTCTTTCTCTTGATCTGTGTTTGGCCTCACCACACCTACCCAAGGTAAGATGGTTAAAACAACCTGCTCTGCATAACTCACAGATTGGTTAAGAAACATATTAAGATAATGGATATGAAAGCCCTTTGAACAGTTGGAGGGATTACAGACATAAGATATGGTCAGAAGCACCCTGTTCAGTATTGGAGAGAAGCAAAATATGGTGACAGATACACATTGTGGTAGACATAATTAGTGACCATCAATATCGAGTTCTCTCCTTACTGGGCACAATGAAGACTATCTCACCTAGATCTCTTGCACCTGGATAGAGCCAAGCAACTATTTCTGGCCAAAGGCTGTGAAGGAAAATGACATGCTTCACTTATAAACTGAGACACGGAAAAACCCTGCCAGACATTCTAGCTCTATCTTCATTTAGCAGTGGATATGGAAACCATGCATGGAGATTGCAGAAACACAAGATCTAACAGCCTAGATCACTGACTCAATATATGCTTGGGAGCCCTTGAGGGTTAATATGACCTCTAGCAACTCTTACTTGAGTGAGAAATAAACTTAGACTATATTCCACCAGAACTGGAGGTATTTTATAGATATTTTTAAAATAATAAGAGAATACTAAGAACTGTCATATGGCTATATATTAGACAACTTAAATAAAATGGAAATATTTTTGGAAAAACACAAATTACCAACAGCACAAGAAGAAATGGAAAATCTGAATAGCAATAGGTCTATTAAAACAATTGGAATTTTCATTTAAAAACTTCTAATAAAAAAGTAGAGGTGTCCTCACTGGTGAAGTCTATCAAACATTTAAGAAATAAATAGTATTTCTATGCCAAGACCTGTTCTAAACAGAAGATATAAGAACATTTTCAACTTATTTTATTCCTCTGAGTCCAGCACCCACTCTGGCACACTGAAACCAAAACTGATACCACTTTGGTACCACTGATGCCAAAACTAGACAAAGATATCATAAGAAAACTGAAGACCTTCATGAATATAGATGCAAAATTCCTTAACAAAATATTATCATATCAAATATAGCAATACATAAAAAAATACATCATGATAAGGTGGGGCTTATTCGAGCATTGGCAGATTTGTATAGCATTCTAAAATCAATCAATATAGTTTATCATATTAAGAAAATAGGGAGAAATACCATGTGATTCTATCAATAGATGTAGCAAAATTATTTAACAAATTTTAACACCTATTCTCATCTTTTAACGTGGTGGAGTTATCTATGAAAAACCTTTAGCTAAGATAATATTCAATGGTAAAAACTAAACTATTTCCCGTGGAAGACAAAAACAAGGTAAGGAGGTTTGCTCTCACCACTACTATTCAGCTTTGTACTAGAGTTCCAAGCTAGCTCAATAAGGCTAGAAAAAAAAAAAAGGCATACAGATAGGGAAAGAAAGAATAAAAGTGTTTTTATTCATAGGTATCATAATCATATATAGAGAAAATTCTAAAAAAATCTAGAGAAAAACTTTGAGAACTAATAATAAGTTGAGTAGAGTTTCAGGAAACAAAATACAAAAATAAATTGTATACTAAAACAATTGAACATTGAATTTTAAAAATACCATTTAGGATGGCATCAAAAAGTAAATACTTGGGAATAAATCTAACAAAGTATGTTTAACTTTTGTTCCTTTAAAACTGTAAAACTTTGCTAAGAAAAATTAAAGAGGACTAAAATAAATGGGTGGAAATTACATGTTCATGGATTGAAAGACTCAAGTTGTTTATTCTCCCCCAAATTGATCTATAGGTTCAACTCAATCCCAAACAAATTCTCAGCAGGATTTTTTTAAGAAAGTGATTTGATTCAAAAATGTATTTGGAAATGCAAACATTACAGAATAGCTAAAACAGTTTGGAAGAGAAGAGAAAATGGAGGAATCATGTAACTTAGTTTCAAGATCTACTATAAAGTCAAAGTAAGACATAAGGATAAACAAATAGATCAATGGGAAAGTATTCAGGGTCTGAAAATAGACCCATGCACATATGGTGAATTGATTTTCGGGAACCAAAGTAATTCAATGGGAAAAGATAGTTTTTTCAAGAAAAACTGCTCTAAAACTGATTATTTATATGGAAATAAAGCCTGTCCATTACCTCATACCATACATAAAAATTAACTTAAAATGATTATAGGCTTAAATGTGAGAACTTAAAACTTTAGAGCTTTAGAAGCATGGAAAAAATCTTGACTTTCAGATAGGCTAAGATTTCTAGATAGAATAGAAAAAACACAAGTCATAAAGGACACATTGAACATCAAAATTTTTTAAATTTGTTCTTCAAAAGATACTAATAAAATGATAGTCTACAATAATATATTTGCAATACATATATCTGAAAAATGATTTGTATCGAGAATATATACCATACTCTTATAACTCAACAATATGAAGACACAATCCAATTTTCCAAATGGACAAAATATTTAAAGGGAAACATCAGAAAAAAAGTAATATAAGCACCTGAAAATGTGCTTCAAATCATTAGTCAGCAGGAAATGCAAATAAAAACTACTGCGCACCTGGGATGGCCAAAATTTTCGAATACTGGCAGTACCAAAAGTTGGTCAGATTAGTGAGCAAATGGAGCTCCATATAGGAGTGTATGAGAGTTGCTGGTAAGAATATGCCACTTTGGCAAACAGTTGATTAGTTTCCTATAAGTTAGACATACCTTTATCATATTAACCAGTCATCCTACTCTGAGATATTTACCCAAGAGAAACAAAAGCATATATTAACAAAAAAATATATATTCAAAGTGTTCATCATAGGTTTATTCACAATAGTCCCAAACCAAAATCTACCTCAATAGCCATCAACACATGAATAGATGAACAAATTGTGTTTATACAATAAATACCACCCTCCTATCAAAAGAACCAAGGACTGACACATGCATCAAAAAGGGAGTGTCTTGATGAATGGATAAAGAAGATGTGAGATATATATATATAGAGAGAGAGAATGGAATGATATATATATATATATATATATATATATCTAGAGAGAGAGAGAGAGAGAGAGAGAGAGAATGGAATGTTACTCAACCATAAGAAGAATGAAATGCTGCCAATTGCAGCAACGTGGATAGACCTAGAGAATATTATGCTTAATGAAATAAGTCAGAGAAACACAAATACTGTATGCTACTACTTATATGTGGAATCTAGAAAATAATACAAATGAATGTATGCAAAACAGAAGCAGACTCACAGATACAGACAACAAACTTATGGTCACCAAAGGGGAGAGGGAGGAGGGGAAGAACAAATTAGGGTTATTGAATTAAAAGATACAAACTACTATGTATAAAATAGATAAGCAACAAGGGTATATTGTACAGCACAGGGAATTATAGCCATTATCTTACAATAACTTATAATGGAGTATAATATGCAAAAATATTTAATCACTACGCTGTACACCTGAAACTAATATAATATTGTAAATCAACTGTACTTCAGTTTTTAAAAGGTTGTGTCTCAAAAACATTATTCTGAGAAGAAAAAAAGGAGTACAAAGTATGTACTGTATGATTCCATTATATGAATTTCTATAATATACAGACCTCCTCCGTAGTCACATAAAGAAGATCAATCGTCATAAGCCAAATATGTGATCATAGGATGGACTATAAACAGGTAGGCCTTCCTACTTTCTGGAATGATGGAAATTTCTATCTTTACTGTGCTTGTGGTTACACATGTGTACATATTTACCCAAACTCATTGAATTGTACACTTATAATGGGTTCACTTAAATGTATGTCAATTACATCTCAATAAAGTTTATTTAAGTTTTAAAAAAGGTAATCAGTGAAAGGTACAGGAAGTTTAGCAATATGAAAACAAACAGGACCTGAAATGTATTTTAAATTCCTATTTCATGGTAGAAATACAGAGAAAAAAGGATTCTAATCATGTTCAGGTGCCCGTATCTATCTCTGAGTGTTGTGTGTATAAGAATGATGTTAGCATGTGTGCCCTAGCCGTCCATTTAAAAGAATCACCTGAAATAGGAATATCAAAGACATCGATGAAACAAAAGCTTGAACATCTTCTTTTACCTAATCAACACAGACTTTCTGGAAGCAACAAAGAACTTGAAGAAAGATGCATCTTCTTTCACTGGCACCGCCCAACCCCTTCAATAAAAAACAAACAGAAGAAATCAAAAGATGAGAAGAGAGAGACTTGTGTTTGAATCCCAGCTTCTCTATTTACCAGCCTTGTGATTTTGGCAAGTACTTAACCTTTTCCAGACTTCTCATCTGTTAAACGAGGACAGAAAAGATAACGCATGAATTCTTTGCAAATATTAATAGAATACCATATGGAAACTGCTTAGCAAGGCTTGAAATATAATATACTTGCAGTAAATAATGGTTAGAAAAAAAGGTAGCTCTTGTTACGTCAGGTTTTTGTCATATATTCCTTTTTATTTTATATCAGCATGTGTTCCCCAGAATTGCTGGAGTTTCAATAGCCTTTAAAGCACCGTAAGTTCTGCTGTTAGAATATATTCAAATTCTTTAGGAATAAGATAATACACAAATGTTTTATATGTTCTGTTATCATTTTTCTCTTTGTTGTTTGTTTCTTCTATAGGAAAATTAATGGAAATGCAAAAGCAACATAGAGATGACTAATTTCAGAAGCCTAGGGAAACCAGAGGGGACAGATATGGCAGTTTAAATTTAGTCTGAGTTTACTTTATTCTGCATAGTTTGAAAGGAAATGATGTCACCATTTGGACTGTGAGGAAGTAGGAAATTCTTATCTGACCTTGTGAATGATGAGACATCTCAAAGTCTTATAAATGTAATGGCTGACCATCCTCAATGTTTAAATCTTACCCATCATTCAGGCTTATTCAACTATTTATTTACAGTTTCTAAATTTATTGAAATCTGTTCAACTGCTTTCAGGCAACAAACAGATGGAGTTTAGGATTGGTGAATTCAAATCATCAAGCTCACAAATAGAGAGAATGGACTCGGTCTAAGAACAGACTGCATTGTTGAAAATAAAACGTAACTTTTATACACCAGTGTTTAACTGCTGGGAAGTTCCAAACACTGATGAAAACAGTTGGCTGTCCATCTGGAAAAGGTATTTAAAATTAACTAAAATGCAGAGTGTTATTTTAAGGTAACAATTGCTTCCTATACATGCCCATTCTGTTCAAAAGTAGGCCTCAAAGTCATAAAACATAACATTGGAATCTGTTAAAGGCTAAACCGCGGCATTTTAAGATTTTTAAGTTTTTTTGAGCAAAAATCGATTTCAATTGAGTAGCACCAAACCAGAAGTGTTTATGAGTACTCCACCTACAGGACAGATTTTTATGGAGTAAAGGCAGAAGCAAAGTAAGGAAAAACCATTGACTGGCTATAGCTTAAAGTCTACTTGGCTGTTTGTGATTGGTTGCCCTTAGGGTTCAATTTTGAGGCATTTACAGGCTTAGATTTTGGTTTGCTTACATATGCTGCCATGGTGTAGAGCAGTACCAGTCTCATGGCCTCCTTATTTAATTAATTTAAATCTCAACAATCTCAATGCTGAGATATCTTCTGTAACTCTAAAAGTTACCGTTGAATCACTTTAAAATTGAGAGAGGTTGAAGGTAGTAACTAATGTCAGCAATTTATGATGAATTCAAACTATGAAAATGCCAGATGCTAGGTTGTAAGATATATATGATTGCATTTAACAAGGTTTTCTTTTCACACAATGATTCAAGGATTTTAATAACATGTTCTAATCAATAGCAAAATGCCCGACCAAAGCTATTAGCCTCAGCATTCAAAGGCTAAAAGGTAATAGTATCCCAACGATATCATAGCTACTAAGATAGTATGGCAGCAGTTAGCCTGGACATATGGTTAAATTACTAACGTGTTACCCAGAATAAATCAGGGAGCAGACACACCGCTTCTCAGAATTAGAATCCCAATGGACCCACGCAGCAGGTCTGCAGCTGGTGGGTAAATCCTTTTGGGAATCTTGTTCTGCCCCCGCAAATATGCAAGTTCCTAATCCTGGCCACAGGCTTACAGGTCACTGTAGCAACAGCAAAGTAGTCTAGTCTCTTCCATGACTACAAGACTCCCCTGTGTATTCATTAGCCAATGCTAACTTTAAGAAAGGTGAGATAGACACAGGGCCACCAAGACATCCATGGGTTCCTCCACATGTCACAGCCTCCCTTGCGGTTGGGTCGGGGCCATGAACTGGATTCTGAATAATGGAAAAGAGTGGAAGTGATAAAACTTTTTGTGGCCTATTGAAAGCCTTTCATCATGGGATCCAGCCCTTTTTTCCCCTTCTGTGGCAATGCAAGAAGTTGTGGAAGCAGCCCAGGACTTAGAATTCACTGTGTGAATAGAGACCCAGCAGACATGTCCAAGACACACTAGGTGTTGCCTCAGAAAGATATGAACATCCTCTTTTCTGTTATTGTTATTAAGCCAATGGGGTTGCAGGATTTATTTGTTATTGCAGCGTAGCTGACCATACGCTGACTAATAAAAAGGATCTTCCTGTTTTGACTATAACACAGTGGAAAATACTTTTGATTCCTTTTATGCCTGATAAATCCCTGAGAGATTTCTGTGAGAAAAGATAACTTTGCTTGATATTCAACCAACAAGAAAGCTTAGATGTATAAAAGAGTAATTTCAGCCACTATCCGAAATCAAGAATCATATAACCTTCCATTTGTACAGCCATATCAGCTTTTTTCATAAAGCTTCATGCACACATCTTCACAACAGCCCTAGAGCTTTTTTTTAAAGTGTATAAAAGCTCAACTTTACAATTGAACAAAGTGAGTAATAGCAGGATTTTAAGCGAGATGTCCAGGAACTCAGCTAGTGAGAGCACAGATGAGACAGGCTGCTGCCTTTGGTCCTTCTGTAATCAAGAAATGCTCCAAGCTTTCAGCCTTGTTGCAGATTTTTACAAGCTCCTCTTTTAATAACCTTTCTCCGTTGCATTCCTGACTTATTACCTCCCTGGCTCCCAGCACTCTTATTTATATGCAGACTCATTCCAGATGCACATCCCATTGTTTATGCTGTGTTTACTATGTTGTCTCCTAACTAGAGTCCATTATCTGCTGAAACAAGAAGGATGTTCACAAATAAAACACAGCTTGCTTGTGGCTGCCAGACCAGCCGAGCAAAGATGTATCTTTGCTGATGGGGAGTAACCTGCTGTTTTCATATGAGCTTCCCCTTGGGTGGCTGCAACAGTAGGAGAAGGACTAGAGGACTGAGAGCATGTGACTTACTTCAGGGAACCAAGCCAAGTGTCATTTCAAAGTCTCACTTCCAGGCAAGCTTTGCCCTCTGACCAGGAACCAAGCTGCAGGGTAGATGGGCCACAATCAGAGCTTCTGATAGACTCGAGATCAGGGAGGTTGCACTTGTAGTCAAATTGACTTAAATAGAAGAAAGAAAGACTGTGAAGGTGGCTGGAAAATACTTGACCTAAATTAACTACTTGGAGTATTGAACATAGCTCAAAGCCAGGTTCAAAAGCTGTCTCTACACTTCTTGTCTGGATCATACATCTGGCCTGTTTAGAGAAATAACAAGGAGAGATGCCTAGCTTAGGTGGTGGGGGTAGGTGTGGCACGAGGGGCTGAGCACAGGGTGAGCCACTCTCACCAAGAGCCACAAGCCAGGTTGGGCCCCTCCCTCATCCCTTCTGCCAAGTATTAATGGCCATTATGGAAGGTGGTAAAATATAGACTAATGTAGATGTAATGTAGAGCCTGCTGGCTTTGAAGTCAGACCATTATGTTTTCAAAATCTGGCTTAGCACTTAATAGCTGGGTGACCTTGGTCAAGTAATTTAACCTCTCTATGACTTGGTTTTCTCATACGTAAAATAGGAGGTAAGAATAACTACCTTTGTTGATTGTGAAGATTGGGAATTATATATACAAACGTTCATACACATATATAATGCTTGGTGTGGCATAAGCCCTGGCATATGATCAGCCCTCCGTAAATGGTAACTTTTTAGTCATTTTTATAATTGTGATTATTACATGAAAAACTGCTTATTTGTGCTCTTGCTCTGATCTACCTCTCATCATCTCTATGAAAACCATCTGTGTAGTATCAACCCCTAAAAACAAACAAGCCCCTTTTGTATGGAATAGAAAGCCAGCAGAGGGCCAACACTTAGTAGATACTCAACATTTCAATTTCTTGAATTGAACCCAGTTGTGCCCAAAATTTTATATCCATAGGCAGCTTCCTTGGTTTGCTTTATTGGCTTTGATATTCCTCTAAAAATTAAGCTTGGCTTACTCCTGCCTGGAGCTTCTGAGTGTTTTGGCTGAAGTTATGAAATGTGTATGACTTTTTCTGTATGAAGAGCTTTATATTTGATCATGTGCTTTCACATAATTATATTAATACTGGGTGAATTAGAAAAAAAGAAAAGAACAAAACTGATGGATCACATTTCTATCTGTATACTACCCATTTTGGACTGGTCTTCTGAAAAAAGTAGAAGAGACCCACAAAGAGGCTTCAGAATTATAGCTATGGATGAGAGTTTAATATTGTAGAATACTAGTGTCATGGCTTCTAAGGCTGTGGCAGTGTCTTAAGATTAGAAGGGAATTTAGAGGTCATCTAGTCCTACCCCCACCCCAGGCACTGTCTGCCAGCTCCTATCAGGGAAACTGTGAACAGCAGTGGCTCCACAGGCCCTGGCACCAACCCCAGTTCATACTGCCAGGCCCTGGGGCACCAGATGCCCACAGCTAAGGAGGGTCTAGGGCTGTGAGGATCGTTTTGACCACTGCATACCAAGGAGTCTTGCCTAGTTGTCTCCATCCTACGAAATTAAACAGTAATGGGCAAGGTTTATTGAATTAAATATGCTTTTAAGGCATAGAGCTTGAGAGTATATGTGTGTTCAGACGCACTCACATGCACATTTCAAGGTCTAGATTCAGTTAATACTCACAACGAGGACACACAGTGGGCACACAGCACAGTGCAGTTCACACACGACCTCTTACTCCTGCAGACCACATATTACTTTTTAAAGAACATCTGATACGCTTACTAACATAGATTTCATTTAGCGCACACTTCCTTCGTGAAAATGTATCTTAGGGCATGCATTTGTAGTGCTTCCTTTATATCCCTGGGAGTGAGGGGCTGGAGGTAGAGTCACCATCTGCAAGCTTAGGTAGTTTAAGCCCCAGTCTAGGCAGTGACCAGGTGAGTGCATGGGTTCCATCCTGTCCCTGCAAGGGCTAAGTTTCTACAGAACTGGGCTTGGGTGGGGATATCTGCTCCCTTAGCTGCATGCCCAAAGGTCTATTTACATTTTAAATCACTGTTGTGTCATCAGGTTACATTTAGATAGCTGCCAAGTAGTTAAGTTCAGAATTTTTACTCTGAACCGTAAACAGTTTACTTTTCAAATAGCATAATTTTTGAAGTTTTTATTCCTCACCATCACTAAGAAAGCTATCAAGTTTTGGAATTTCATGGAGAAATGTGAAGTGGCCTTTGTAAGCGCCAGATGAACCCTCTGAGGCCTGACATTCTCAACGTGATGGCTCTATTTACATATATATTGTCCTTCCTAGGAAATGCTAGAGGTGTGGATTTGGGATTACTGTATCTAGACAGCTCTGGCTGCCATAGGGGCCTTGTCTTTCTTATATTCATGTATGCATTCATTCATTCATTCACTCATTTATTTATTCATTCAAAAAGAGTTTATCGTTTCGTCTTTGATATCTGGGGAAGTCTGGGCTCTTGTTCTGCCATTAAGGAGGGTGTCAGGAGTCAGGAGTCAGGTGCCTAGAGTAGAGAACCCAAACACTCAGGTTGATAAGAACATCGAACCTTAGCAATTTTTATCCTGCCCAAAGAATTTTCAGTCAAATAAAGAAATTGTATGGCTGTTCACCTGTGGTTCATTTTGAGTATCTGAGATCCTTCTAGAGGCCTTCTCAAGATAACCAACTTGTATTTATCCTTGCATTAGACTGGTTTTTCCCTTTGCCTCCCTTCTCCTTGGCTTGAGTTTTCTGGACTCAGCTCATTAAGTCTTGCTGAGAAGGCAAATAAAGCTCCCCTTCAAAAATGGGGCTGAGGAAGGAGCAGAATTTCAGGGCGTGCCACGCCTGCAGTGAAAAAGTTATACCAGCTCCGGTGTCTACCACGGTTGCCAATAACTCCAGCAAGAGCGGCAGCAGTGATGTTAATTACAATGATCTGAGCGGTAATGATGTCGCAGGCTCTGGACTAAGGGCAAACATGTATCAGTCATCCAATGGGATGCTTACAAACCACCCTGAGAAGCGGATTTAGTGTCCCCTTTTTACAGATGGTAAAACTGAGAGCACAGAAGTCACACCGGCTACCCAAGTCCCTCCTCCAGGCAGCTGAGGTGCGATTCAAAGCAGCCATTGGGCTATGCTACCTCCCTCAGCCAGTTACCATAGCAAAAAGGCAAAGAATGGAATTTTTAAGCTGGAGTTTTTAAGCTTTTATAATGTCCCCATATTTATTATGTTTCCTCATTTTGCCTGTAGTGTTAATCAGTAAGAGTCAAACAGACTCTGACATTGAAGAATTCCAAGGGATATAATGAGGATAAGGACAGTAAAAAGAAGGCAAAGGTAGTCTGAGTTGATAGATCCTGCTTCAAGGAAGAAAGCAACCTGAGACCTAGATTTAGGAAGAGTTTCTGGGATATAACCATCACAAGGCCTCTATGCTTCCCCACAAACATCTGAAAGTTTTACAGAAGGATAGAGAACCTTACTACATAAAGAATGAGAAGCTTAAATCAAAATACAGTTTTTGGATTTGTTCATTGTTTTCCATCACTTGACCTACTTAGTGCTCCTTAATCAGGAGTACATACATAGCCATGCAGCTGAGATTGAGCACACAAATTGAGATGAAGAAAGATGGTTAGGAAAGTATCTGGCTGGTGTGCATTCAGTTCATTCATTCAAGAAATGAACAGATTCTGAGGCCCACTTCAGGGCTGGGTGCCAGGATCAGCAATGAGAGAACAGGCAAATAAAGCACAGCACCCTTGCCCTTGAAGAACTGATAGAGTATATTGTATCGGGGTGGGAGGAGTAACAAAGATGATCCACTCAGAGGAGTAAAGGCTACACACTCGTGTGTCAGGTGTGGGGGATACAAGGCAGTGGCTGAAATGTCTTAAGGCTATACATTTTCCTGGGTGACCAAAGAATAAGCACACATTTTTGCCTTGGCAATGTGGTTCTCACACATGGGAGTGGAGAAAGCCAGAATGCGAGCACATTCTGTGGAGGAAGAGATAGAGAGATGCTCAGAGCTTGCACCTCTCCCTGACAATGAGAGAGCAGCGTGGAGGGCCAGTTCAAGGCAAGCCACAGGTCCACGGATGGGGAAAGATTTAAATTCCCGAAACAATCAGGTCACATATGCACTGGGCAATTGTGTTAACCTTCACATTTACATTTTTGTTTTAAACAACATAGAGTGGCAATGGAGAGATGAGGTCTGGTAAAGAGTCACTAGGGTGATAATACTTGCTATTAATGTTGAAGGCTGGGAACAGTATATCAAGGAAAAAGGAAAAGAATAGAATTCCAAGTGGAGGAAACAGTGTCTTCAAAGAAGGTGAGGGAGAGCAAGGTGATTTGTCCTCCTGACACTCAGGGGTGGGCCTTCCTTCCACTCAGCGTCACCACAGGTAAAGGAAGATTCCAACATGAGTTGGTACCTTAAGGTGTGTCTCCCACAATAATACTGAAAACAAAAAGCACATTATTTTTCTTTTGCAAAGGATTGTACCCCAATCATCTAGTTCCCAAAGCTGGAATTTAGATCATGTATTTTTAAAATATTTATGGAACACATTATAGTCCTGGCCCCAAGTAAATACTGATGTGAGAGGGAAAGAATCTGGGTCGGGGGTGACAGAGCTGATGTTGTACCTCATAAGGCATCAAGCTAATGGTCCAGTAATGTAGGCAGAAGGCACTCATATCTCTGAAAATAAGACAGTAGATAATAGATGTGAAGTGGTTAAAACAAGCCAGGTTCTTGAAGAGAGCAGACCTTGGAGGAGGAGGGGGCACTCCTTCTTTGCCAAATGAATTAAGTGGCTTGACAGATGGGGCAAGGAAGAGGGTGTTGGGCATTCCAGGAAGAGAGCATGTTATATAGTAATGCAAAGAGCCACCAGTGTGGGGTAAATTTGGGAATGATAAAAATTATGTAAAGTATATATCAGGGACTCCCAGAAAAGAAAGATTAGAGCCAGATTCTAGAGGGCTAGGCTAAGCTTAACTTTTAGTAGACAATCGGGGACCCTTGAATTTTCTTAAGCAAGGCAGTGACTTAAGAAGATAAACCTGTCAGGGAGCATGGAATAACTGGCGTCCAAGGAGCAGAGAGGCAGAATGTCCAATTGAACCCCTATCATCTGAGACTGAAATGATGAGAACTGGACCAGAGTTCTGGTGGTTGACATGGAGACGAGGGAAACAAATGGAGAGATGATTAGAGGTGATTTATACTGTGCGTGAAATATTGAATGAAATAAAATGTGTGAAGGAAGGTGTAATGTTATGGAGAAGGTGCTGAGGTGGAACAAGAAAAAGGATGTTCTTAACAATCGTTCACAATACTAAGCATGCCTTAGAAGAGTTGTGGAGAATGCGGTTTTAGAAGGATTGGGGAAACCACTCACATGTTGCACACACAGCAACCCCAGTACAACCATCCCAGGGTGGTGACTGCTTTTCTACAAAAGCACTAGCTACTTCCCTTTCCCTGAGCCTATCCAGTCTTCTCCTTTCCTCCACACCGCCTAAGCCAGAAGGACAAAGAAAAGCTAAGCAATCTGTGGGATGCCATTCAACATATAGTTTATTCAGGGCAACCAGGAAAGTATGAGATGATGTACCAACTCATCCCAAACCTGTCCCTGAACAGGAAGAAAAAAATCTCAAGCTATACAAGGTTCTATGTGAAAGCAGGTAGGAAATATTTTGAGAAGTAAGGAATGGAGGGTAGTGGGATTGAAGCATTGGCATCACATCTGTTTCCCGATGCTTTATCTTCCTTATCATGGCTCTTGGGAGCCCTACTGAGAACCATGGGGATGGGAGAGGATGCCAGCACTCTGGAAAGAGTACCCTGGGGAACCATAGCATGTTTATGAACATACTATGGTCCTGTCCTTTCTAAGAAAAGTAGGTTGTGTCGTCCATAACTCTTCCCCTACCTCCTTCCCAAAGGCTAACATCCCAAAACAATACTAAATGATGAGAAGTTGCACACAAGAAGGCTGCAGGAGACCCTGCCCCTTTAAACTGAGTTCATCTCCTTGTGCTGAGTTAAACTTTTGTCCCTATTTTCAGTGGGAGCAGCAGGCATCTGCCTTTCAGAGACCTAGTCCACCCCACACCTAGCGCCTTTCAATAGCTTCCAGACTCCTTGTAAGTCATGGAGATTTACTGACTTCAGAATGATTCCTTAAATATATTCTGCAGTCAATGAACCTGAGGACCTAAATAGTCAATAATAGAGAAGGTTTTGTATGTGGTTATTTGTTGTGTCCCTCGAGTGATAATAAGACATTGGTCTTCAAACTGTTTCTCAGTTACCTGGCGTGGTCTATCTGCAGAATCTCCATTGTAAATAAGTGGCTGCCTCTGAAGACAAGACTAGAAAGCAAAGGTTAAGACGATGACATCAGGAGCCCCATATTCTTGGAGGCTGATGCTTCTCTACGGACTATGGATATTTAAATGCCACGAAGTTTGTGCCCTATTTTAACTGAGCCACCCCAGTTGATGAATGTGCCTGTTAATTTATTTAGGAGTTGGTTTTCTTTAAACTATGACATTCAGTTTCCCCTGAGATGCACCATTCCAAAATCAATGAAGACCTATGACTTATATTTATATGCAATTCAGTGGGAGAGAAAGAGATTTTTGAATCCTTGAGGTACCTCCAGCTCATTAATTAATTATTGCTATTAAATGAGTGTCTACTATCTGCTGTATACCAGTCTAAGTGCCAGAGAATATATATATATATACGCACAACCAGTCTTTAAGAGGAGTAGATAATCCTGCAATCCTGCAGGAAATAAAGATCAGACAAGGAAAGTAGAACTGTGACACAACAGCATTAGGAGAGGAGAATTTGAAATAATGCTAATAATAATAATAGCAATAATCATAATAAAACGTATAAATAGCATGCAGCGTAAGTCAAGCACTAGTCTAAGTATTTTGGATACGGTAATTCAATGAATCCTCTGAACAGCCCTGTGAAGCAGATGCAGCATTTATCTCCATTTTACAGATAAGAAAACTTAGCTCATGGAAGTTATGTAACTTAGTCAAGGTGATAAAGCTAGTAAATGGCACGGCTGGGTATTGAACTAGGCTTATACAGTTTAACTCCAAATGCCATGCTCTGAACCACTGTGTTATTGGAGCATGGTGCTGAATGTTCAGGAAGGCTTCTTGTGGGAACTAGGTTGTAGGTCAGTCCTAAAAGATGAGCTAGGATTTAGAAGTGTGAAGAAGAGCAAAAACAACATTCCAGATAGCACTAGCAATCTGAGCCTTGTTTTGGAGGCAGAGGTAACCACGCAGGAGTGAACAGCACAGTGATTAAGTGTGTGATCCCTGGAACCAGACTTTGCAGCTTCAAGTCCTGGCGCCACCACTTACTAGCTCTGTGACTTTGGACAAGTTCCCTAACCTCTCTGTTGTCTTGCGTTTCTTCTCATAAAATGGGCATAAGAAATAGTACAGAATGGTAAATTGATAAGCACTTGTGAACCACTTAGAACCACCCCCGATGCATAGTAAGTGTTGTATTAGGCTTTTCTGAGTGGGTAAATGTAAATTTGGGGCACTGAGAGACAGACCTGGCTAAAAAGCTAAATGACATTCAGCTGCCCGTCGGTATGTATCTTCCCTTATTTCCCTCACCTTTCAAGGACCATCTCCTTGGCATCCCAGCATAATTTTTGCTTGGGGATAGAATTAGAGAACAACTCCTAGCCAAACCCTGTGATAAAGGACACCAGTGCAATTGCCATCAAAATAACCACAAACATTCACCCAGAGCCTACATGTTTGTTTTGAGAAGGAATATGGGTCCTCTCCAGCTGGGAATGTGCAAAGTACTTTTAGGTGTAGTTAGTAATTTAAAAAAAAAAAAAAAAAAAAAGGAACACGAAATTGCAGTTTGAATGCCTCCGGGTGGAACCAGCTGCATGGAAAGCCGTGGCTGTATCAGGCTCGTGGCTGGCTGCAGTGCAGGGCAGATATGGTTGGTTCCACTGCTCAGAGCAGCCCCAGGAGCGAGAGGATGAGTCAAGGGGGTCAGGAGCCCTTACTAGCTCATTAGTGCTTCTGGATTTAAAAGAGAGATTCCCAAATCCCAAGAGGTGGCTTACGGCTCGGAACAAAACCCAGTGCATTAACATCCTCGTATTCCAAAAAGCTCCCCAAAGCCCTGCAGTTATGCTGATAGAATGTGATTTATACCAAGGCGAGTGATGCCAAGGCCCAGACTGGGGAGGCAGCTGAGCAAGGGAATAATTGAGAATGCTATGAATTTCTCTGTTTGTGAACCTCCCGATTAAATAAGAGAAGTGCATCTCAGGAGTCTGGGCCCCCAGCCCTAGACCCTGCTGGCCTCTCTGCCACACTGTGCCTGTGGATGGCAGACCTAGTCTGTCACCGCATCAGATCTCTGCATCTCAGCTGAGCTCTGGGCAGCCCAACAGGTTTTGGAAAGTGCCACAGAGGCCATCTCTAAAACCCTACACTCTGAGTTTGCTATCTTCAGTGCAACGGTTACCCAGGAGATGGTCCTAGATCCAGCTCAAAGGCTGCTTCAGTTTCTTTTGGGAGGATATCCTTGGGAGGATGAGATGGGAACACGCTGGTGAAATAAGGAGGGACACAATTCACACGATGCAACAAAAATGCCCATATGCATGTTTGAAACGTTTTCTCCAGATCAGCAATATTACGAGTTCGCTTTTCTCTTACAGTCTCGCACAGCACCTCACGGTCACCACTGCAGCCCGGGCAGAGGATGTTAAGAAACAGATCGGGAGCACGCTCTCAGGAGTCAGGCCACAGTTTGCTTTCAGAGCGCTACTGTATTAGAAAATTGTTTACACATGTTCATAAGCTCCTATCTAAGGCCATGTTCAATTAGAGATCAAATGACTATTATTTTCAACTTGCGAGTCAATCAGTGTATTAGTCTAGACAGGCTACTTGTTGTAACAAACAACTTCCAAGTCTCAGTGACTTCATCACAATAGAGGTTTATTTCTCACTCTTGTCACCGTCTAATGTGGTGGGTGCAGAGGGGGCTCTGCTCCACAGAGTCATTAAGGGATTCAGGCTTTTCAGATATAGTGGATCCCACCATCTCCTAGGACCTTGGCATTTTACACTGGTTTCTCCCTCTCCCACTGGCAGACAAGCAAAAAGTGAAGGCGTTAGGAGCCAAATTTGGAAGTGACATACATCACTCCCACCCACATTCTATTGTCACATGGACAGCATTTCCACAAAGGGGAAGTAGGAAAATATAGTCTATCTCTATACGCAGGAGGAAAGGGAATTAACAGAGCTTAGTGAACACTTCCATTGTCTGTGCAGTCAGGGAGGCTTCCTGGAGGGGGCGCTACCTGAGTGCTCTAAGGATGCACGTTCTTGTAGCCTCCCCTGCCTCTCAGGTTGGAAGTAACCTCACAGGTAATTTCAGTCACTGTCTCACAGTTCAGCAAAGCAGAAGCTGAGTGCACAGTAATTGCTTGGACAACATTTGGTGTTTGATCTTAAATGGGATCTAGAGGGAAATGCAGCAGACAGAGGGGCTGAGGGTGGACACTGGACCCAGGGTCCAGAGCTCGGCTATTGATACTGCCTGAGTGGGAGTGAGAGAAACGCTGGCAGGACCCCTACACATTAACTCCGCTAATGGTGGGCAGGAGGGTGGGCAAAGGAATCTGTCCGATGCTTTGCAGCTGTTGTGTGTATTAGAACTATCTCCTCTGCAGTGAAAATATCTAGACAACTTCTGCTGAACACCATGTGTATTTGACAGTCACCTGATTTGGTTTCACCGAACAGTATCTGGAATATATAATCTGAGACATATGTAAATACTCATTCATAATTAGCCCATTGTTGCTCCTTTTCTCTGGAGTTAAAAGATTTCTAATCTTGGGCTTCCCTGGTGGCGCAGTGGTTGAGAGTCCGCCTGCCGATGCAGGGGACATGGGTTCATGCCCCGGTCCGGGAAGATCCCACATGCCGCGGAGCGGCTGGGCCCATGAGCCAGGGGCGCTGAGCCTGTGCGTCCGCAGCCTGTGCTCTGCAATGGGAGAGGCCACAACAGTGAGAGGCCCGCGTAACGCAAAAAAAAAAAAAAGATTTCTAATCTTGCAGTTTAAAGATCCCACTAAAACTTTTCGATGATAAATCTCTGCCTGTGTTCTCCCTATAGTTAGAGTCCTATGGCTACAAAGGCCATGAGAGGTCGTTCGACCCTTTTTCCATTTTCCTGGAAAGACCCCAGTTAATGACAGGGACATGTCTTGTTTTCAGTACCACAGAAAAGGATAAAACACAGGGATGTGTCTTGTTTGTAGGACCACAGAAAAGGAAAAAACACAGAGTATCAGTGCATGAAGAGCCCAGGGCTGTTCCAGTCTGCTAAGACTCACAAAAAGAGGCTACTTGCCCCTCTGGAGGCAGCGACAAGAACCTGAGCCCCGGTTGCCTGGGCCCTGCCTGAACTCCTGCTCTCCCCCGGTTGGAGAGCATCAGCCCTGTATTCCTCTGCTCAGACTATCATAACAAAATATCACAGCCTGGGGGGCCTCAACGACAGAAGTTTATTTTCTTACAGTTCTGGAGGCCAAAAGCCCGATACCAAGTGCCAGCAGGTTTCGTGTGAGGCTCTTCTCCTTGGCTTTCCTACGATGTCTTCTCGCTGCGGCCTCTTCTCTGGGTGCGCATGTGGAGAGAGCGAGCTCTGGTGTCACTTTCTTTTCTAATAAGGACACTAGTTCTATTAGATTAGAGGCCCATCCTTATGTCCTCATTGAACCTTAATTACCTCTTGGAAGGACTTATCTCCAACTACAGTCACATTGGGGGTTAGGGCCTCAATATGTGACCTTCAGAGGGATGCAATTCAGTCCATAACAGCCACTCACTCGTGAGGACCACTCAAATCCTGACACCGCTGTGTAGAGCTGGGTGGAGCTGAGCATCACACGTGGGAGTCCACCTCTGCCTTGGGGTCCAGATCCTCATGCTGTCTCTCAGTGATCATCACCCCCTCAGTTAGTCCTGGATCCCTCCCTCCATCCTCCTAAACTAATGGTAATCCCCTGGCTGTCCAGAGGCAGTCTTGCCTGAGGAATTGACAAATTTCTGATCTAGACACCCTTGGTGACAGCCTGCATCCCTGTCTTCTCCCCATCTACAGGCTCTGGCCCAGGAAAACAGGGCTGCAGCTCCCACCATCGGCCGCTTCAGGATTCTCACTGATGGTCAGCCCTCCCTGGAGCAAATATTGTCCATGGTCACATGGAATCCCATGAATTAGATTGCTGAGTCCTGCCTGACCTTATCCACCACCTGGTGGAGGTCGTTTATTCCTCAACAGATTCTGGCTGATCTCGGCTGACTCCCCAGCCTGTGTGAGTGGTGTGGCTCTTGCTTTTGCTGTGGGCTGAGAAGGGAGGGCAAAACATGGCTCTGATCTCCCTGAGGAGCTTGAAGCCACCTCACAGGAGATGGAGGAATCGCAGATGAAGTTGCTTAGTTTGAGATCAATCCAGGACTGTGGGGTGGAAGGCAAAGGAAGAAGGAGCCCAGAACAGGACGCCAGTCTTCTGTTTCCTGCTCCGTCAGCTATTCTGTGTGACTAGGTAACTGAGAGGCCCTGTCTGTGCCTCAGTCCCCTGAATGACTGAGTGGGAGCATGAACTAAACGATATGTCCAGTCTCCTCAGATCTGGTATGCCCTGCTGTGCCAACCCACTATCAGATCCTTTGTCCTTATCTTCCTGGCCCAGGACATCCAGGAGGGTTTATTCCAAAAGGCTTCTTGGACTCCACGCAGATTCCTTGGGCATCTCCTAATCAGACTCACTTGCCTAGATTTCCCTGGATGGAACCGTGGCCCACCTACCTTCACGTCAAAGGCCTGTCTCATTTTCGAGGTCCAAAAAGATGAATGCTCAGCATGTTCACCAAGGGAAGGGAGTATTTCTTCCAGGAAGTTAATAAGATTGTATATCGTAGCCTTGGGGCACTGGAGAAGGGAAAGAAAAATTCCCTGAAACAACATGTCTCTTGTTTAATAAACTTTTATTATTATTATATATGAGTGTGTGAGAATGAGAAATCCATATCCATTCTTCGCGGTCACAGCGTTATTGGTTCTGAGCTTAAAAATTCAGTCTGGTGAATAACAGAATAAAGCACTGACTGACCAGTGGTTTTTAATATTCGGCTCTTCCAGGAAGCAATCTAATAGAGTAAGAGCTTATTGGAAAGTGTAGATGATGTGGAAATGAGTTCACAGAGGGATGGGCTGTCTGGGCTTCCACCTTGGGAAGGACAGGCAGGTATGACAGGTGACAAGGGCCTCTGTGATTGCTGGCTATGCTAGCTCAGTACAACACCTCGGCTTTGGGGAGTAAAATCAAGCTGATAGCTTTGTTTTTCTCTTACTCATCACCAAGTCCTTGTTTTGAACCCTCCTTCTACTGAGAGAATCTTTCTCCCCTGGAAAACCCTTTTGTTCAGGCAGGTCCCAGTCTTCTACCATTTGTGTGTGTGTGTGTGTGTGTGTATGTACATACATTGAGCCTCAGTGCCCATCCACCAGGGCTTATAGTCTCACCCTGAGCTCTCCCTGGGAGATAGCACACCCTGCTTCCTGTTGGAGCTAGGCAAGGGCTCTAACTAACATTGGCCCATCCTTGGACTCTAGAACCCCCTACATCCTAGGTCTAGACCGAGGTTTTTCTCTGGCCTGGGGATGGTGGTTAATAACTCTTTAAGAAACATCAAAAACTCTCTGTTTTCCACAGTGGCTACACCAATTTACATTCCCACCAACAGTGTACTAGGCCTGCCTTTTCTCCACATCTCCATCAGCGTTTGTTATCTGTGGTCTTTTTCCATATGAGCCAGCAATTCTACTGCCGGATATAGCCAAAAAAAAAAAAAAAATGAAAACACTAATTCAAAAAGATACATGCACCCCAATGTTCATAGCTACATTATTTACAATAGCCAAGATATGGAAGCAAACTAAATGCCCATCAAGAGATGAATCGATAAAGAAGATGTGGTACATATATACAATGGAATATTACTCGGCCATAAAAAAGAATGAAATTCTGCCATTTGCAACAACACGAAAGGACCTAAGGAGTATGCTTAGTGAAATATGTCAGACAGAGAAATACAAATACTGTATGTTATCACTTGTATATGAAATCTAAAAGATAAAACAAAGGAATAAATATAACAAAACAGAAACAGACTTACGGATACAGAGAACAAACTAGTGGTTACCAGGGGAGAGAGGGAAGGGGAGGAGCAACAAGATAGGGGGATGAGGTTAAGACATACAAACTACTGTGTATAAAATAAATAAGCTACAAGGATACATCATACAGCACTGGGAAATATACCAATTATTTTATAATAATTTTAAATGGAGTATAAGCTATAAAATATTGAATCACTATATTGTACACTTGAAACTAATACAGTACTGTAAATCAAGTATATTTCAATGAAAACAGAATGTAAAAAATAATAAAAACAAACCTGTTTCTGGAGCTCCCACTCTGGGGTCAGCCTCTCTCCCCTTAATTTCCTGAGCTTCCTTGTTATTATTCATAGCAACTGACTTTTGAAAGCCTGAACTAGATAAAACCTAAAATACTTTAAGTTTGGCTTTTCTGAGTACAGTAGCAGATATGACTTTCTTTAGATGTTAAAGTAGTACTTTGAGGTCAGGTGACATAAGGTAAACCAAACTCAATGACCTTATTCCCAGGAGACCGTGATGACAGTAGAGTGCGTTGGTGGGTGTGTGTTGGAGGGTGGAGCAGAGGTGATATGATGCAGGGTATATTAGATGCTAGGGCCGCCAAAACAAAGTACCCCAGGCTGAGTGGCTTAAACAACAAAAGTGTGTTTTCTCTCAGTTCTGCAGGCTAGAAGTCTGAGATCAAGGTGTTGGCAGGGTAGCTTCTTTTAAGGCCTCTCTCCTTGGCTTGTAGGTGGCCGTCTTCTCCCTGTGTCATCACATGGTCTTCCCTCTGTACATGTCTGTGTCCTAATTTCCTCCTCTTATAAGGACTCTAGTCAGATAGAATTAAGACCCATCCTAATGACCTAATTTTAACTTAATTAAGTACCTCTTTAAAGACTCTACCTCCAAGTACAATCACACTCTGAGGCACTGGGGGTTAGGACTTCAACACACAAATTTGGGGGGGACACAATTCAGCTCATAACGCATGGGGTAAAGGAATGGAATCTGTGTGAGACACACACCAGAAATTAAGAAGTAAAATGTGTCATCACATTGTCTGCTGTCATCAGCATTCCTCTTGTACTGGGGTGTGCCTTCCCAGTTCTTAGCACCCAGGATCCCCGTCACCCCTCGGACCCCTCCTTCTGTACATCTTCTCCCAGCACATGAGTGGTGCAATGATCGATGAGGCAGAGAAGGTGAACCCACACAGCCCACAGG
Source organism: Neophocaena asiaeorientalis asiaeorientalis (assembly GCF_003031525.2). NCBI lineage: Eukaryota > Metazoa > Chordata > Mammalia > Artiodactyla > Phocoenidae > Neophocaena > Neophocaena asiaeorientalis. The sequence goes on from NW_020173656.1 coordinate 4,816,061, forward strand.
AGAATGAGCCTCTATCTAATAGGGAATTATAAATATTAACCACAGAAAATATTGTTTTGAAAAAGAAGATGTCCATGTACCTCTGAGATCATGTACAGGAAGCAGTCACTCTCACTGCCTCAGCCCAAGACTGGGATGATGAGGTTTATTCGGTCCCTGAATATCTGAATCAGCTACTTATGGCCTTCCTGTCTATTTTCCTCTAGCCGAAGACATTGAGAAACCAACACTCCCAAAATGCAGAAATGCCAAGTGGAGTCAAAGGAGAGCTCTTTGGACCTGAGTGGCTGTCTTTCCTGCCTGGATACAGAGACAAAGGTTCTTCCTCCCAGAGGAAGAGTAAGTATTGGGTTAGTGACATTCTGGGAGGGGCAGCAAGCTTTGGTCAGAGAAATGCAAACCTGAATTACATTTGGGAGCAACATGCAGGAACGCATCACAGTTCAACAGATTTAAGTGACTGTCCCAGACTTTAGATCTACTCCACTGAGTAGAGGGTTTAGGTAACAGGGTGAACTGACCCTTGGAAGGGGGAGGGCCCCTCCTCCCATCTAGAGCCTTTATGTCCTCAGGGAGCTCCTCCACGTTCCAGGCTGTTTCCTGCAGGGGCACCAAGGAGAGCAACAAAGCAGAGGAGGGGGCCTCATCCATCTCTGCTTCCTCTGTTTTAGATTTGGCGTGTCCTGGGGATAACTATGAAAAGCTGAAAGTCTTCTAATTTTTTGCACTGAGTTTTCATTACACTTTAAACATTGCCATGGATGGAATTAATGAGCAGAAACCTACTGAATATTCAGCCAGAATTCTCAGAACCCCAGCAGTCTTGACTCTCAGAGCTCAGGACCACTTGGCACTTAAATGATTCCTAACTTTGTTTCTGATTAGTACCAAGGAGTGCCTCAGTCGCCCTGGGGACTCTTTCACCTTCTACTCAGCCAGAAGCATGTTTGACTCACTCTGTTCTTTGTCTCACGGACATGGTTCAGGGCCAGAGGGTCCCTCAGAGGTGGGGATTTATGATTCCCGAGGACATGAGCAGCTGAGAAGATCACCCTTTTTATAGGACTATCTTCACACAAAGAAAAGCTGGCACTCTGCATGGATAACCAGAAACATCCTTCGGCCCCTGAAACTTTCCTCCTGTGTTCTCAGTGCCTAGAATTATATTACCAGAACTTGACTCCCTTAGGATTATAAGACATTTTGGTCTTTTAAAGTCCTTTATTAAAATGCAAAGATATCTAGGAAGCATGAAAACTTATAATATCAACAAGAATTTGAAGTCATTGAAGGCAGGAAAGATGCCTTAAATGACTTTTTTAATATATTAGATTCTTAGCCGCCCAGGACTCTCACAAGGTTAAGTCATTCCGCATAATCAAGGTGTTTATTGAAGAGTTACCTCTTATAAGTCTAATTTAAGTAATATGAAGTATCTTAGACAGAGATCTGGTCTAAAATGTTCCATGCTACCGTACCTTCTTAAATGCAGCCTACCAAATGCAATGAAACATTTTCTTGATAATTCAAGGTCATCATTATGAACTCCCACTACTGCCTTCTGCATGGATTCTCTACAGAGGGCTGGGTTGTTTGTACCTGCATGGCAGTTCTTGCATTTCCTTTTAAGCTTTCCGTCTTTTCCCTCTCATATAAGCCACTTTCACTGCTTGTTCATGCCGAAGTGTTTGCCTTAGGCATTCTTTCTCTTTCTAACCTATCCTTTTAATCACCTGTGGGTGGGAAATAAGATACCCAAGGTTTTGGAGGTCTGTGAGTAAAAGAAGAGAAGACAGGCTTTGAATAAGAATGTTTCCCATAGACAAAGGCAAGAATTTTATTATAGAACACACTAATTCTCACTACACAGATACTTTTGCTTTTTCTGTGATTGTCAGCTATTATTTGGATAAGTGAGGAAACCAGATATCCTGATGCATTTCAGGGGACGTGACTTTCTTTAGAAAGTAAGATAAAGAGATGCCGGACCTATAGCGTAATGGAAGGGGCAGGAGTTGGTGATCTCACTGCCCAAACTTGACTCAGTCTCACCAGCAATCCCTGCCCAGTCTGCAACACATTTCCTCAAAGTAAATTATTTTCCCAAGTGGACACTTTTGAGAATGAAAGGATGCAAAATTAATAATTACTTCAAGACAACAGGCATAGACCAAGACTGTCCTGGGCAAATCAAGACCTAGGGCCTCCCTATTTCTAGGAAACACTGCAGCAACATCAGCTGGTACAGAGAACTAAAAATGCCCTGGACTACTGCAAAGTTGGATGTGCATCACGGAAGCAAGCATAGACTCTTGTTGGGCAACTTCTCCATTTGGATTTAAGTTTACAGGTCATGGACTGTGACCAATGGCTAAGACTGACATCTTAGCAAAGCTAAAACCAAGATTTTATTATCCCTCTCATATTTTATATGCTTACCCTTCTACTTCCAAATACCACTAAGTTTCTTGGGTTAGCAAATAAAATGTGTTTCTGGATTATATTTCTTAAAGTATCTCTTCTAACGAGTATATGGACTTCAGCTGGGGCTGAAATGTTACAATCATTAAATCACACAATTTATCTAAAGTGCTTAGTCTAACATCTGGAATATAGTAAGTGCTCAGTTAATATTAGCTAAAGCGAATGCAGGTGCATTTGTGAGTGCATACACACACACACTCTCACACACATTTAACTCTGCTTTTAAACTAAAGCACAATCTGGCAACGTGTGTCAATATTTAAAATATCCTTTCACCTAGATATCCAACTTCTCAGAATTTGCCCTAAGGAGAAGCGTGTTTATCACAATGTTGTTTATAATATTGGAAACTCAGAATAACCCAATAGGACATTAGCTAAAAGAATAATATGGCATCTATACAATAGAATATGATACACAGCTCTTAAAATAATAAAGTAGAATTTTATTTATGATATGAAAAAGTCAATGATATATTATCACATGAATATGCAACTTACAAAGCAGTATTTATGTGTGTTTTTTTGGACAAAACAATGAAAGAAAAGATATCAAAAATACCTTGAAGAGGTATGCCAAAATTATATATCTTTTAAAAAATTTTAGTTATTTTCTCTGAATTATGAGATAACTAGTAATCTTTATTTTCTTTTTTAAATGTTCTGAATTTTGTTTCATACAAATGTATTTCATAATTATATATAAATAATATATATCCCATATATACATAATATAGATCCCAGGCCCTATTGAGAGGTGTGCCTTGGCTCCCTGGTCAGTATTCAAAGATGCTGCTCCTGTGTGCTCTCATAGTTTCCAGTGCCTGTAAAATTGTTTTTGCATTTACCCCTCTGCATTACAGTTTTCCTAATATATATCAGTCTTATCAACAAAACCATGTACATTTGAGGGCCAGCCCTTGACCTGATTCAACTTTGATTTTCCCTAATATGCCACCTGGCTTATAGTTTATGCTCAGTCAATGTTTGCTGAATGAATAGATGCATAAATGAGTAGGTCTCATGGCTTCTAGAACTAAACCAGTCTTCAGAGTCTAGTTAGAAAGCCATCAGAGAAGTGATACCTAACTTTACCTTCATAATCCGGCTGTATCACACAAGACCCACAGTCTAGGACCCCCTGGAGGGGTTCCCTCAGGTACACACCAAGTGCTCAATACTCATTTGTTGAAAGAAAGAATAAAGAATTGAATGGATGATAACGAAGAGAAGAGATTATAACAGCACCAGCTCCATCCGAAGCAGAGGATCTAGTAAGGGCTGGCACCAAGATCTGAACATCACTCTGAAATTAAAAGTCACAGAAGTGAAGGAATCTTAGAGATCAAATAATCCATCTTTCTCATTAAAGAGAGAGATGGCCCAAAGAGGTAAAGAGACGATGGCCCAAAGAGGAGAGATGATTTCCTAGAGACACAGGACAGTTTAGCAGCAGAATCTAGTCTGGAACCGGAATTCTCACCACTCCCTGCAAAGCTGCCTCTTTCCTCAACCAGCGCCTGAGGTTTCTGTATATTTCAGCATGCTCTAGTTTTCTAGCTGGACAAATAGAAGGCAAAATCAGGATGTTCCCTATTCATCTGTTTGTCTCTTTTCTTTTCTTCCATCCACTTTATATGCTGTCTGAACCGAACCCCCTCCCAGAGCAACTGCCCCTCTGAAGGCAACCTGCAAGCATCCAGAGACCCAGCTGCCCCAGGTGGTGAATCTCACCTACCAGGGTTTTGTTCTGTTGAAGAAAAGCAAATCCTGCATCAGGCAACAAATACTTTCTGATTCTTGAATAATTGAAAGGCTGGGCCCCAAGCTGCAGCAGGCGAAGAACTGATTAGAAATGGAGAAGGGGCAGAGGGGGGGCACCAGCAGCCAGCATCCCGCCCTGAAGTTAGGGCACTCCACAGGGAAACCGCCTCCCTCAGGACCTGCGGCCAGGGCCCAGGCCTGTTTTGGGGACAGCGGGAAGAACTATGCAACCATTCGCATCTTCATAATTCCATAGCAAGCCTCTGTTTCTGCTACCAAATTAATCTCTATGGTGAAAGCAAGAAAACAGAGATCACTTAATGTACCGCATCACTAAGCCTGTGAAAACTGACCAAAGGAATTGAAAGTATGACTCAAACAAATGTCTTCATATTATCTTCAGATGGACTATCAACGAGAATAAGCCCATTCTCAGCTCACATATGAGCACTGAGACAATACAGACCTTCTCCTCATTTTCATGCTCTCCTTGCCCAGGTCAGATGAAAAAGATAAACCACACCTCACATTAACAGCATTTTTCAGCCTTATAACCACGGCACCTCTTACATCCACTCAATGAGGCAGACAGAACAGAGATCTCCTTTATCCAGGGGGAGATCGAAGAACACAATAGGAATTGGACCCAGGACCTGCAGCTCACGCTTGTGTTACCCTCTGGGACCAGCTCTCTCCCGTCTTATATGCGTCCTGCCCATGCTCTATATGGAACCACAGCCATTTCCACAAACTTCAGGTTCAACCAGATCATTCTTCTGTTACATCTATATTTTGTCAATAATTTCCCATTGCCCTCAAGATAGAGACCCAAGTGCTGAAGAGGGTTCAGGGCCTCCTCATTCCAGTCCGCCTTCAGGTTCTCAGCATGCACGATGCCCCCCACAGTGGGCATGACCCCAACCACAGCGACTTCGGCCCTCCTGGCCTCGGAAGTGCCAGAATCATGGCTCAGGTCCTTCACGTGTGTGTCCGCCAGACCTGGAACATTCTTCCCTAGTAAGCTGTTCCTCATCCCTCAAGGCTTTGATCCCTAAGGCTCTCTAACCCCTAGGGAGGGGAAGCCCCTTGTCGTACGTCCCTATAGTCCCTCCCTCTCCTCCTGGTTCATCTCCCTCGTGATTCTGGCTCCAGGGCCCTCTTCTCCATCAGACGGTGAGCCCCACGATGCTACAGGATCACAACTGTCTGGGTCATGTCGATGAACCAGCACCTATTACAATGCCTGGCTCAGAGCAGGGCTTAGTAAATATTTGCTGAATGAACTAATTTTTTAAAATGGCTAAATAAAAAGCAAAAAGTGAAACAGAATCAAAATCAGGCTACTAAAAAATCCTTACTGAGTATATTTGCATTCAGTTTTTATAATTGTTTAATGAATATTTATTTAGTGTCTGCTATGTGCCAGGAACTGCTCTAGGCACAGAGAAAACAACAGTGAAGGAAACAGGCAAAAATCCTTGCACTCAAGGGGTTGCTTTTGTTAAAGGAGACAAAAAATGAAGAAAATAAATGAAAGGTATAGTTTGTTAAATGGTGCTTAGAACAATTGGAGGGGTGATACAGGAGGAAACGGGATGTGTAAACATAGGTGCTGAGCACAGGTAGCTAAAGCTAATTCTCATGCTACCTAAGAAGTCCCCGAAGTCTGTATTCAGCTAAATTTCTTTTCTTTTTTATCCAATTCCCCTAATGGTGTACATTTAATTAGCTTTCTATTTTAATGCTATTTTAGCTCATTCTGGGTTGATATATGGGTCAGGCATCATTTTTTCTCCCATCAAATTATTTCCTTTGGATAAATTTCTAAACGGAGAATTATTTAATCAAATGTATATTTTTCAGACCTCACAAGGCACTGTACTTCCATTTTGTTATCACAAATAATTTTAGAAACTTACAAGGCCACAAGCAAAAATTGATGTACCGCTTTCATCATAGCATCAGCAGGGATGAGAACTATTGTTGCTTGTTTGTTTACAGTTGTTATTTTAGTAGATGTGTAAATAGTATTTCAAGGTTCCTTTCATTTGTTCTTCTTTGATTCTCCCATTTTTATTTCTACAGTCTGATTGCCCGAGTACAAAGTAGTGTTTCTCTACCTCGTGGACAAGCATGACTGTGTTTCCTAAACTCAAGATCTTTGCATTTTCACAAGACAGCAAAGGCTGCGTGAAAGGCCAAGACAGGAAAAGAGATTCCACAGAATGACCAGACTTTTCCGTTAAGACAACTAGATCATGAAACTAGAAATGAAGTATGAAAAAGGGTGATAGGGTTCTGACCATGTTGGCAACATGTCAAATACTTAAATATATCAAATACTTAAGTCAAATAAGCAATAATCACATACAATACTAAGAACTAAAGTTGTGATGGTTCTCAAGCACTTATAGAACATCTATTCATTTTGACCAGTTGAAGAATAGCCTTCAAAGGTAATGTTTTTTGCTCTTTATTTGCCTTTTTTTTCTTTTTCTTTTTTTTTTTTCTGGTAATACACATTTTAATAAGATTGCAACACACCCGGTGGGGGTCACGGTGTGGCACTTCATTACAAGGACATTTTTTTGGTTTCATTTTCCATCCTCCAATGATCACCTTCAAGCAATACACGGGCAGCAGTTTCAGGTAAAATAAAGTCCTGGGAGACGCACACAAACGCACTGGCATTTGTCTTCTGACCTGTTCGTTTCGCACAGCCTCATTCTACAAAGTCTGTTCTGCTGGCTGGAATTTAACCAGAAGCTCTTCTCTCTTTGCCCTCCTTTTCTGGGAGAAAGAGTGAACCTGCCCATCACTTGGGGCACAATGATCCTTCCCCTGCAGGGGGCAGGACACGGCACATGGATACTGAAGACAATCAAGGCCAAGGACTTGCAACTTCTCTTGTTCTTTTTTCTCACGAAAGACTTCCAGAGAGGCTGAGTCTGCTTTCAAGTGAGGCACCAGAGTGCCAAAGCCCTAGTACGAGAAGGTATCTGGGAACCGGCTGTCATCTAGGGACCATCTCTGCCACTGACATCGTGGTATGCTATCGGAAAGCTCGCTCAAGCATCAGCTTTCTGTGAGCAGTTCACCGGTGCATATCACTGGGCCCCTGCACGGCCTGTGAATGTTCAGTTTTTCCTTGCATTTTCCATGGAAGAGTTTCAAAACGGCACCTGCTGGAATCCAGAGGTGGTATCAAGAAGCCTCCCCATCCCAGAAAATCTGATGCCAGTTACGGTACCTTAGTAAACAAGAAGGCTGATCACAGGGTGTTGACAGGTAGCCAGCCGCTGTCCCCACATGTACAGGAAGGCAGTTCCCGTGGGCTGCTAGCTCCTGTCTTCACGAGCTGGGGGGTATCCTCCGTAATGTACAAAACAGATATCACAAGGCATGTCTGTAAGCGACAGTCACGTCCACACAAAGTCTGCCCAGTGCGGGGCCGCTGCTGGTCCTGGCTTTTCGCGCCCAGCGTGGCTGGGCCGCTGGCTACTTGGCCTGGGCCTCCTGCAGGAGTGGCAGCCTGGCGGCCGGGGGCCTGTCAGACCAGGCAGGAAGCTCGTGCTGCAGTGGGGTCCTCCAGGGGTAGAACGTGTAGCTGATGTCATAGCTCAGGAGGCAGCTCAGGGATGCCACGTAGATGTCGGCAAATCACAACAGGCGCCGCAGGAAGTACGTGGGGTTCTGGTCTATGCGGAACAAGCTTCCAAACTGGGCGCTGAAGGAAACTTTGGTCATTTCTCTCAACTCCTTCCTCTCCTTTTTGCACTCCTGCAAAACCAGCTGTGACTCCGCATCTCTGTGAACTTGCATCTGCTCCAATAACCCAGTCAAGGTCTGTAGCCAGGTAATTGTTTGAATGTACTTTTCCATGTTCATGATTCTGAGCTCAGATCTCAATTCCAGGATAATTGCACCCATTCACCAGCCATGCTTTAGGGTCAAGTCCACCAGGTCACTGTATACATGGTCACCAAAATACAACACGTTGGATCCCCTCCATCCAGTAAACTTCAAAAGTTCATCTAAATTGCCCTGCTTATAAATCTGGCCTTTCTGCAACGTGTAGATTTTATCCTAGAGTAAGACGCCTTTCACATTCACCTTTTGGAAGGGACTCTACTTATCACTAAAGAAGTCTGGCTTCTCTGCCTGAACGATGACCACATCAAACAGGTCCCTCCAGTCTTTTTCAACAATATACCTCATCCCTTCATCCACAAAGCTACTGGGGCTATTGGTGATGAGAAACATCTTCTTGCCATGATCAGCCAGTTTGGCCAACACTGCACGGGTCTGCTCAGGGTAGCAGATGTACTTTTTAATATCTGCTTCAACTGCTCTGTACATGATTCCTTTGGTGTGCACCTCCCGAACTGAATCCTTGACGTCTTTGTACAGGTGCACAGGCTCATAGTCGATGTTGTTCTTCAGAAAGTACTCATTCACACCGGACAGCAGGGTCATCTCGGGCAGAGAGAAGATGTCCATGAACATGGACGTGATGTCACGGTGTTTCCGTGGGAACTCTCATAAAAGTCGCTCATCTGTTCCAAAGGCACGTGGGAGCCCTGGTACATTTCAATGACTTCCTCATCAGGGACCACGCTTAGGCCTCTGTAGACAGTTCCCAGCTGGATGTAATGAAAAGCACTGATCTTCATCAAGACCGACCGCTGCACGTCATAATGCAGTCCACGGATTGCGAAGTTTGGGTCATACTCATACTTCCTGATTTCCATGGGATACCTGTGTTCGTTGATGAGAAGGTCCCGAGCGGCATTAAATTATCAGTGTGTGGAGGTGCTTAGAATAAAACACCAAGGTGTAATCATCATCTTTCAAGCCGTAGATTTCAATGTCCAACAGGCTCATCTCATTGTTGGAGAAGATGGCATCTGGATTCAGCAAGTTGCTCATAACTGAAGTAACCAATTCTGTGCTCCTCTTTGCCTCCCGGTAGCGCTCCCAAAGGTAGCGCTTCATGTCTGGGGCGGTCCCAGGTGCCCTGCATAAGGGCCCCGTGCGGGTCCCTCGTGTGACCACCCCGAGCCGCAGTCCGGCAGCCGCCCCGCAGGGCCACCGCCGCCCTTGCACTGGCCCCACGAGCCACCCGCCGCCGCCTGCCGCCGCCCCACCGCAAGTGGCACCTCAGGCTATTTGCCTTTGTTGAGTAAAGATTTTCCAGTTTACATCCTGGAGGCTTGATTATTCAGATTATTTCTGTATAGCTGAATAAATTAGTAAGTAAAGGCCTTTTTGGTTAATTATTTCATTTAGAAAATTATATTAAATAGCTATTTAGCTCACTTATTGCTCTATTTCATTCTTATGTTATCGTTAACATGTACTTTTCAAAGTTGTACATGGACTCTAACCAATCAGATGTTAGATTCAGTTTCACTTTCAAAGAGTAATTGGACATTTCAACTGCTAATTTAAGTTTACTGTCAAATAGGAGACACTTTGGACAATTTATGTTTTTTTATTGTCTGGCATATTTGTTCTTTTGACATCAACTAGTTATCAGGTCTTTTGATTTCAACTAGATTTTATGTATTTGTATTCCTTTTTAAATGTAGCATAATTTACGTATGACATTGACCATTTTGATGTGCAATTCTATGAGTTTAACACATCAGGTTACAAATAATGTAACAGCTACCAGGGTCAAGATTTAGAACTGTCCCATCTCCTTCAAAAAATGTCCTTATGCCCCTTGGCGATCAAGCTCTCCCTCTATTTTCAGCCCCTGGCAACTACTGATCCGTTTTTGCGTTTTCCAGATTATCATGTAAACAGAATCATAAAGTATGTAACCTTTTGAGCCTGGCTTCTTTCGTTTGGCAGAATGCCGTTAAGATCCATCCAGGGTGTTACACGCTTCAGTACTTTTCACTGCAGACTAGTGTTCCTTTACATGGATGTGCCACCGTTTGTTTATCCACTTATTAAAGTGCATTTTGAGTTGTTTTCGGTTTAGAGAAATGGTGAACTAAGCTGCTATAGACATCCAGGCACAGGCCTTTCTGTGATCGTGTTTTCATTTCTCTTGGGTAAATATCTAGGAGTGGCATTTCTGGGTTGTTCAGTGACTTATAAAAAATTACTAAAAATGGTTGTGCATTTTGCATTCCCACCAGCAAGATGTGAGAATTCTAGTCACTTAACATGCTTATCACCTCTTGCTATTGTCTGATATTTTTATTTTAGCCTTTGTATTAGGTGTGTAGCAGTGTCTCATTGTGATTTTAATTTGCATTTTTCTGATGACTAATGAAGATGAGCGACTTCTCCTGGGCTTATTTGTCATCCCTGTGTTTTGGTGAAGTGTCTTCAAATATTCTTCCATGTTTAATTGGTTGGATGCTTTCCTATTATTGAATTTGCAGAGCAATTTACATATTTTGGATACAAGTCCTTTCTGTTTTGCCAATATCTCCTCTAAGCCCATGGCTTGTCTTTTCATTTTCTTAACAGTATCGTTTGCAAAACAGAAGTTTTTCATTGTGAAGAATTCCAATTTATATTCCTTTTAAACAGTGTGTGTGTGGTTTTTTCCTATCTCTTTTTGCTCCTTGCACCACCATCAGTGATCATTGTACAACAGATTTGTTTTGGTCTATTTCACAAAGCACACACAGTTGCCGCTTCATCTGCTTAACATCAAGGGAACAAGTATGAGGACATGGGATGAGCATTGAACTGAGAGTCAAGATGTCTAGATTCCTGTTTTGTCAGTGGTTTGCTATCAACTGTGAGCTAATTATTTAAATTCTTTAGGCTTCCATTTCTTCATCTCACATTAGAAATAAAACCCAACTTACCCATTTCAGGAATGGTGAGGATATAGTGAGATAAAAGATGCAAAAGTACGTGCAAAGTGCTGGAAGGATGCTACATGCATTATATTTTCCTCTTCCAAGAGCCTCGCATCAACTTTGACAGTCACACTGGACCCATGTTACAAAGGTACCTCTATAACTACAAATATAAGGCTCTAATATACTTTGTGTACACAGTACTTCCCTCTTGCACTCTAGAATATCCTTTGGTAACTTCAAATTTTCTTTTCATGCTCTTATATCCATTTAAAAAATTCTATATATTTAATACTGGATAATCTTCAGATTTCATTTCAGAAACTTGTAATTTTTATTTTTTTCAAAAAGAAATGCTCTAACCAGCAATAGAATTGAGTAAGATTCCTTCCCTTGAACATTTGGCAGAAACATCTTCTTTCATGAAATAGTGGTGTTATTCAACAATGGAGCATGATTTTTTTTCTTCTCTCTCTCAAGGGAGGAAACTGAAGTATAGCAGAAGATTAAACATTCTCTAGGATATGTACAGTCCCTTTTCCAGTAAAAATAGGTAAAGAAAAGGATATTTCTGTGGACAGGAATATTTGTGTTTAGGAAGTTTAGCTGTAAGGTCCTAAAAATTCAAACTGTCTAGGAAAGGAATAAATTTTTCTAAAAGGTTTAGTCTATATAACCATAGGGAGTTAATAATTTGTTACTTTCATGAAGTATTTAAAATCTTTATTTAACATTTTGAATTTAAAAAATTAAAAAGGCTTCTTTATCAGTTATGTAGCTAATTTTGGTAAAATTGCTGTTAGTCTATTTTGGGAAATAGGTAAATCTTACAGTGAATGTGTCATAACCAAATAAGTCAAGTCCAGAATAATTGCTTTAAAACGAAGGTCAAATTACGTCACCACTCTGGTCAATGGCTTTGCCATCTTACTCAGAGTGACAGCCAATTCCAAGGGTCCCCTCTCCCCCACCTCCCTGATGTCAGCTCCTGTCACTCTCCCCTCTTGCCTTCCCCACTCCAGTTTACTGGCCTTCTGTTCCTTGTTCATTTCAGCTCTTGTGTTCTCACGGGTGCCCTCTGCCCAGAGTGCTCTTCTCCCAACTATCGCATGGCTCATTCCTGGTCCATGACCAGCTACATAATTTGTTGGGCCCAGTATAAAATGAAATGTATTTTTTTAAAAAATTATTAAGAATCTTAAGATGGCAACAGCAGAGTATTAAATCAAGTGTGGCTACACAGGTAAGTACACCCACAAAGCCTGCCCTGCCTGGCTCCTTGATTCCTTCATATCTCTGTTTCAAAGTCACCTTGTCTTAGAGAAGTTGTCCTTCTGTTCATTCTATATGAAAGAGTTACCCCTAGCATCCTTGGCCCTTTTATTTTATTTTTATTTTATGTATTGATTACTCGATTGTCTACCTTTCCCCAGTGGGATATAAAGTCCTTACATGCTGTATCACCCAGAGCGTAAGACATACCCAGCACATAACACAGTAGCCACTAAAATATTTGTCAACTGAAAGAATAAAGGAGTAAATGAGAAGTGATAAAAATCCAAAGCCATATGAGTAAAAATAATCAAGAGACAGACCAGATTTTAAAACAGTAAATATAAAAACTGTATTTGCATGTATGGGGAGAGGCTCAGATTTGGAAATTCAAATTTAGGAAAAAGGAGAATGGACTCAGCCTCAGTTCTTACATTAGCTGGTTCTGTGACTTTGGAAAGGTCTCTCAATCCCTCTGAATCCCATGCTGTCACCAGTGCAGTAAGGGGCCTTCCAACACTTTGTTCTGTGACTTTATGGAACAGTCTCAAATGTGACAGTATAATATAATAATCTGATTAGTTGAAGATATTTTCTATACATTTGGGTCAAAAAACAAAAACAGGATACTCTTTGGATGACTGGTCTAGCATTTCTCCAGTCTTCTCCTTCAATGTGACGGTCCACTTACGAATATGTATCGTATAACAGTATACGTATATACTGTATGATATATTGTGGCCTCACAAAATCATTCTTCCCGAGGGAAAAAGAGCTCTGCTTTGAGGAGTAGCTAGAATTCTTATAAATAGCTTATTACGTATCAGAGTTTGGGTGCCTTGGCCATTTAAACTCTTAAATTGATGACATTCATATGTATATTTGAATCCACAGGCTGTCATAGGTCAGTTCTTTAAGAAGAGATGCAAATCTAATTGTGGAGGTCCCCAGGCCCGCACACTTCTCCTCACTCCTTTTTGGGACATTCTGGGGTATCTACTGCTGAATCCATTGTGGAAAACAGAGTCTTCATTTAATATGCCAAGCTCCCTTTTGATATTATTAATTTGAAAAATCATGAAGAAATGTTGTAATCATAAATTCTCCCAGCATAGACGATGTTGAAAAAAAAACCCCACAAAACACTATAATGCCTTCTGGCTCTGTATGTGTCTGTGTTGAAAAACATTTGTTTTCCAAATCTCAGCCTCTATCCTTTTTGGTCAATAGCTGTGCATAGTACTTGCTCTGTAGTTTGATTTTCATGTCCATTTTGCTTGGGATAATGTCCTATGTCTTTTTTCTTCTTCTGATTCTTTTTCCTCTACTCATTGTGTTTTTTTAGCAAAGAAGCAAACTGATTTCTTCCCCTAGAATCCACATTAATCCTTCCTACTGAAAGATTTCTGGTGTGCTTTTATCACTATTTTTAAATAATCCCCATATTCTATCTGATAGGAGAGCAAGATGGACCCCCATCACATAAGAATAGACAGAGGCAAAATGAACTAAAAGTGAAACCCAATACAGACGTTAAGAGCACAGCTATAGCCTTGGTCAATTGAATAAGGAAGGGCTTAGGAGTCCTATAAATCTCAGTACAAGGTTAGAATAGGGCTTACTACCAGGCTCCACTGATGTTGAAGTCTTGATATCCTCTTGATTATGAATCCTACTTCTAGGGGCAAGGATTATAGTTCCTTATTGGGCAGCCCCAGTTATAACAGTTAGGGAAATCTGAATATAGGAAATTTGCTTCATCATCAGAAAGGCAAGTTAGACAGAGCAGAGCTGAGTGAATTAAAGATAAGTTATAATTGAATGTCTTCTTGCTCAGACAGTAAGGACAAAATAAGAATCAAAAGCACTGTATGTACATATTATTCCCAATTGTGCTACCAGCATGCAAAGAGCATCTGAGAAGCATGAAAATCCAGAACATCCCATGGACATCCCATAAATGAATCTGCAAATACAGATTCAGGGACATCAAGGATGATTTCCTGTCTATGAAAAACACCTCCTTCTCTCCTTCCTAAAGGTTTGGATAAAAGCATAAGAAATCTTCCTACAACAAAAAATTAAAAGATAGATTTGGCCACCTGGGATAGAAGAAAAGACCTCTGTGGTAGGAACTGGAAGATCTGTTTCCAGTCCCAACCATTTCACTAACCAGCTTGAGTAAGTTTCTCGTAGACCCTTTGTACCAACCCTTCTGTCAGCTAAACACCATGAGTGGGACTCACCCAGCTGACATCAGGTGGGACAGAAGAATCACCCAGCTGAGCCCTTCTCAAATGTTTGAAGCACAACACCACCTCAAAATTATACAATTATATATAATTATTATAATTATATATAAAAATAGTTGCTGTTTGAAGCTACTAAATTTTGGAGTAACTTGTTACACAGTAATAGGTAACTGAAACTGAATTTTGTACTTGAAGCAGGTGCTGTTAGAACACAATCCTAAAGCATGTGGCATTGGCTTTGGAGTGGAGACGTGGGTGAAAGGTAGAAGAGCTTGGATGAGACTGTTGGTAAATTGTCAAATGACAAAAGGAAAAATGTTTTTGGAGCCTGGAAAAAAGATGTAGTGCTAGAAAGTTCAGCGAAACTGTTGCCTATAGTAATGTAGAAAATAGAAAAACTAATGAACCATTAGATCAGGCTAAAGAGATTTCCAGACAACATCAAAAGTAGCAACTGGTTTATTTTTACTTTATGTGACAAACTGCCATAGAGAATATTTAGATTAAATAAGAAAATGTACAATTTTCAAGCAGATTTTAGAGGAAATACAAGGAAGCCAAGACTTCCTGTTTCCAAAACAAAAATGTTTTCCATTCCCAGCATCTCTGGATGGTAAAATAATCTCAAAGTAAGAAACGGTCTCAGGGTAAAGATCTTAAGGTTGTTGCTATAAGACCTTTGTTGAGACTCAGAGAGATTTAAGGGTGTGCATAGTAGGACTGATAAAAATCTTAAGGAAATGCCTAGTGGATTCTCTTTGGTAGGAAAGGAGCCTTTAAGAATCTAAGGGTTGAATGTTGTAAAATTTTTTATCTAGATAAAAAGTTGTCAAGAATCTTGAAGGCTTTGTCCCATAGCACCCCGTGTCACAACAAGCCAGAGCAGAGCTTACCTGGAAGACAATTGTGAGTATGATTTTGATCTAATGGAAATTAACCCCAAAAAGAGTCCTGCAAACACACAAAGAGAGTTTTAAGAGAATTGTACTACAGAAGCAGTTAGCTGAATGGACACAGTCCGGAATGAAAAGAGACCTTTGCACCCACAAAGGAAGCAGACTGAGAAAACTACCTAGCCAAGCACAGGTCATTTGTTATATAAAAGAAAAGATGACTCAGAGGGTAAAACCAAGAGCCCAAAGAAGAGAGAAAGGAACCAGGGAGAATCATACCCAGGGAGGAAGACTGGGTCTAATCAAGGAAGTGGCCACAAGTACACAGTTCTATTTTATACGTAGTTGGATTTCTGAATTGGTCTAGACCAGTGACTGCTATGTGCCTCCTATTCTCACCTGTTTGGATGAGAATGTCTGTTATATTTATCCTCTTCCTGTATCACCACTGTCTGTTGGCTTTGAAGGGGCAGATAACTCATCTCTTTATTCAACATATTCAACTTCTAGACTTACTTACATAACAATATTCTGAACCTCAGCTTGAGCCTGAAGCTAGAATTGGGTGAGAATTTTGAAGGGCTTCGGAGATGTAAATGTATTTGCATGTGGAAGAAATATTAATGGTCTGTGGCCAAAAGGTGGACTGTGATAGGTGAAAGGTGGTCACAATTTATTTGATACTCCTACCCTGGAAGGCTGGAGTCTCATATTCTTCCCTTCTAATCTGAGCTGGCCTCCTTGACTTGTTTGATAGAATGCAGCAGAATTGACATTCTGGGAATTTTGAGACTAAATCATATAAAGTCTTTAATTTTTCATTTATGTGGCCTCTTGGGACACTTTCTGGGAACCAGGAACCACCATGCTGGAGAGGACACATGTAGGCATCAAGATGACATCTCCACTTAGCACAGTCCTCCAGCTCAGACATAGCATGGAGCTCTCATGGACTCGTGGACCAGCCCAACCACCAGCTGTATATTACGAAGTGACCTCAGTCAATGCTGTGTGGAGTAAAAGAGTTGCCCAGCTAAGCCCTGCCTGAATGTCTGAATCACAAAATTGTGAGAAAAAATAAAATATACTTTTATTTAAAGCTGTTGTGTTTCGGGGGGATGAATTGTTTTGCAGCAGTAGATAACCAGAACAAAATCTCTTTCTCTTTCTGGGTCTCAGTTTCCTCACCAACAAAATGTGAGATTTGAATCAGACCTCTAAGTTTCTTCAAATTTTAACAAAAATAGCAAAATAACACATAACTATTTTTATTAAACTGCCACAATTTTACTTATAAAACATCTATAAATAGTAAGCATTACAAATTATGCCACTTCTGACTAAAATGTCAGAAGTAGAGTTAAAACACTGGGGAATTATTGTCAGTACACACTAACCACCATTCTGGCTGAAGATAGGTTAGCAAGGTTAACGTTTTTATAGAGAGACAAACTGATTTCTCCTCAATGATTCTCCATAGGGGCTGGCTAAATTACTTAATATCTAAGTAAATTACTTAATATCTAAAACAGCAAAGTCTTTCAAACAAAATTTACCTTGAACAAGGCATATGAAAATTGATCCAGAAAATTAACTCCTATCTGCAAACACATCACTGACTATGTATATATGTATGGGTAAACGCATATACTTCTGCCTACCCATTTAGCACGGGAGGTCTTAACTCAGAGTCTATGTACCCTCAAGGAGTCCAAGGATAGAGTTCAGGTGGTTCACATATTTTCAATGGAAAAAATTACGTATTTATTTTCCCTAACCTTTAACTGGATTTAGCATTAACTTCAATTATGCATGCAGGTAGCAAACCAGAAAAGTATTAGCAGTATCTGTGATTTTTGTTACCAGTAGCAGTCACCAATATTTTCATATCACATAACAGTTGTTGCAGATATCTCTAATTATCATTTGCACTCATCACAACTTTGTAGGGTTATTAATCCCACCGATAGTCACTACTGAATGCATTAATAAAGATATATATAATTAATGTATGAATCCTACTATATCATAAATTCACTTTTGATATTTTAATATTTTATCATAATTGGTTTCCTTTTTAATGCTATGTTTTAAAATTTATGTATTTTTAAAAAATTATTCTGAAAAAGGATCCATAGGCTTCTCTAAGTCTAGAGAAGGGGTCGATGGCACCAAAAGGTTAAAAACCTCTCACTAGCCTCTCCAGCCAGCCAGCACACACCAAGCCCCTGCCATGGGCCCAGAGTGGTCCTGGAGATCGACACACCAATACATTAGTTTTCTCTCATGCTTTGCTTCCGCTCCCTGTTTCCTACGTTAGTTGCTCTTACTATCAGTCCCTGACTTAGGCCCCGATCTCGCTTCTGGCCTCTTCATTCTTCACAGATTATTTGGCCTCATACTTCATCACAGAGAAATTGGAACTTCCTCATTTTATCTATGTCCATTGATTCTATTGCTACCTATATGCTGTTCTCTCTCAAATATATAAATTTCCAAATCTCGTGTCTCTTTTGAATTTGAATTCTAACCGCCTACTCATCCTGAATATCCGCCACACACTTCAGATTAAACAGGATCATTCATTACCCATTCCTGCCATCACAAGCTCTGACTCACTCACCCCTAGGCACAGATGGTGACCACAATTCTGTGCATTAGACTCTTTGGTGCCATATCTGGATTTAACTCCCTCTCCCTCATCCCCAAATTGTAATATTTAATTTGTCCCTTTCAATATTTCTGAAATCCATTTCTCTTACTCGACCCAGACCCTGCTCCATTCTAGCCATGACCATTTTAATAATCCCTTAAAGAATCTCCTGGTTTCTAGTAGCTCACTGTCTTCAGTCCAACTAGAGTTATCCTTCTAGAACTCAAATTAAGTCATCTCACTTTCTACCTTAAAAGCTGTATTGCCTAGATCAGTGAGCCTCACCTGGGTGATCTGTTAAAGCACAGGTTGCTGGGCCCCACCCCCAAGGTATCTGATCCAGTAAGTCTGTGGTGGGGCCTGGAAATTCACATTTCTAACCCATTCCCAGGTGAGGCTGCTGCTGCTGCTCAGGAAACTACCCTTGAGAATTACTGGCCCAAACCAGTAAAACTGTTTGCTTCGTAGTTCTTCCAAGAAAAAATGTTTCAGTACCACCCTCCTAAACATGTAGGCCTATTTATTTATACATTATATATTCAACGCATGTTCTAATGCACTAACATAGTGGGTACATCATGAAACACACTAAAAATCATCATAAAAAGATGAGATCAAAACAAATAGAAAGTTCAAGACTATTCTTCCTGCATCCAAAGGGACCGTGTTGTTCACTCTGCATCAGAGGATTCTGGGAGGGATAAAGATTAAGAATAAGCCCACGACCTGAGATGCAAAGTCTTATCCTCAGTTTTTCTGGTCAATCATAGCCAGCCTGCGTTCTCTCTAATCCTGGCTCCAGACCATACGTTACAACCTTAGGAAATTTCCTTAACCTCTCTAAGCCTCTGTGTCTTCCTCTGGAAAATGGAGATAATGTTAGTAACTACCTGGGATCGTTCTTAGGATTAAATAAATTCATATGCATAAAAAAGTCCCTCACGTATAAGAAATGTTTGATTAATGTTGACTATCATGACTGCTCCCAGTTAGACACCTTATGCTATAACCATGCTGATCAGTTCACTGTTCCCTGAATAAACATCTACAACTCAATGTCTTTGCTCATGTCGTATCCTCTACCTGGAATATACTTCCTTTGTCTCCAGTTGATAATATCCTCCTCATCTTTCACAGCCCAGCTGAAAATATTATGTCCCCCGTGACAACTTAACCCGAACTTCCTGGCATAATTAATTGGTGTCTCCTCTGTGTTCCTCTGCACTTGTACAAGCCTCTGAATATGGCTTTCCACAATGTATTATGTACAGTTGCTTACATGCCATTTCCTCCAATATTGTGAGCATGATGTGAACAATGTCTAGTTGACCTATGTATCCATCACATCACCCCCAGAAAGTGCTTGGCACATGGCAGATGTGAAAGAGGGTGAGGACATGAGGGTGACAATCCTATTCTAGTTCCACAGCCCAGCCTGTGACCTTGTGTTCGGCTGCAGATGGTGTTTTCCCCAAGTGACTCCCCACTTCAGCCCCACTTTCCCTGGTTCCTTGGCCAATGAGGCTGTGATATAATAAAAATGAAGATTTGGTCTTTTTCCCAGATTCCTGGCACACAGCTCCTAAAAACCTTGAAAACTTCAGAGTGATGAGTGTCTTGTGCATGCTACTGAGACGACTGGTTCCAGGGGACCCTGGACAGCTTCAGGATGGCGGTGGTTCATTAGAAAGATCAAGCTTTAATTAGAAACTTGGGACTTTCAGTCCTTTCCCCTAACTTCCTGGGAGAGGAGAAGGGCTGAGATGGAGTCTAATCACCAATGATCAATGATCTAACCAATCATGCCTGCATAAAGCAACCCCCATGAAAACCCCTGAACAACAGGGTTTATTAAAGGGCTTCTGGGTTGATGAATGCATCCATGTGCTGGGAAAGTGCTGCACCCCAATTCCACAGGACAGAGCTCCTGCACTTGGGACCTTTCTGGATGTCACCCTATGTACCTCTTCATTCGGCTGTTCATTTGTATCTTTTATAATGTCCTTTCAAATCAACCTGGAAACCTAATAAAGTATTTTCCTAAGGTTTGTGAACTCTTCTGGCAAATTGTCAAACCTGAAGAGGGAGTTGTGGGAACCCCAGATTTACAGCCAGTTGGTCAGAAGTACAGGTGTCAATCTGAGCTTACAACTGGCATGGAGGCAGTCTTCTAGGACTGAGCTCTTAATCTGGGTAGTTAGTGTCAGATTAAATTGAATTGTAGGCTACCCAGTTGATGTCCACAGAGTTGAAGAATTGGTTGGTGTGGGGAAAAAAAACAAAAAACACCCATTTGGTGGAATGTGAGTAAAACCAGTTCAGAGAGGACAATCAGGTTTCATATGGAAGTCTGCATCCATCTAATAGAAATATGCTAGAGGTACCATACCTCAAACTATGCCTTCATCAGCCCTGCATCCCATCCAGCTGAACAGTATGTCCACAAAACGGTGACAGACAAAACCTATTCAAATTGATACCTCAGTTCTTCTCCCTGGTTTCTGTAATGTCATGGCCTTGGATATAAAAAATTGAATGCTTGTCCTCAGTTGAAAACTCTCCCCAACCTCATTAATAAGAAAGCCCAAGCTTCCAAGGCCCTGAAGGCTTTAAATTATGTTTCCCTTGAGTCAACACTGGACCCCTCGGTTACAGTATGACCCAGTGCACATCCACATCCATTTGAACCACAGGTAAAATGTATTAGAGGTTGTGCTTCTCAACATTGCCCTGGTTGTCTGCAGGGCTCATCTTCAGTTCTTTCAGAGTTGCTACCAGGTTCTCTGAGTAGACTTGCTCTTTGTAAATCCTTGTTGCTCGCTCTATGAAAAATACTGGAATCAAAGTACACTAACATTTTAATAAACCAGTCAAAGCCCATCAGCCACCTGCTAATCAGGGTAAGACTGTCACCCTCCCTCTGCCCAGATTCAACGGAGCTCTGTTTACATGTACTCGTGATACTGGGCTATTTTATTGTGAAAGAAAAGCTAGCTTCATGTCACATAAGGTATATTTTTAAACCATGGCACACAGCATAAGGGAGCCAGATACGCCCCTGTCAACCCTAATGAAAGAAGAGTATCAAACCCATTAAAAGGCTAAAGTCCAATCACCCTTCAGTGACTTTTCTTCTCATCAGCAAAAATGCTCATTAATTCTAATATCTTTGCTTTCAGGCATGAACTATGAGATCTGAACAGCAATTTCATTTGTAATGAATACATTTTGACAGAAGTAGAATTATGATGATTCTACTGGTAATAATAATAATAATAAAACATATCACAGGAACCAGAGGATTCTCTGAGCTGGCAGGGGATCTGTGAGACCCCTCTGTCTGTACATAGTCTTATGATGCCCAGAAGCACCTGTATAAATAGTGTGACTATAACATCATGAGGCTGATTCTTCTAACCAATAGACCAGAAGGCATAGGTCCAGATAGCAAACATCCATTACCAACTTAATCAAGTGTTGAGGATATGGTCTGGTCTTTTGAATAACCCTGCGAGCCTATTTTTGAGCCTGTATTTGGTGAATCTACAGGAATGCTTTTTCTGGGATGGGAGATTATTGTAAGGATACTGGGGACAGGTATGTAGGAGGCAACAGAGTCACCTTGGAACCCAGAGATTCCAGGTCTGGATTTTCCTAAAGAAAGAGATAATCATTCTCCATGATTAAGACATCAGTGAAATAACCAAGATCTCTTACTTGACTTAGCATGTATATTTTCCACCAGAAAAAAAAAATCTTTGAGCTCTGCATACAGCAGGTACTTAACAAATATTTGTTCAATGAGTGAGTGAATAGGTTCAGATTTGCCACTATCCAACACTATCCAATTGCTTCCCTAGTCTTTAAGGAACAAGGCTGTCCAATCCCACAACCTAATCCCACAACCTAACCCCATGACTACACTAAAGGCAGGGGAAAGCCTCATGGAATAGGCTTCCCTATTTCAATAGGAATATATCAGCCCTGGGCTCCCTACCTCCAAGATAATTTAACATAAAAGAATAGACTACTACTTTTTCAAGCCCCTGCATTTATGTCTCTGCTACCAATAGCCAAATATATCATAGTTTCTAATCCATCCCAACATATACTACCGCTCCCATTTCACAGGTAAGCAAACTAGTTCAGAGAGATTAAGATTCTTGCACCAAACTACACAGCTAGAAAGCATGAAGCCAGGCTTACAAACCCTGGTCTCTCACAGCAAAATCTTGTTCTTCCTAATGTGCCTACCACTGTAGTGGCCATGAATCAATAGAGCAATTAGAATTGTTATGTCTATTGTAATATGTAGTTAGAAAAAGGATTTGGTTTCAATAGATCAAAGAGAAAAGAAATTAGAAAGAGAGCCTGTGGGGAAATGTGTATATGGAGAGTTGCCAGAAGAGAGGCCAGCCAAGAAAGGATTTAACACAATTGCTTATCAAATGGGCAAAGGACAGGACCTGCAATTCACAAGCGAGGACACATAATTAGAAGACAAATGGGGAAAACATTTAATTTCTGTAGATACCAAGGAAAAGCAAATTGAAACAACAGCTTTATGCCTTCTAAACCAACAAAGAATGGCAGCACTCAGTGTTATCAATGTGCTGTGAAGGCCATACGCAAATGGACCCTGGTGAAAATATAATTTAGAACACCTATTTGAAACAAATTTACCTATAATTGTCAAGAGTCATGAAGATGTTTATGTCCTTTATCTTAAAGAACATATGAGAGAAAGAAATATATATCTTTATATACATAAAGATGCGAACCATAGCAATATTCAGAACAGCAACAGTTTAAAATTAAGTGCCCACAAACAAGAGGATGTTTGTGTTATATGATGGAATATTACAGCGTTAGCTCAGTCTATCCCCTCTGGTCTGGACCATTGCAGTAGACTTGTTTCTTGCCGCCAGCGTTGTCCTCCAATCCAGTCTCCACTCTGCCACCAGATGGGGCTAATGAGTATGGCACTCCCATCGCCAGCCTGGTGGAGTTCCAAGTTCTGGGACAGGCCCCCAGGGCTTCTGTGAGCTTTGTTCCACCTGCCTGTCCAACTTCATTCCTTGCACCTGCCCCACCTGCAGGCCTGTGTTCCTAGTGTATTAAATACAATATAAACACATTCATTTCCTGAATAAACATCTATAACCCAATGTCCTTGCTTATGCTGTAGCCTCTGCCTGGAATATCCTTCCTTCATTTCCACTTGGTAAAATCCTTCACATCCTTCACAACCCAGCTGAGAAGGTTAGCTGGGCTTTACTCATGCACCTTTAGAATTAGTGGAGCTGTATCTGTACAACAGATGCCAGTTTGCCTTCAAAACTGAGCTTACTTACTGCCTCTTTGTAAATAATTTCTTAATTTTCTACACCTTCATTCCCAGGTGAAATCAACCATGCTTTCCTTGGGACCTCCAATGAATGGTCTATCATGATTATGTGGATGTTTATCATGGTATCTGTTATTCCTCATTGCATGTATTTTTGTATATGTCTCTCTCTATTAAACTCCTTGAGGTCATGGGCACATCACCATAGCCAATCTTATTCACTATCATTTACTTAATGCTTACTCTATGCCAAGAACTGTGCCATGCATTTTGCATTTTATCTCCACATCTCATTAAAATTTTACAACTCTGATAAAGTATGCTGTTAATTAGTCTCAGTTTAAAATATGTGGAAACTGAGGCTCAAAGAAGTGGAGTAACTTGCCCAAGGCACAAAGTGAGCAAATGACATAGCCAAGACTTGAACCCTGGTTTAATTGATTCTGGCCATCTACCCACCATACAGTCTCATTCTCTTTTTTTTTTTTTTTTTTGTGGTACACGGGCCTCTCACTGTTGTGGCCTCTCCCGTTGCAGAGCACAGGCTCCGGATGCACACATTCAGCGGCCATGGCTCACGGGCCCAGCCGCTCCATGGCACATGGGATCTTCCCGGACCGGTGCACAAACCCACGTCCCCTGCATCGGCAGGCGGACTCTCAACCACTGCGCCACCAGGGAAGCCCTCATTCTCTTTTTTAATATAGTAGCTGAGCATCTTGTCATCATGGAGGAGCCTGAAGGTTCCCAAAGGCAGACATTGGGGCTTCTTAATGAAGACAGGCTGAACGAAGGTAAGGCCTTGACATGGAAGAAAGAACAAGCTGAGTTCTGATGACATCACTGTCATCACCAGGATCCAATGGTGCCTGAAGCTGGCCCTGTGCTGTGGAGACCTCAGCTTGAAGGATCTTGGTTCCGAGGCTGGAGGTCGGGCCCGAGCTCCTGTGGTAGGAGTGCCGAGTCCAAACTTCAGGACTAACAGAGAACCTCAGACCCCAGGGAATATTAATTGGAGTGAGGCTTACCAGAGGTCATCACCTTGGAACCAAGACCTGGCTCTACCCAACTGCCTGCAAACTCCAGTGCTGGACACCTCAGGCCAAACAACCAGTAAGACAGGAATACAGTCCCACCAATCAAAAAAAAGAAAGAAAGAAAGAAAAGAAAAGACAAAAAACTATGTTACAGATGAAGGGACAAGGTAAAAACTTACAAGACCAAATAAATGAAGACAAAATAGGCAACCTACCTGAAAAAGAATTCAGAGTAATGATAGTAAAGATGATCCAAAATCTTGGAAACAGAACGGAGAAAATATAAGAACCATTTAACAAGGACATAGAAGGACTAAAGAGCAAACAAACAGTGATGAACAACACAATAACTGAAATTAAAAATATGCTAGAAGGAATCAATAGCAGAATAACTGAGGCAGAAGAATGGACAACTGAGCTGGAAGATAAAATGGTGGAAATAACTGCCGGGGAGCAGAATAAAGAAAAAAGAATGAAAAGAATTGAGGACAGTCTCAGAGACCTCTGGGAAAACACTGAACACACCAATATTCGAAATATAATGGTCCCAGAAGAAGAGGAAAAGAAAGGGGCTGAGAAAATATTTGAAGAGATTATAGTCGAAAACTTCCCTAATATGGGAAAGGAAATAGTCAATCAAGTCCAGGAAGTGCAGAGAGTCCCATACAGGATAAATCCAAAGAGAAAGACAACAAGACACATATTACTCAAGATATCAAAAATTAAATACAAAGAAAAAATATTAAAAGCAGCAAGGGAAGAGCAACAAATAACATACAAGGGAATCTCCATAAGGTTAATGGTGGATCTTTCAGCAGAAACTCTGCAAGCCAGAAGGGAGTGGCAGGACAATTTAAAGTGATGAAAGGGAAAAACCTACAACCAAGATTACTCTACCCAGCGAAGATCTCATTTTGATTTGGCAGAGAAATCAAAAGCTTTTACAGACAAGACAAAGCTACGAGAATTCAGCACCACCAAACAGGCTTTAAAACAAATGCTAAAGGAACTTCTCGAAGCAGGAAACAAGAGAAGAAAAAGACCTACAAAAACAAACCCAAATCAATTAAGAAAATGGTAATAGGAACATACATATTGATAATCACCTTGAGTGTAAATGGATTAAATGCTCCAAACAAAAGATACAGACTGGCTGAATGGATACAAAAACAAGACCCTTATATAAGCTGTCTACAAGAAACCCACCTCAGACCTAGGGACACATACAGGTTGGAAGTGAGGGGATGGAAAAATATATTCCATACAAATGGAAATCAAAAGAAAGCTGGAGTAGCAATACTCATATCAGATAAAATAGACTTTAAAATAAAGACTGTTACAAGAGATAAAGAAGGACACTACATAATGATCAAGGGATCAATCCAAGAAGAAAACATAACAATTATAAATATTTATGCACCCAACATAGGAGCACCTCAATACAAAAGGCTAATGCTAACAGCCATAAAAGGAGAAATCAACAGCAACACAATAATAGTGGGGGACTTTAACACCCCACTTACAACAATAGACAGATCATCCAGACACAAAGTAAATAACGAAACATAAGCTTTAAATGACACAATAGACCACATAGACTTAATTGATATTTTTAGGACATTCCACCCCAAAGCGGGAGAACACACTTTCTTTTCAAGTGCACATGGAACATTCTCCAGAATAGATCACATCTTGGGTCACAAATCAAGCCTTGGAAAATTTAAGAAAATTGAAATTGCATCAAGCATCTTTTCTAACAACAATGCTATGAGATTAGAAATCAATTACAAGAAAAAAAAACTGTAAAAACACAAACACATGGAGGTTAAACAGTGTGCTGCTAAATAACCAAGACATCACTGAAGAAATCAAAGAAGAAATTTAAAAATACCTAGAAACAAATGACAATGAAGACACAATGATCCAAAACCTATGGGACACAGAAAAAGCAGTTCTAAGAGGGAAGTTCATAGCAATTCAAGCTCACCTCAAGAAACAAGAAAAATCTCAAATAAACAACCTAACCTTACACATAAAGCAACTAGATAAAGAAAACCCACTACAACTTAGGAGAAGGAAACTAAAAGTTAGTAGAAGGAAAGAAATCATACAGATCAGAGCAGAAATAAATGAAATAGAAACGAAGAAAACAATAGCAAGGATCAATAAAACTAAAAGTTGGTTCTTTGAGAAGGTAAACAAAATTGATAAACCTTTAGCCAGACATATCAAGAAAAAAAGAGAGAGGACTCAAATCAATAAAATTAGAAATGAAAAAGGAGAGATTACAACTGACACCACAGAAATACGAAAGATCATAAGAGACTACTACAAGCAATTATATGCCAATGAAATGGACAACCTGGAAGAAATGGACAAATTCCTGGAAAGGTACAACTTTCCCAGGTTGAACCAGGAAGAATTAGAAAATATAAACAGACCAATCACAGGTAACGAAATTGAAACTGTAATTAAAAGTCTTCCAACAAACAAAAGTCCAGGACCAGATTGCTTCACTGGTGAATTCTATCAAACACTTAGAGAAGAGTTAACACCTATCCTTTTGAAACTCTTCCAAAAAATTGTAAAGGGAGGAACATTCCCAAATTCGTTCTACAAGGCCACCATCACCCTGATGCTAAAACAAGACAAAGATATCACAAAAAAAGAAAATTATAGACCAATATCACTGATGAACATAGACACAAAAATCCTCAACAAAATACTAGCAAAGAGAACCAACAACACATTAAAAAGATCATATACCATGATCAAATGGGATTTATCCCAGGGAGACAAGGGTTCTTCAATATATGTAAAACAATCAATGTGATATACCATATTAACAAATTAAAGAATAGAAAGCATATATCATCTCAATAGATGCAAATACAACACCCATTTATGATAAAAACTCTCCAGAAAGTGGGCATAGAGGGAACCTACCTCAACATAATAAAAAGACAAACCCACAGCAAACATCATTCTCAATGGCAAAAAACTGAAAGCATTTCCTCTAAGATCAGGAACAAGACAAGGATGTTCACTCTCACCACTATTATTCAACATAGTATTGGAAGTCCTAGCCACAGCAGTCAGAGAAGAAAAAGAAATAAAAGGAATACAAAATGGAAAATAAGTAGTAAAACTGTCACTGTTGGCCGATGACATGATACTATACATAGAAAATCCTAAAGATGCCACTAGAAAACTACTAGAACTAATCAATGAATTTGGTAAGGTTGCAGGATACAAAATTAATGCACAGAAATCTCTTACATTCCTGTACACTAACAATGAAAGATCAGAAAGAGAAATTAAGGAAACAATCCCATTTACCAGCACAACAAAAGGAATAAAATACCTAGGAATAAACCTACCTAAGAAGGCAAAAGACCTGCACTCAGAAAACTATAAAACACTGATGAAAGAAATCAAAGATAACATAAACAGATGGAGAGTTATACCCTGATCCTGGATTGGAAGAATCAATATTGTGAAAATGACTATACTACCCAAAGTAATCTACAGGTTCAATGCAATCCCTGTCAAATTATCAATGGCATTTTTCACAGAAATAGAACAATAAATTTCACATTTTGTATAGAAACACAAAAGACCCTGAATGGCCAAAGCAATCTTAAGAAAGAAAAACAGAGCTGGAGGAATCATGCTCCCTGACTTCAGACTATACTACAAAGCTACAGTAATCAAGACAGTATGGTACTGGCACAAAAACAGAAATATAGATCAATGGAACAGGATAGAAAGCCCAGAGATAAACCCACACACATAAGTCACCTTATCTTTGACAAAGGAGGCAAGAATATACAATGGAGAAAAGACAACCTCTTCAATAAGTGGTGCTGGGAAAAATGGACAAATACTAGTAAAAGAATGAAATTAGAACACACTCTAACACCATACACAAAAGTAAACTCAAAATGGATTAAAGACCTAAATGTAAAGCCAGACACTATAAAACTCTTAGAGGAAGACATAGGCAGAACACTCTATGACATAAATCACAGCAAGATCCTTTTTGATCCACCTCCTAGAGAAATGGAAATAACAAAAATAAACAAATGGGACCTAATGAAAATTAAAAGCTTTTGCACAGTAAAGGAAACCATAAAAAAGACAAAAAGACAGCCCTCAGAATGGGAGAAGATATTTGCAAACAAAGCAACTGACAAAGGATTAATCTCCAAAATATACAAGCAGCTCATGGAACTCAATATCACAAAAACAAACAACCCAATACAAAAATGGGCAGGAGACCTAAATAGGCGTTTCTCCAAAGAAGACATACAAATGGCCAACAAATAAATGAAAAGATGCTCAACATCACTAATTATTAGAGAAATGCAAATCAAAACCACAATGAGGTATCACCTCACACCGGTCGGAATGGCCATCACCAAAAAATTAGAAACAATAAATGCTGGACAGGGTGTGGAGAAAAGGGAACCCTCTTGCACTGTTGGTGGGAATGTAAATTGATACAGCCACTATGGAGAACAGTATGGAGGTTCCTTATAAAACTAAAAATAGAACTATCATATGACCCAGCAATCCCACTACTGGGCATATACCCAGAGAAAGCCATAATTCAAAAATATATATATGTACCACAATGTTCATTGCAGCACTATTTACAATAGCCAGCACATGAAAGCAACCTAAATGTCCAACAACAGATGAATGGATAAAGAAGATGTGGCCCATATATACAATGGAATATTACTCAGCCATAAAAAGGAACAAAACTGAGTTATTTGTAGTGAGGTGGATGGACCTAGAATCTGTCAGAGTGAAGTAAGTCAGAAAGATAAAAACAAATATCGTATGCTAATGCATATATATGGCATTTTAAAAAGCAGTGCTGGTGAACCTAGTAGCAGGGCAAGAATAAAGACACAGACCTAGAGAACGGATGTGAGGGCACGGCAGGGGAAGGGGAAGCTGGGATGAAGTGAGAGAGTAGCACTGACATATATACGCTATGAAATGTAAAATGGATGGCTAGTGGGAAGCAGCATCATTGCACAAGGAGATCAACTTGATGCTTTGTGACGACCTAGGGGGTGGGATAGGGATTGTGGGAGGAAGGCTCAATAGGGAGGATTTATGGGGATGTACGTATATATATATATATATATATATATATATATATATATATACAGCAGAAACTAACACAACATTGTAATGCATTTATACTCCAATAAAGCAGAAACTAACACAACATTGTAATGCATTTATACTCCGATAAAGATGTGGAAAAAATATATAGTAGCTGACACATAAAAGGTGCTCAATAATTGTTATAAAAAAAAATTACATGGCAAGCTGGATAAGTGTTTACAACAGTTAGAATAAAGGCAGAATATATAAAATGGATCTACACACTGTTTACAACTCAAGCAAAACTATGTGTGCATCTTTGACAAAGACTTGTGAAACTGACAATGGCAAAGATCAATTTATTAGAGAAACAGAATTCTGGAAATTTTAAAATTGACTTTCCCCTTTCATAGTATTCTTAAATTGCTTATCAAGAATGTTGTTCATGAAAGCCTAGCTCACTGCTATTCTACCATCAGAGCTCCCAAAAACATAAAGGTATCAACTGAATGCAGAAACCAGAGGTCTTAACTGGTTAGCTACTGAACATTCCTGGTGAAAACTGTATGCATATCAGCAGGCCAGAAAAATGGATATGTACAAAGGAGAAGAAATGCCAGTTGCCTTTTGTGCTGAGCTGCCATACATAAGGAAGACTTGCACAAAACCTTAATTCCGTCTGAAAAGTAAACAAAACCAGAACTTACCAGCACCATTTCATAGAAGTGAATTCCAGAGATGGATCTTTAAGTCAACTCTCCACTATATGCAAAGAATGTATTGAAAGAGTAGGGGAGAGAGGCAAGAGAAAGGAGAAAGAGAAGGAAAATGAGAGTGGAAGAAACAAAATGTGATTTGACAAAGAAGAAAGGAAAAGAGGCAATTAAAACTCAAATACATCTACCTGTTGGTTCTCTTAAAAATCCTTCCCTGAATTTTCGCATTTCAAAATGTGCCATTGTTTAATTTCACCCAAGGAATAGGAAAAATGATGGTGCCATTAATTGAAATGGGAAATCCAAAGGAGGGGATGCTTTGAGAAAATATAAGCCTGTAAAGAGGACTTGATAAACGTGTGTGCGTAGGCCATTAAATGCAAGTGTCTTGTTTGTTGAGTTTCAGTTTCCAATAGGACATCTTTCATGGCCTGCCAAAATAGGAACACCTCCTCCCAAGGAGCAAGACTACATTTCAGTTAATTTTCTATTTCAATAAGATAGAAATTGCAAGTCAGCAAGAAACAGAGACAGGCTACACAGTTTCCTTAGTCTTGTATTCCCGATAAAATGCAGGGCCCAGAAATAGCAAGAATAGACCTCACTGCTCTTGCCCTTTGCCTACAAATGACTAATGATGAGGGTAGGTTGGGTGGAGGTAGGCTGAGGGCAGGTGGGGCTACCCTGGCATTGAGGCCACATTGAAGGCTAACAACACACACCCCTTTGCAATAAGTTTAAGGGAACAGCATAGTCTTTTCTTCCCATCAGAGACTGACATTTAACCCCATCCCAAAGTAATCACCACCTCCACTTTTCTCTCCCTCTATAAGTCAACAGGAAAAATAACATTCCCCAAATAAGAGATTCATTTCTCATCAAAATAAAACCTTCTTTTATGTAACTACACAGAAGCTTCCTTACTGAAGCACTAAATTCAAAAGGAGCTATAAGTTAAAAGAATCTGCTCTTATCATAAATAAAAGATTGTATATGCGAACTTATTTGCAGTAAAATCTTATGATAAAAAATATAATTTATACCCTAGTTTCTCCTGTGTATTTTATGTAATATCCCAGTAAAATATTTCCATTTTACAACATGTACCTATTAAAACCACTCCTCATAAAACTGTCAGCATAAAATACAAAAACTGGAAGGAAAAAGCAGAGGAAAAGAAAATATATCAAAAAGAGGTGATGAAAGGCAACAGAAGGATGCTTGTGGAAACCCTCCCAGTGAGACATAAATAACAGTAATATGGAGGCAGTGGAAGATGCTAATAATTAAGTAGGATCTTTTAAGGTGAATCCTTAAATCCTTCTTCAAATGCCATTCGTTTCTCTATGCTAACAAGGAATACTCTCACAATAAAATCTGGAGACAGGACCTTACTAGTGACACAGAATGAGTCTACAAAATAAGTCAATTAAAAAGAAAGTGTTCTGGGCTTCCCTGGTGGCGCAGTGGTTGAGAGTCCACCTGCTAATGCAGGGGACACGGGTTCGTGCCCCGGTCTGGGAGGATCCCACATGTCGCGGAGTGGCTGGGCCCGTGAGACATGGCCACTGAGCCTGTGCGTCCGGAGCTTGTGCTCCGCAACAGGAGAGGCCACAACAGTGAGAGGCCCAAGTAGAGCAAAAAAAAAAAAAAAAGTGTCCTGGAGGACTTTCCTGGTGGTGCAGTGGTTAAGAATCTGCCTACCAATGCAGGTGATATAGGTTCTAGCCCTGGTCCAGGAAGATCCCACACGCGCGGAGCAGCTAAGCCAGAGCGCCACAACTACTAAGCCTGCACTCTAGAGCATGTGAGCCACAACTACTGAGCCCGTGTGCCACAACTACTGAAGCCCGTGCGCCTAGAGCCTGTGCTCCAAAAAAAGAGAAGCCACGGCAATGGGAAGCTTACGCACCACAATGAAAAGCAGCCCCTGCTCGCCGCAACTAGAGAAAGACTGCACGCAGCAACGAAGACCCAACGCAGCCAAAAATAAATAAATTAATTTTTTAAAAAAGAAAGTGTCCTGGAAACGGCAAATATTGTCTGTGAAAATGCAGCCCAACATGTGATTGAAGTTTACTCTCGAGTCAACAGGTGCTCCTCCCACCTACAGGTGGACTTGCAGCCTGTGAGCCAAGGAGCCCTTAAAACTAGC
The DNA here is from genome assembly GCF_003031525.2 of Neophocaena asiaeorientalis asiaeorientalis. NCBI lineage: Eukaryota > Metazoa > Chordata > Mammalia > Artiodactyla > Phocoenidae > Neophocaena > Neophocaena asiaeorientalis. Next base: position 4,848,587 of record NW_020173656.1, read on the forward strand.
TAATCGGATCCGTCAGTCTTTGGGAGGTTGTCAGTATTTATTTTGAAATCATTTCAGATGTACAGAAAACTTGTAAGAATAATAAAAAGAACTCCAGATACCTTTCTTCCAGATTTCCTACAACTGTTAAATTTTTATCACTTTCTCATATATATATGAATTATTATATATAAATTACATACATTCAAATTACACATATAATTAAATATACACATGTATTTGACCAATTGAGAGTAAATTGCTGGTTTATGATACCCATTCATCCCTGAAACTTCAGTGTGTATTATTTGGGGGCACTCTTTTACATAACGAGGAGAACATAATCAAAATGAGGAAAATAAGATTTAGTATGATCTAATCTGTAGATCTTATTCAAATTTGGCCAATTGTCCCAACAACAACCTTACAGTTTTTAAAAATGAGATAACTAAAAAAGGAAGAGAAATTGAAAGAAAATTTTAGTCCAGGATGCAGTCCAGGATCACACATTGCATTCAGCTGTCCCATCTCTTTGGTCTCCCTTAATCTGGAACAGTACCTCTGTCTCTTTGTTTTTTCTGACCTTCACTTGTTGAAGAGAACAAGCCAGTTATTTTGTAAAGTAACTTGGTTTTGTCTGGTATTTCCTCATGATTATATTCCGATTACACAGTTTTGACAGAAATGCCGCAGAGGTGATATGTCTTGGTATCAGGAGGCATATGTTCATTTGTCCCATAAATGGTGATAACTCTGATCACTAAAGTGGGGTCCCTTGTAAAATTACTATTTTTCCCTTTGTAATTCATAAGCGGAGATCCTTTGAGATTAAGTAAATATCCTGTTCCTCATCAAATTTTCATCCAACAGTTTCAGCATCTGTTGATGACTCTTGCCTAAATCAATTATTACTATGATGGTTCCAAATGAGAAGTGATGCCGTGCTCTATAGATGGGATGACTCAGATCTCTGGGGCATCAGACGTCTTAATTTTTGACTTGGAAAAGAAAGCAGTATCTATTTCTACTACAATCTATAGAAAGTAAAGATCAACAAAATTGTCCTAGCTGATATGGAGAACATATGGAGAACATATCATCAATTTTCTGTGCATCAGTAATTCTCAGCGGAAGGGAGAGGATTTTTGTTTTTTTTTTTTTGTGGTACGCGGGCCTCTCACTGCTGTGGCCTCTCCCGTTGCGGAGCACAGGCTTCAGATGCGCAGGCTCAGCGGCCATGGCTCACGGGCCCAGCCGCTCCGCAGCATGTGGGATCTTCCCGGATCAGGGCACGAACCCGTGTCCCCTGCATCGGCAGGCAAACTCCCAACCACTGCACCACCAGGGAAGCCCAAGGGAGAGGTTTTTTAATCACTATCAAAAAGGTCACAGGTTTAGAAAAGTTGAGAAATACTGTACTAGATGCTTTTCTTTCAAGAGAAATTAACCTCCAGTTTAGAAAATGGAATGGCTGTTTTTCTCCTAAGTAATTTTTTTGATTTTATGCAAAAACATTCTGAATTATGTAACCAACCAAGTTTTTCCTTTTGACAATACCTGCTAGAAAACTTAGAACTTAAACAGTGTGTAGTTCATGGTGATAAGTCTTTTAACTCTTCATTTTAGGGTCTCATTTTTTGATCATTTAATGTTTCCAACTAGTTTTTCTTTCTCCTTTTGCTCTAATTTCTTATTTATGCGTCTATTTTATTAGGTATTTTTGTAGCCAAATGGAAACTTTGTGGACTAAGATAGGCATACAAACTAATTAATAAAATAGTCTATAATTTCTTTTTTCATCAGTTGATCTCTCTCAAATCTCCAGATCAAATTTCTTATCAACTGGGGCTATCTTATTTTGTTCCACTTGACATGACATGTTGGAGGAAGGGGTGGGGGGTGAAAGAATACATGAGAAACTTTAATTCAGTGTCGTTGGTTAATTCAGTGACTTTATGCTTTCCAGGGCCCTAAAATAATGAGATTGGTTATTGCTTGTCACTTGGAATGGATCCTTCTTGGTGCAGGGAGAAGAGCACTGAACCAGTCATCAGAAGGCCCATCCGTGGTATAATTCTACTTCTGCCACAGATGTGGTGTGACCTTGAATAAACCAATTCCAATATCTGAACTTCAGCATCCTTGGGGAATAACTGGGAATGAAAGCACCTAAACTGCCTATCTCACCAAACTATTGGAAAACTCAATAGGAAAGCGCTTCAAGAACTACAAGATCCAAGAATTCCTTATCATCTTATCATCTGGTAAGAGCATCAGACCATAAACAAGTAAACAAATATACAAATAACTTAATTTCAGATAATAGTAAATGCTATGAAAACAAAATAGATGAAAAGATTCAAGAAGGAAGGCAGGGAGGGTGATTTGAGACCAGAGGGCCAAAGGAGACCTCTGTAAGGAATGGATATTTAATCAGAGACCTGAATAAGGAGAAGCAGAAAGCTATGCAGAGATGACAAGAGCACATGAAGCGGGGATAAAACCTCGAAGGCAGGAAGCCACTCAGTGGGCTCCAGTAACTGCAAGAAGCCAGGGTGTGTAGGGGGTGCTTACACAGGGTAGGTGTGGCAGAGGCGAAATTGAGGATGGAGGTGCAGCCTTTGCAAACCAATCTCTCTGCAGCCTCAGCATTAAGAGCATGGGCTCTGCAATCCACAAACCTGGGTGCACCTCCTGGGTCTGCCTCTCACCATCGTGGTGGAGGTACTTAAGCTCCCCATGCCACAGCTTTACTGCATATAAAACAGGAATGACAATAGCAGTTTCTTTACAAAACGGTGTGAGAATTAAGTGGGCTGTGGTTACTACAGTGCTTGGTACAGGTGAGCTCTTAAGAAGCTTATTACTTTCCAGTCCACTCCATCAAAGGAACAACAATGACCCTTAAAGAATAAACCGCACAAGTCAGGGTTCAAGCATATTCGATAAAACTTTTCTCATAGGATAAGCAGCAAATTCCTCAAGGATAGAGAACCTGTCTGCTCCAGCCCCTCAGCACCTAGCACAGAGCTGCACATAGTAGGTGCTCAATAAGATATCTACCCTGAGTAAATATTTGTGAAAGGCGGTTCCTGACAGTAGTAGCAAGCCAGCCATGAAATGCAGGCAGTAAATCACGCTCCCCTGTGCCCAGCTCTATACAGAATTCACAACAGGCACAACTTGCTTTTTAACTCAAGTTATGTGAAATGTTTTGAGATGGTCCTAACTTATTCGGAGGCATGCTCACCTTAAGTAATGGGTTGTCTCAGGAGTGAGTCCCTGGCTCTGCCATAATAGCTGATTTTTATCAACAATTAGGAAAAGAGGCACTTGTCTGATTACTTGGCCAATTTCTGAACAAACGGCTCCTCAGCCAACCATTACAAATACGTCCCACCACCACCAGCGTTTCCAAGTTCAGACTTCTCATTCTGATCATGCTAGGAATGTAATCAACTCCCTCTGTAGAGGTAAGTTAATTATCTCCTCAGGCTGTGAACGAACACACGGGTTTGCCTTCTGACCACGGTTCCTAATGAGAGGGCCCTCCAGAGGAGCCAGAGGGCTTGTCGGCTGCCACCACGGGGCCCCGGATGGCACCCAGGAGCTGTGGTTCAAAACGATCTGGACTTTATCCCCCACGTCCCCCATCGTACCTGCTTTAGTGATGCAGCGCTGGACACAGAACTTGACTCTCTCCAGTCTCCTCTGGCCAGCATGGCCGTGCCCTGTTGGCTGGGGCTGGGCTCCTGGAGCTCACCCAGCACCTCCTGCAGCCCAGCTCAGCTCCCAGCTCAGGATGTCCCTCTGGAAGCTGATCCTGAGATAGATAAGGGAGGAAATCAGCTTCTCTGTCCTCCATCACCAGGCTGCCAGGGACAGCAGGACCCAAAGACTCAAACATAAATCACCTACCTATCTCCATGTTTTAAACTTCAGCTTTAATCCAGCTCAGAGTAGGATTAGCTGCCTCAGAGACTGCTAATTGCCAGATGGCCACTGATAGCCAACCAGGGAAACGTGTGTGTCAGAGCCTGCTGTGAAGCCTTAGAAAGTCAGAACTGGAAAGGATCTGAGCGAGGCAGGCCAACCCTTCACTTCATCATCACAATGGCGACAGGGGCAAGGCAGCGAGCTCTCGGATACACAGTGAGTTAACAGCACGTGCTGGGACCTTTCTCTGGGTTATTTGAATTGAGGGGAGAAAGAGAGATGAGCATTGAGAGATAGCAGCGCATCCCTAGCTGATTATGTCCTGCTGCTCTCAGACAGGGGCAGAAGCAAGAGGAAGGAAAGTTAATTTACTGAATACCTCCTATATTCCGGGTGTGATGTCAGCTCTTTTCATGTGTAACACCTGGGTTCTAATCCCTGGTCTGCCATTGACCCTACATGTCATCTTGGGTAAATCACTTTCCCTGTGGAGGAGTCTTAGTACCTCAAGTGCAGGCTGAGAAGGGTAGAGTGGATTATCTCTAAGACAGTGGTTCTCACTCTTTAATGTACACCAGAATCCCCTGGAGGGCTTGTTAAGATACAGGTTGCTGGGTCCCACTCTCAGTTTCTGAATCATGGCGCTTGAGAATATGTGTGTCAAACAAGCTCCCCAGTGGTGCTGATGGTGTTCATCTATGGACCACACCTAAAGGTGCATCGCTCTAAGATATAACCACCAACTCTAAAGTTAAATAGCATGCGTGCATTCATGAAAAAGAAACATACATACACACATACACACACACACACACTCTCTCTCTCTCTCTCTTTAAAAAAGAGTAAAAAACAAAAGACCCCAAGCTAGTAAATCAATCCCAGTGGGTCCAAGCCTATAGGTTTCCTTAAACTCTTGAAAACAACTCTAACATGTAGCAAGCCAAATCTGAACTCAAGTTTACGTCCTGTGGCTCAAGTCCTTCCTTTGGAGAGGATAAAGTGCTGCCTTACCCCCAAGAAGCCTGTAAGCCTGAATGAAGGGCTCATTCACACAGTCACACTCAGATGGAGGCCCAAGTGGCATCCCAGGGAAGCATCTGAATGTCTTTAGTATCCGGTACATCCAGACATTTGCTATGTACCCTACGAGGACTGCAACCAGCAGGGGTACCACTGGGATGGAGAAGATGCAGGAGTGCTCACCATTGCTTCCATGGTGTGAACAGAGGTCCACACCCCTAAAATCCCCACCCAGAGCACTGCCAACCTCCCAGGATATCAGCAGATTGCTTCTGGGAAATTTCTCAAAACATATATCAACCCAAAGGAGAGCAGAAAAAAAACACATATATATTGAAAAAACAGAAAAATACCCAAATGCTCCTAGGAGAATGTTTGACCCTTGACACGCTATACTCATGGGCTGAATATCTAAGATCAAAGCTACCTTAGAAGGGTATTATGACTTTTACAGAACAACAACAAAAATGGGCAGGAAGAAAGCCCAGGGCAAGAAAGCCAGAGAACTTCCATGGGGCGCCACCTCTCAAGGAAGATATGTTGTGGCTAAAATCCAGGAAAGCTGTCTGATATTGGTGTCATTTTTGGTCTCCGGTCCTACAGGCTGGTCCACTATCATTGCAGACAGAATAAGTGATGTGGCCAAGGATGGGAGATGAGAGGAAAGAAAAAGAAATCTCCTTTCCGGAGTCCCCAGTGAGGCACCCAACAAGCTTAACCCCAGGCAGGAGCCGGGTCTCTCACCCAGGGTATCATCTAATGCTTGTCTCCCCAGCCCTTTCCTTCCTACCTTTTAAATGGAAGCACTAAAAGCATTTACACTAAAAAGTAATTCTATATAATTGTTACAAACCAGAATGCAAATGTCATAGATAATCCTTCCGGTAAAATATACATAATGTAAAAAAAAAATCAACTTAACAATCAATCTAACAATTTAACAGAGTACCCAATTATCAACTCAAGCCCAGAGTGGGGACAGAGGGTCGGGTGCAGGGGAAACAGAAGAGTGGAGGGTAGAGGTAAAAATAAGCATCTCTCTTCCTCTTAGACAACAGAGAGTTAATAGATATACTCAGCACGGATAATAAGTGACATATAAGATAAAATATTGTTTATTTAATGTAACCATTAATAGAATGTAAAAGGCTTTATATCCCACAGAGACTACCAAAAAAGAAATCAGAAAACAGACCGCATGGAAGAAGCAAGAAAACAGCAAAAAAATCACCACCACCCTTCCAAAAAGGAGGCATAAACAGGAGAAAATAGGAAAATAAGATAGCAGAATGAAGACAAACCATGCTTTCCTAAAAGCCAAACCAAAAGGAAAACACCCACTGCTTCTAACCATCATGTGGTACATTATACCCGTTCCCTCCGGGCCCCTTGGTTGTTTCATTTCTTCATCTCACGGACTTGCCTCCACTTCAACCACTGTGGCCACTGTCACTCATTAGACCCTGTCATTCCCTAAAGTGTCCCCCCTTCAGGAACAACTAAACCCATCACTGTACTCGCATCTCCTGACATTTCAACTGCAAAAGGAGAGAGGGCAGGTTCAAGGGAGGGCTTTGGCTTCTTTCGGTTTGTAGTAGGAGAAAATGAGATTTTGTTTAAAAAAAGAAAGAAAAAGCCAATGAAAAGAGTTACAAATTAAAAGGATGGGGGCTTCCCTGGTGGCGCAGTGGTTGAGAGTCCGCCTGCCGATGCAGGGGATGCGTGTTCGTGCCCCGGTCTGGGAAGATCCCACATGCCACGGGGCAGCTGGGCCCCTGGGGCATGGCCGCTGAGCCTGTGCATCCGGACCCTGTGCTCCACAACAGGAGAGGCCAGAACAGTGAGAGGCCCGCGTACTGCAAAAAAATAAAAAATAAAAAAAAAAATAAAAGGATGAACAAACAGGAAAGAAAAGGGAAATCAATATGGCAAGTTTTGAAGATGGCAGTTTTGAGGTAGAGACGGGGTCAGGAAAGGGTGGAGCCACTGGCCTCTGAGTTAATCAAGCCTGCAATTCCTCAGCCACATATAAAACTATGGAATGAGACTGAAGCAGCATTCAGAGAAAAATTCTGAGCCTCAATTTTATTGCTTCAAAAAGGAATAAAATAGAGAAACTAAGCATCTGCCTCAAGATGTCAGAAAGAGAACATAATAATATGAGAAAAGTTTTTATAAGAATGTAATAGAGATAATATTACAAATTATGGTTTTTAGAAAGAAATCTACAGAAGTGGAAAAGTAATTCCAACTGTTGACTTTAAAGAAACAGAAAAATATATAGTGGGTGCAATTAAGGGGAAAAAGGTTAGGAATAAACATGTCATTTAACCGTAAGTATGAAGTTTACTTTTTTAAAAGGTAAATGAGTACTATGTCAGCCCTGCTAGTATATTTGAAAATCACTAGGAAAAGAGTTTCTAGAAAATCTATGAACACCAAAACTGATTCATTAAACAAACAGCCCAAGTAGTTCAATAATTATAGGCAAACCTTAAAGAGTTCAACAGACTATATACATATAGACTATATATGTACTACACACATACATATAAAGCAAGCTGTACTCAGATGAAACTTTCATGTTCTCAGGGGAAAGATAATCTTAATGGTACCCAGACCCACAATCCCTTATTTACAGTTCTAAAATTCCAAACGCTTTGTAGTTTATTTTCTAAAGCGTTTGAAGACAAAACCTGACTGAAACTCATTTAACATTAAATTTGATCTGAATTCATATATATATATAATTATTATTTTCATGTCATGGTATGAAATAGTAACATGTTTATTATGCCCTGCTGCCCCACATCCCACTAGGTGAGATATGTAATATTGGTTTGGCCAAAAAGTTCGTTCAGCTTTTCTGTAACATCTTACGGGGTTTTTGTTTTTTGGAAGATTTTTAATCACAGTTTCAATTTTGGTGCTTGTGATTGGTCTGTTCATATTTTCTATTTCTTCCTGATTCAGTCTTGGCAGGTTGTGCATTTCTAAGAATTTGTCCATTTCTTCCAGGTTGTCCACTTTATTGGCATAGAGTTGCTTGTAGTAATCTCTAATGATCTTCTGTATTTCTGCAGTGTCAGTTGTTACTTCTGCTTTTTCATTTCTAATTCTATTGATTTGTCTTCTCCCTTTTTTTCTTGATGAGGCTGGCTAATGTTTTATCAATTTTGTTTATCTTCTCAAAGAACCAGCTTTTAGTTTTATTGATCTTTGCTATTGTTTCCTTCATTTCTTTTTCATTTATTTCTGATCTGACCTTTATGATTTCCTTCCTTCTGCTAACTTTGGTTTTTTATTGTTCTTTCTCTAATTGTTTTAGGTGCAAGGTTAGGTTGTTTATTCGACATGTTTCCTATTTCTTAAGGTAGGATTGTATTGGTTTAAACTTCCCTCTTAGAACTGCTATGAAGTTGGCTCCTCCACGTCAGAGGCACAGCACTGACTCCTGGCTGCAGCCCAAGAGCCTTTCATCCACACAGGTCAGAATAAAAGGGAGAAAAGGTAGAAAGAAAGAAAGAAATAGAATAAAATAAATAAAAAAGTAAAATAAAATAAAATACAGTTATTAAAATAAAAATAATTATTAAGAAAAATATTTTTAAAATCAAACAAACAAAAAAAAACAGACGGACAGAACCCTAGGACAAAAGGTGAAAGCAAAGCTATACAGACAAAATCTCACACAGAAGCATACACACTCACAAAAAGAGGAAAAGGGGAAAAAATAATAAATCTTGCTCACAAAATAAGCTCCGAAGCCCAAGCCTCAGCTCCCAGCCCCCAACCGCCCCGGCGGGTGAGCAGACAAGCCTCTCAGGCTGGTGAGTGCTGGTCGGCACCGATCCTCTGTGCAGGAATCTCTCCGCTTTGCCCTCCGCACCCCTGTTGCTGCGCTCTCCTCCGCGGCTCTGAAGCGCCCCCCGTCCGCCACCCGCAGTCTCTGCTCGTGGAGGGGCTTCTAGTGTGTGGAAACATTTCCTCCTTCACAGGTCTCTCCCACTGGTGCAGGTCCCGTTCCTATTCTTTTGTCTCTGTTTATTCTTTTTTCTTTTGCCCTACCCAGGTATGTGGGGAGTTTCTTGCCTTTTGGGAGGTCTGAGGTCTTCTGCCAGCATTCAGTAGGTGTTCTGTAGGAGTTGTTCCACGTGTAGATGTATTTCTGATGTGTCTGTGGGGAGGAAGGTGATCTCTGCGTCTTACTCTTCCGCCATCTTCCCCCTCTCCTCGGAGATAGGGTCTTTAAAGAGGTAATTAAGTTACAATACGGTTGCAGGTGTGGGCCCTGATCCAATATGACTGGTGTCCTGATAAGTATAAGATGAGGAAATTTGGACACAAACACACAGAGGAAAGACCATGTGAGGACACAGTGAGGAAGTCGCTATCTACAAGCCAAGGAGAGAGGCCTCAGAAGAAACAAACTCTGCCATCACCTTGACCTGGGACTTCTAAATCTCCAGAAATATGATAAAATAAATTTCTGTTGCTTAATCCACCGAGACTGTGTAACTTGTTGTCGCAGCCCTAGCAAACTAATACAGGCACATTTAATATTCAAGTTTGAATAATTACTAAGTATTCATTCCACTATTATAAAAACATCTCTTTTCCTTCTCTCTGGGCACTACTTTCATGAAAATTCCAAGAATCATAAGGAAACCTACTCTGTGCAAATAGTCCTGGTGACCAGTTTTACAGAAGAAAATGCTAGAAAATCTGACCAGTCCACCAGAGGGCCAAGTGTACTGCTTGGACCACACACACGGTATTTGTTGAAAGCACGTGACTCAGAAACAGGGGTCATCCTTGTCCATGGATCAGAGCTTATCAATGGTCCAGACACCAGCACCAGGTGGCCCACGCTCCTGGGCCACTGTCACCAGCATTGAGGTGCTTGAGGCATACACCACCCAGGCTAGTCCCACAGGACTTCTCAGAATACAGAGAAGGAGGAGGACACGGCTCCCTCCCTGTATTATGCCTGCATATGGTGGTTCCACATCATTCAATGTCTCAGCTCCCAATGCTGCCATACCTTTACACGGCACTTTCCTCATGCACTCAGCCATTTTCCCTAAGGCACTTGCACTGGGCCCAGGTGACTGAGTCCAGGAGGCTCCAGACTCAGCCACACACCCTGACCTGCATCCTGCCCCACACGCTCAACTTCCTGGCCCTCAGGAGAAAAAGCAGCCCTTCCCTCACCCAGTCCAGAGCGTGCCTATGCCTGCCTAGTATTATTAGTCATACTATTTTCAAGGGGAAATCTCACCTTGTGAAATGAAACGTGACCTGGTGAAATGAAATAAAAGCAAACCAAATCCTGCCAAGTAAAAAGAGGTGTGTTCCATAACTAAGTAAAATTATTTCAGGAATGCAGAGACAGATAAATATTAGGGGAAATTTTTAAACGTCATATCACTAAGTCAAAGGGGAAAAAAAATCTTCTTAAAAGATGAGGAGGTGACTTCAATAGCATTTCTAATTTATAACACTAACCACCACAACAAAAACATTTTATAAACTAGGAAGATTGCTCCTTGATATGATAAAAAATCAAAATTGTCCCAAGCCACATGGCAGTAATAGCTATTTAAAAGTAAGTGATGTTCCCACTTAACAAAATAGTAAGACAAGGCTACTTGCAATCATGGTCATTGTTTATAGTATTCTAGAAGTTCTAGACCTGTACTGTCCAAAATGACAGCCACTAGCCACATGTGGTTACTGAGCACTTGAAATTGGGCTCATCTGAATTGAGGTGTGCTGTACCAGATTTTGAACACTTAGTATTTTTTTTAAAAAGAGTGTAAAATACCTAATTTTTAATTTTTGTATTGATTTAGGTTGAAATTTTATTCTGGGTATATGGGGTTAAATAATAATATATTATTGAATGAATTTCATGTTTCCTTTTACTTTCTTTTACTGTAGCTACTAGAACATTTTAAATTACATATATGAATGGCATTATATTTCCATATTTCAGTGCTCTTCTAGACAGTGTAATAAGGTAAAAGAAAAGAAAAAATCTTTAGCCACAAGAAATAAGAAGGTGCAATTATTACTGTTTGAGGATTAGATGACTGGGTAGATGAGAAGTTATTACACATTTTAAAAAATAATTATTTCAAAATTAATGACTACTTTCTATGCCAGCATTAGACAGAGAATATAATGGAAAAATGAATCTCAAATGTCCACAAAATATATAATATACTCAAGAATAAATTATACGCAAAATGTAAGACATTTTTATAAATAAATAGTTTAAAATGGCTTTAGTTTCTCCTTTGCAACTGTTTAGGGAAGAAGCAAAGATGTTCTCAGAGAACACTAGTCTGAACTGAGGCCCCCAACTGAGCAAACAGCTGTACTCACCTGACTGCCAGTCTGTAGTGGCTGCTGAGGACCAAACATCCATGTCCATCAAATATTGTAGAACTCACAGCATACAAGTTCAGCAATGACCTTGTTTCTGGCTCCATCTTAGGTTTCCTATCCTGATGTTTCTTTGCTTAATCATCCAAGCACTGCATTATAAAACATGATACATGCATCAGCTATAATTATACACTGACTTCATGGTTTGTTTTTTCTCCTATTCCTTTAACTTTTTAATGTAGGGCTGGTCCTTCCCCTTCTCTCAAATGACATTTCTTAGTCATCTTGTATCACTTCTTCAGGGACAAGCATAGTCTCTATTTCTGCACCTCTGCCTTTTCATCTGAACAGATACCCCCTTTTCATTAGAAGCATTTGAAAATGCAACTCTTAGGACTCAATCTTGACAAATATTGCAGAGACAGAGGGACATTTTAACCTTTGACTTGTCAAGGGTAGTCACATCTACACTGAGGCTTAGTAACGATGTGAGAACATTCCTTACTAAATAAATATTTTTCTGTAACTTTGGATGTTAACTTTAATGTCATTTAATATAGGAGGAAATTTGTATATGATTTCTCTGAATCCTTAATAGCCTAGGTTTAATAGACTGGAAAGGCAGGGCATGGAGTCACATATCCTTGGCAGAAGATATAGGACTGTTCGGAGAAAACCTGAGAAAAACCCTGAGAGCCTCCAGGACCCAGTACCTTTGCAATCTGTCTGGTTTATTATCCTGGCCTGGAGCTTGGGACCTCTTATCTCCCAGGTGAAAGACTCCTTTTGGCCCTGGGGACAAGGACAATAGCCCCCCAGAAGCCCAAGGGACAATTTACAAAGGCCCAGGGCTTACAGAGCCTTGCAGTGTCTCTCCACTCCAGACATGAAATAGGGCTTCTGATCCAAGGGCCATCCCAGGGAACTACTGGGAAGACGTGAGGATCTAGGCTGACAGGGGAAGTGTGCCATTTCTTAAGGCAAAAAGTAGTGGAGAAGAAGCAAATATGGAGGACAAGGAGCTGAGTTTGGGACATTTTTTTTTTACTTATTTTTGGCTGCATTGGGTCTTCGTTGCTGCGCATGGGCTTTCTCTGGTTGTGGCAAGCAGGGGCTACTCTTCATTACGGTGCATGGCCTTCTCTTTGAGGTAGCTTCTCTTGTTGCAGAGTACGGGCTCTAGGGTACACGGGCTTCAGTAGTTGCAGCACGCGGGCTCAGTAGTTGTGGCGCACAAGCTTAGTTGCTCCGCGGCATGTGGGATCTTCTGGGACCAGGGCTCGAACCTGTGTCCCCTGCATTGGCAGGTGGATTCTTAACCACTGAGCCACCAGGGAAGCCCGAGTTTGGGACATTATTATGTTGACGTAGAACTACCGAGCGAAGATATATTAGTAGGCATTAGGATCTGGAATTCAGGAAAGACATTAGCCTACAGACGCAGATGTTAACAACTAAAATCGTAAGTCCAGTCGTATTTGATATTTCTCTCCAGGAAATCATCGAGTTTTTCATTTTCCGGAGCACACAGAGGACATGTCTTGGATGACACAGAGGAGATAGATTTTAGAGGAACAGCACTGAACCTCTCTTACGATGCAGGTGGCCAGGAACTTCTGAGTGTTGTGTGTCCATTTTCAACTACTGCATAACAAATTATCACAGACTTAGCAACCGTGAACAATACACATTTATTATCTGACTATTGCTGTGGGTCAGAGTCTGCGTGTGGCTTAGCTGGGTCCTCTGTTCAGGGTCTCATAAGGCTGCAGTTGAGGTTTTAGCCAGGCTGTGTTCTCATCCAGAAGCTTGAATGGGGAAGAACCTGACTCCAAGCTCACTCAGGTTACTGGAAGAATTTATTTCCTTGTGGCTGTAGGACTGAGGGCCCCAGCTTTTGCTGGCTAATGGTTGGAGGCTGCCCTCAGCTCCTAGACGTCATCCACCATTCAGAGAGGCCCACGTGGACTTCCCCAAAATGGCCACTTACTTCATCAAAACAGTGAATGAATTTGCTAGTAAGACAAAGCCTCGTATAATGCAATGTAATCATAGGAGTGACATCCATCACTTTTGCCATATTCAGTTGGTTAGAAGCAAGTCAGGTCCCCCTATACACACTCAAGAGGAAGGTATTATACAGGACACAAACAGGAGATCAGGACCATGGAGGGTCAACTACCTCAGAATCTGTCTGTCACATGCTGCATGGATTGGAGAGGCATTGAAACAGAGTTGAAAAGCCAGCTCCAAGGAGCAAACATATAGCAGTGGGAGGCACAAGAACATTCACCACATATTCTGCCACGGGAGGCCACATAAAAGGTGCAAAAGACCACACATTTTGGCAGCTGCACATATCAACCACTTATTAAATACATTCATTGACATATTCTGTTACGAGGGTACCTATGCTATACTTCAGAAGGTTGAGAGCAAGAGGCGGGGGAAGCAAAAAAGCTAGGCTGACGATAACCCTCAAAATGTATTACCTGGGAAATTCTGGAGAGATTTGATCGGCACAGGCATCTGAACATTGAATGGGCACGGTGATTGGTCAAAGAATATCTTGGTTGATTTATTTCCCCATCCTCCCACTAGGAAGAATGGAGTTGATGCAACTCTAGAAAGAGGAAGTATTTGAAAACGTCTATAACTCAGTAATCAAAACCTACATGAAATATTAGATATATGCCAGGTGCTAACCAGTTCATCAACAACCTGCACTGAAAGGTGTCTAACTGCTGAACACAGGAAGCTCTGGCCTGGGTTGTTGCTCCTGTACCCTAACTAGCCTCTCACCTCAGCACCTCCCCTGGAAGAGCTGGCCAAGGCTCTCCAAAGCTGCCAACATGAGGGGGTGTGCCGTTTCATCTCCATCTCTTCTCCACCAGAAGCACGCCCATGACACTGCCATCTGCTCAGCAACATGGCATCCCAGGCACCAGGGACCCCGTTCGGGACGTGAAACTGGGTACAGGGCCATTTCCTCTTGACACCTCAGAACTCTTCTCCCTTCTGAAACAAGGACGGACATGCCTGATTTATCAGGGACCCAGCGAGCATGGAGGCAAATCTTTGTTCTCAGTAATTCTGAGACTTCAAGGATATTTGGTAGCAACCGAACCTAGCCTGCCTGAGCAACTGTTTCTGCAACACCAAACTCCATGAGGTTGTTAATGGTGAGAAGTGACTCTTGCTTCATCACAAACCAGCAAGAGGACGTGCCCATTTCTGCTTGTCCAAAGAAACAAGCCTGTCAGGAAATAACAGCTCTCCCAAAAGGGCAGATGGGCAGCTTCTCCAGCCCGCCCCTCCCTTCCCGACCCCATCACAGACAGGAGAAAACATTCAACCAGCCAGGCCGGGGGAGGTGATACATGGAGGAGAGATGGATAAAAATTTCATTTCAGGCTTTGAAGGTGTACCCTTTGGATGCTCCTTGTCCCATTGTTTTGTTTGTTTATTTTCTCGCAGGGGTGTTTGGGGAAGCATGATGCCATTTTGCAAAAAAGTACAGGATTTCTGAAAAGACAGCCCCGGGTCTAAATGCTAGCTTCTCCACGTATTCTCTGCCCACCTTTCAACTGAACAGTCTAATCCCCTTAAATCTGTTTCCTCATCGTCTTAGAAGGGAACATTTAAAACATCCTTGAAGTCTCAGAATTACTGAGAACAAAGATTTGCCTCCATGCTCGCTGGGTCCCTGATAAATGAGGCATGTCTGTCCTTGTTTCAGAAGGGAGATGAGTTCTTAATCTCACTAAGTTATTGCCACGGGAGCATGTTGAGACCCAGCATTGCACAGAGGCATCCTACACTCTGAAGGACTGCAGAGCTGAAGCCAGCCCGGGGTCCCTCACACCCATGTTAACACTGCACGCCTGGAAACTAAAACCCGTGCTGGGAAAGGGACTCGGCCAAGTTCTCTATGCCAAAAAGATGCCACATGGGGTACTGCCTCCTGCCCAGGCCTGCCGGAGTGGGGAGACAGAGCTGAAAAGTAAACTTCAAAAAACAAAGACGAGAAAAAGAAACAAACTCCTCCGCCTTGCCTGGGGGTGAGAGCCTTGCGGGTTTGGGTGGGACTGAAGAGGGTGGGGCTTTTAGCGCAGGCGCAGGACTGGTCAGGTGGTGAGTCCCCACCGCAGCCAATGAGAGCTCCCATCCAACCTGCAGCCACCCTAGGTGTGCGTGACTCCAGGGGTCCCCTGCTGCTGGGCATCCGAGTGGCCCATCACCCCAGGCTCTCAGACCCTGTTCTGAAGGAGAAGAGAGATAGTAGCAGAGCTGGTGGAGTGGCAGTTTCAGCAGCTCCCGTGCCAATCGGCAGGTCTGCATCTCTGTATCGGGGCGGCCCCATCTCTCTGTGCATCCGGAAGCTCCATGGACATATTTGTTTACTCCATTTGCCGATATGCAGTTTGCACAATATTGAATCTGGAAAGGACACTGCATCCACTGACAGGAGTTTTCCCAGCTGTTAAAAGAAAGAAAGAAAGAAACCAGCTTTACATTTTTTACATTTTGGAGTAAAAATAAAGACACTCCACCGTGTGCCAGGCTTTCCGATGGATGGTTCTCGGGGCGGGGAAGGCCACGTCTGTGGTTAGGCCACGCTCGCAGATCCAAAGTATTGTTGGATGGCTTTCTCGTAAACACTGTTGGCAGCTCCGGGGACGGCTCTTTTGGTAAAAAGGATGTGCTGGAACGAAACGTGGGCCTCCAGCCAAGACACATTTCTTCCTATAAAACAGAAAACATGCACATGTCAGGATGCAAGAAGCCAGAGCCTCTTCACGAGGGGGGGCGTCCTCCTCCACAGCATCCCAGGAGAATGGGGGGAACAAGGCTGAGCTGGGCTTTGACCTGAGATGCGTGGTAGGGAGCAAAGAGCTGAATATGCATTCCAGTCCTCCCCATGCCCCCACCTCTCCAAGCCAGGCTTTCAATCAGATGCCTTCTGTCAGCTTGCTTATATCCTCAGATTGGTCTAAACGCCTAGCTCCAGTGTAAGGCATAATGAGGCCCTCCAAATCTGTAAGAGCAAAGACGCAAAGCACAAAGTCAGGGTAAGTGGAAGGAAGCCCAGGAGGGGGTGTTCTTCACAGACCCCGGACAGCCATTCCCCTGGATACTCTCTTCTCACTCAGACCACACTCAGACCCTTCTCATCACAGATCCTTCCAGCCTCCTTGGCAGGCTCTGGGGAGCTGCACGGAAGCACTGCTTGTCCAAACATCATTCTACACATGGCACAGTTCCCTGGACCCTCCTACCCAGAGTGGGGTCCTCAGGGCACCGTCAGCCTCACCTGGAGGTTGGTTAGAAATGCAGAATCATGATGCCCAAGTGTTTCACAGGCACATGGAAAGTTTTACAGGCACTGCCTGGGGGCTTCCTGGAGCATCCTCCTAACTGGACACATGTGCCTCCTTCAAGGTCCTCCAGCAGAGAAGGATGGACAATTGGTGAATCACGAAGTGACAAAGCCCCTCCTCTCACAGCACTCCCAGGTCACGGCCTGGGTGTGGATAAAAGGCACTTTGGACTGTAGATCCCACAGCCCCCAGCACTCCAGTTTTCCCAGCCACTCAACCTCTACAGTAGGGGAGCATCTGCTCACACTTTCCCCTCACCATCTTGGAAGAGGAAAAACGGTAGAGCTCAATTCCAGGATGATTTAAGACATCAAATGAGAGTTAAAAAAAAAAAAAATCAGATCTGGGGTTCTTCATTGTGAATTTTTTACCCTTTAGCCAGAGTTTGGCTTTACCTGCTCTAGGAACAAAGGAGTCAGGTCCCAGGCAGCCTGGGTAAAGTTGGAAATTAAGGGTAGTTGTGTCCCTTGGGTGGACATCTGCAGGAGCAGTGGCCCATCGTGAAGCCCAGTTCTGGCTCATCATTTGGCTCGTTCAACGCCGTTGCTCTAGTCTGGTCACTGAATCTGGAGAACTTATGAGCTCATTCCTGGGCAAATCACCAAGCTCTGCAGATGACTCAACAGCGAGCGCCCATCAGGAGTGAAGTCGCCCCGCACACCAGCAAGCCTCACAAACCTGGATCCTCCCTCAACATCCAACGTGATGGGGACATAACCACCCAGTTCCTGTGATCAGTAAGCACAACTGCAGGCCTTCAGCGCTTCTCCGGGAGAAGCAGGGGCTACCTTTCCCTCCCGGTTTTGGCCCTCAGGACCTGGTCCATAAATATTACGAGTATC
The DNA here is from genome assembly GCF_003031525.2 of Neophocaena asiaeorientalis asiaeorientalis. Classification (NCBI taxonomy): domain Eukaryota; kingdom Metazoa; phylum Chordata; class Mammalia; order Artiodactyla; family Phocoenidae; genus Neophocaena; species Neophocaena asiaeorientalis. The sequence goes on from NW_020173656.1 coordinate 4,866,138, forward strand.
TCACCTTGTATGATGGGTGTGGCAGTTGGAAATGTTTGTTCTGCCACCATTGCTGGGGCTTAGTGCTTACATCCTGTAAGGATAATGGGAACAGAATTGTACTTACTATCAATATGCTATTGGTGTGTGCTATAGAGAGTTTTTGTTTGGCATCATACACATAGATTATAAATTGCAGTTTTGGCCCATCACACCCAGTTGCCATTGGTCTTGCCTGGAAACTAAAGCCTAGGGTGAGAAGGGAACTTGGCCAAGTTCACTGTCCAAGTTTTGTTTTGTTTTTAAGGGCTGCAGCAGTCAGAGGGTTATAGCTGTTTAAAATTTTTTTCAGGTTAAAATTACTATAGATTACATTCTATGAAACCGTGTGGATTTGGTTACCATTTTCCCCATGTGTTAAAGCAGACACAAAATGACTTTCTGAGGAGAATCTTGGTCTAACCCACAGGTACATCCTGGGTTATCTCCAAAAGGAGACATGAGAGCTTTCTATTCAGGCAGGAGTTCTTGTAAGGTGACACAATTTTGACAAGAGTGTGTTAATCTTATTCCCACCTTGGGTGACTATTAAAACATAAGGTTTTGCACCTACCCACTTCCCTGCAACAGAGAATATTTGCACTCTTAGCAGTTGTCAGAGAATGTAACCTTGAACTTGGTGTCACTCAAATCTCTCAGTTCCTCTTGGCTGAGAGGAGTTTTATTTAGAGAGCATTTCCCGAGGGGAACTGTATTTGTTAAAATAATGCTAGCTACTCTAACAGACAAGTCCGGAATTCTCAGTGGCTTGACACCATAGAAGTTGGTTCCTTGTGCATATCACGGTCCAGTGAAGGTTTTCTGGCTGGTGTCTTCCACCAGACCCTCAGTAGCCTGGGCTTCTTCCTCCCCGTGTCTCCACCTTCCTCTGGGTCCTTATAGCCTTCTCTCAGCCAGCGGATAGGGAAAGGGATTATGGAGAGAATGTATTTACTTCCCAACCATTTCAGCCCAGAAGCGACACACATCACTTCTGCTCAGGCTCAGTGTCAAAGCCATGCCCAGCTGCAGAGGAGTCTGGGGAAAGTACTCATGTGCCCAGGAGGGAAGGAAACAGGCTCTGGTGAACTCAAAGTAGTCCCTGCCATGGAAATGCATCGCTCTAAATCCCTTAAATTGACGCAGATTAAGCCTGTCCATCTGAGAGCTGAGTATCTGGAGAGCAGCAAGTGGGCTCTGCAGAACAGCTTCTCTAGAACAGCAAGGAGTTGTGCCCCTGGTCTAAACAGGGACAAAAGAGAAACACTCGGCAGGCGGGGAGATGGAGGGGGATTTCATACTGATGTGTGCCAGGTGCCGCTGAGGTCAGCAGCTGGGGCCTGATGAAGTTTCTTTTCAAGGAAGAATCCAGGAAGAACATCACTCCGAGAAGGTGACACGATTTTGGTGTCACTGGTACGCTTCCGCTGTGCTTCATCCCGTGTCCTCGCATCCTGGCCTCACAGTGTGTGTGCCAACTCCACTCCTGTTCGCTTTTATTTCTTGGGCTGTGACTCATGCCACTTATTGTGCTTTCCTTGGCCTTGGCTGCTGAAAAGCTTAGACTCAGATCAATACAGCCCATCTCTAGCAAAATCGGTGAGACATTAAGGGATGTGTATTTTGAACCAACCTCACACTTGGTTCCATTCATCTTTCCTATTCTTCCATCTCCTGTGCCCCATTTTTTGTCATTTTTATGTCATCTTGTCATAATCCAACTGTTTTTGTAAACTGCATCTAGTCCACCTGAGGGACACAATGGAATACAAGCAAATAGATTAATCACGGGATTATCAAACAAATACAAGAGTAGCAGTGATCCAGGAGCCACTAGAGAAAGTTGGAGACAGTGGCTTTTTCCCTTCTCTTCTTGCCAAGGTCTTGGCATTATGGGCATGGCTGCTTAGCCCATGGTGTCTCCTAGTGAGCAAATGTCTTGCCTGTGCTCTGTGTAGCCCTGTGTGTGGCAGCCTTCAGGAAGGCACCTTCCCAGGTCTCAGAGCTCCCACACACTCCGGGAGATGGTAATCGCAGCTCGCTCTCTTTTGTATAGAACGACTGGTGTCATGGATGCCTCTCCCTCCCACTGGGCTTCTTCCCCATATCTTTGCATCCCAGTGCGCCTTTGTACCCAGCAATTGCTCTAACACACCAACCACTAACACCTCTGAGTTCCACGGCAGAATTAGCCAAGGGGCAGCACAGCTCACGGTGAAAAGCAAGTCTCAGAGAAGAACTCCCCACAGGACAAACAGGCAAACAAAACAAAATGAAAGCAAACTCATAGATCCAGAGAGCACACAGGTAGATGCCAGAAGGGAGGTGGGCGATGGGGTGGGAGAAAATAGGCAAAGGGGACTTAGAGGTACAAACCTCCAGTTATATGATAAGTCACAGGGATGTAATAACATACAGAATGTGATCAATAATATTGCAATAATTTTGTATGCAGACAGTTGGCTACTAGACTTATTGTAGTAATCATTACGTAATATATGCAAAAGTCAAATCGTTATGTAGCACACCTGAAACTAACATAATATTGTATGTCAACTATATTTTATTACAGAGAGAGAGAGAAAGAAAGGAAGAGAAGCACTATTCAGTATGGTAGCTACTCGCTACATGTGGCCACAAACACTTGAAATGAGGCAAGGTTGAACTGAGATGTGCTGTAACTATAAAATTTTGAAGACCTAGTACAAAAGAAAAAAATAAATTATCACATTAATAATTTTTAATATAGAACAGGAATTCTCATCTAACCTCTCACCACTAAGTTCTGGAGGGGCAGTTGCCTGGGATTCATGTTAAAAGGGAGAGACTGGGGATTCTATACCTCTGCCTACAAGTTTTAGCCCCCTGTCTAATGCACTCAGCTCTGAGACTCAGCCCACAGAACAAAGACTTCGAGGTATTATTCATCTGTATCATGTGGGCTTTGTTTTCAAGGACAAAAACTATTAACTTAAGGGGAAAAGTCATTTTGGGATTTTTTTCTTTAGTAAAATTAAATATTACCTGGAGCATCTTATCTTTCTCAAGTACAGAAGTTCAATTGCCCACCCTGGGTCCTCTGAATAGCAACTAAGAAAGATAAAAATATTTTCCTGTTCAGGGATGATTTCAGTTATCACAGCACTAAATAGATGGCAAATGAACAACCAGTTTACAAATGTTTGTTCACGAAGCCTGAATCTGTTGTTTGAGAGAATCTGGGAGGAACTGCTAAGGAAGTCAATGACCAGTGGGTGAAAATGTTTTAAGTGCACATGATAATGCTGAAGCCTGGCTCACGGAGAACACATGGACGAACAGGACCTCAAACCAAGTGATCAGGTGCATCTGAAAATCAATATGCCTGCAACACAGATCTGTGTCCCTTATCCTGAGCTAGGGAGAGCTCCCAGTTGCCCTGCAGCCCAGAGAGGCACCACCTTGAACTGTCAAGATGCCCCAACTTCCATGCCTTGCACCCTGCCTGGCCCCACATCACCTCCCTTTTGTCAATTTACCCCTTAAGCATCCAGGCTTCCCCTCTGAGAAGCATGTGCTCCTACATCCTTCCTCAGCCATGCACACATCCTCACCTCTTTGCTCACAGCACAGGCCAACAACCCAGTGCTCCTTACCATGCACATATTATACTGTTAGTTCTCTTGTCATTTCTGTCCTCTTGGTCCCCCAATTTCTTAAAAATGACCCTCAATGACACCTGACTCCAAGAAATCAATCCTTCAGTCTCCAGAGAGGGACATAGAACCCCCACAAGCAGAGGATTCAGTAGAAGCCACTAATGGTTCAGTTATCTTCCAAATAAACCCATTTATTCATCAGCAGAAACTCATCCAAAGGCCCATGGACAGAAGTCAGGGGGTCAATGAAGTTAGACGGGGAAAATGTCTATCTTTATTTTCACTAACCTCTAACTGAACTATAGCATTTCCCTCAATTACGAATGTGAGCAATAAACCACAGTAGTTTTAGCAATGCTATGATTTGTCAACAGTAGAAATCAGATATTTTAGTATGTTATGATTGTTGCAGATTTCTCAAAATATTATTTATTGCAGACATATGTCAGTTATTCAACCCATAAGTAGATCTTGCTTTTTGATGAGTTAATAAAGAAGCACATATATGACTGTACCACACATGTTTTATTTATATTTTGATAACTGTATGTCAATATAATTAGTTTCCTTTGTAATCCTATATATTTTATTTTGTGCATTTAAAAACATTCTGAGAATGAGTCCTGTCTTAGTCTAGGCTGCTATAACAAAATACCACAGAGCAAATGGCTTAAACAACAAACATTGATTTCTCACAGTTCTGGAGTCTGGAAGTTCAAGATCAAGTCAGTGTCTGGTGAAGAAACTCATGCAGATAGCTACGTTCCTGTTGTACCCTCACATGGCGGAGAGAGATCATCTGTCTCACATCTCTTCTTTTTAGGGCACTAATCCTGTTTGTGAGGGCTCCACCCTCATGACCTAATTACCTCCCCAAAGCCTACCTGCAAATACCATTACATTGAGGGTTAGGGCTTCAGCATATGAATTTGGGAGACACAAACATTCAGTCCATAGCAAGTCCATTGGCCTCACTAGATGCCAGAAGAGTTTATGGAAAAAAGGGAAAAGATTGTTAGCCACCCTCCCACGACCCCCATGAAGCATGCCCCCACCACAAAGATCCCTGTGACAACCAGCCACAGAGTCTTCAACAATAGCTCTCCAAGCACTTTACAGACCTGAATTCTCTTAATTCCTCAAGAGGTGATAAATATCCACATTCATGTCAAAAGCAGGAAACTCATTTTTTAGATTCTTTTCCCATATAGGCCATTACAGAGTACTGAGTAGAGTTCATTGTGTGTATATGTCAATCCTAATCATCCAATTTATCCCTCCTCGCCTTACCCCCTGGTAACTATAAGTTTATTTTCTACATCTGTGACTCTATTTCTGTTTTGTGGATAAGTTCATTTGTAGCCTTTTTTTAGATTCCACATATAAGTGATATCATATGATATTTGTCTTCCTCTGTCTGACTTACTTCACTCAGTATGAGAATCTAAAAAAGAGTAGATATACGTATATGTGTAACAGATTCACTTTGCTGTACACCTGAAACACACACAACATTGTAAATCAACTATACCCCAACATTTTTTTAAAAAAATCAGGAAACTCAGAGTTTAGATGCAGCACAGGGGCAGAAAGAGGGTAGTGGGAAGCACTGAGAGGCCAGTAGAGCTGGTATCTGGGGCTCCTCAGGGTCCGTTTCTCCGGAAGAGGAGCTGAGTGGCCTCCACCTCCACTCTGTGAAGGCCCAGTTATGCCACGCGCAGAGGTGAAAGTCAGGAGGGTACAGCCGCAAGACCACCTCCTCAGGAGCAAAACCCAGCCCAAAATGCTGATGCCAGACCGACAGGGCAACTCTCTCAACTCTCACAAGAAAGGAAGAGGAAATTCTTTTGTGAACGTAATTCCAAACTGGGTGAGAGATATTGTGAGCTGCTCAGTTCCCTACCCCTCGCACTAATTACACAAGTGCTCTGGGTTAATTTGTAGGAGCGGACCATATTGCTGAGCGCACATTTTTTCTGGGTTTCAACCACTCTACTTCTCAAGTTGAAATTACTTTGCTGCAACTTTTCTTTCTTTCTCTCACCTTTAACTCTAAGTCTGTTGGCATGTTTTCCTTTTGCAGTTTGGGAAAAATAGTAAAAAGGGGGCCAAAAAAAAAAGGTTATTTGATCCTTTGAAGAGAGAAATCCTGCTCATGGATTTTCTGCATTGAATTCATTGGAGAGAAAAGAACGATTGAGTGAACAGAATGGGAAAAGGAGGACAAGGAAGGGCACAAGCAGCTTTGATCTCCTCCAGGGGGAGGTAGGGCAGCTGCCCCCCACATCCCCCAGATATCCCAGGGCATCCGGGCTCCCCGCCAAGCCCTTGGAGACCCTTCTGCAGCCAGGCCACACCCACCTGATTGGTGAACTCTGGGCTACAGGTTCTTCAAACAGCACAGAAGAGGGGAGCGTGAGACTGAGCCAGAAATGCTCGTGTTCCCCTCCTGGTGCTCACTGCCTCGGGCACTTTGATCAGAGGAAGAAAAGCTGAGAACTAAGAAATCATTCTGAGCGCCAGCTGAGAGAGGGAGAGCTGATAAACCAGGGAAATACTCTTTGTAACATAAGCTTGTATTTCTTCCTTCATCTCTAGGCATAAGGAGGGAAGGCAGAATATGTGGTCATCAATACTAGGTGATAAATGCTCAGAACTTCTGGGTCAGCTCAAGGGCTCACTCTAGCCTGAGAAAGAGAAAACACCTAACATCTAACTCAGGGCAGGCATTGAGCGAAAAACACAGACTCTTACTGCTGCTCCCCACTGCAAAGCCCTCTGGAAATGTACTCCTGACTTTGAGCAGAGCTTTGCTGTCAAGGAGCTATGAGTACCATAGGGCAGTCATTAGGACTCAGTTCTGTTTAAAGAACAAAATCCTTAGTGCTTAATAAGTGCTGGGCATCATGCTAGAAAAATCCAGAGTCCAAAGATGAATGGGAGTTGGGGTGCCCACTGTCTGTGTCTTCTACAGAAGACTGTAAGGTCTTCTGTGACCTTACTGCAGGCGTATCCGTCAAGACTCCACGCCTCCCCAGTAAACTGATAATAACTCAGTGATAAGTGCTATAAAAGCTGTATTCACAAGGTCAAGGATAGAAAAAAGGGAGTGGGAATGATTCATTAACTGGGACAAGTGATGTCTGGGAAGGCTTCATTGCAGAGGTGATAGGCAAGTTGGGTTTTAACAAATGAATAGGAAGAAAACATGGCATGAGAGCAATGTTCTATACTAGAGAAAGAACACATGCAAAGAGGCAGAAATGTGAAATCTCGAGGTGTGCTCAGCAGTCAGGGTTGGCTGGGGTCCAGTGTCTGGGGAGGCGTGGAGTCTTGACGGATACGCCTGCAGTAAGGTCACAGAAGACCTTTGCCCCACTGCACCTAGCTCTCCAGGGATTTTATCCTGGTGGAGTGGTTTTAAGAAAGTAACGTGATCAGAAGGGTGTGAGTGTGTGAATGTGTTGTGCACATGTATCCTGGCAGCAGGGTGAATCAGAGGCGTGTAAAATATAGTGATTTCCCCTTTGGACATGCTGATTTTAAGGCACCTCCGGAGACACAGGCAGGGAGCAGCGGGAGATGTGTTTCCATCGCTCAGGCAGGGAATCTGTGCTGAAAATGCAGATCTGGGAGCTGCCAGGCTAACGGTGGTGGCTGAAGTCAGGAGGACGAAGAAACAGACATGAAGCCGCCACCTCTGGACCCTGGTTCTGCCAAGTGGCTCCCTGCTTTAGAAATTCCTAGAACATCAGACCTGAATGGTTCATAGAGATTAGTCCTCATCCCCCATTTTGCAGATAAGGCAGCTGCAGCCTTCGCTCTCTGGTCACTGGATTCCCACCTCTGCCTCAGCCTTGACTGGCCTGCCCACTGCGTCTAAAATGGGCCAGAGGTGGGAGGAGGAGAGACAGACATAAGGGATTGAGGTGGCAGAGGCCAGATTTAGAGGGAGTCAATCTATGACCAAGAAGATCCGGGGTAGACAAAGGATATTAAGCAATAGAATGAGAAGGGGGCTACAGGTTTCCAGTGTGGTGCCTTCTTTTTCTCCACCTGGTGAGCTCTCTCCAAGCTCAAAGGCCATCTCCTCCATGAAGCCCCCCAACGAGCAGAGCCCAGAGTGACCTCTCCCTTCCCTAACCTACAGGAGTCCTTCTTGCATGGTGCGCCCACATTTAGCCATAAATTAGAACCTGCTGTAGAGCACAGGGAACTCTACTCAATACTCTGCAATGACCTATCTGGGAAAAGAATCTTAAAGCAAAAAACGAAAAACAGAAGTAGAGTCACAGATGTAGAAAACAAACGTATGGTTACTAGGGGATGAGGGGGTGGGGAGGGATAAACTGGGAGATTGGGATTGACATACACACACTGCTATATATAAAATAGATAACTAATAAGAACCTACTGTATAGCACAGGGAACTCTACTCAATACTCTTTAATGGCCTATATGGGAAGAGAATCTAAAAAAGAGTGGATACATGTATATGTATAACCGATTCACATTGCTGTACACCTGAAACTAACACAACGTTGTCAATCAACTCTACTCCAACAAAAATTTAATAAAAAAGAATTATCCGTGGGCAGGTCTCACGTTGCTCTCAACCGTGAATAGTGGATGTATATCATTGTCTGAACGCCCAGAACTGAGCAGGGGTGGGCCTGCCACAGAGTGGGGTCTCCATAAACAGGGGCTAGAGGAATCAATGCTCACTGGGAGGACACGAGAGAGCAAGGCTGGCAGAAACAGATCCGGGGATGAAAAACCGAGCAGGCAGACAAGGAAAATGAGAGCAGAGCTCAAGAGAAAGCTGTGGGGCTACCAGCCTTCAGGAGGCCCAGCCCAGCCCCCAGCCCCCGCCTGAGTCACAGGCAGGAGAAAGCATGAGTGATCTGATACCAATCATGCCAGCTGTGGCAGAGGCAGTACGGGATGATCTAATAGATATTTTCCAGCCTTCGTGTGTATTATCCCCAAACAAAATGACATGTGCTTCCCAGCAGCTCCTCTCTGGTTATGAGCACTATAATTAAGTACAAAGTACACACCCACCTCAGTCTGCACAGAGAGGGCGGGGAAGCCAACCATGGCCCAGCAAAGCTGTCTGGCTGAATCAGTGCCGAGTCCCAGCCCCAGATCGCTGGCCCTCAGACTCGGCGGCCCCGTGCTGGCCTCTGCAAGCTTGCAGTCCACTCAAGACCCCAGGGAGTCAAGGAGGAGGCTGTGGGCTAGGGGAGTGCGGGCAGGATTCTAGCCCCTGTGCTGCACTAAATGGGGGTCCTTCTCATCTTGAGTCTCCAGTTTCTCATCTGGTGTCCCCACAGGGTTAGTCTCCCCGTCACATGAGCCTGGGTTCCCTCTTCGCTTAGGCCAGAGGTCTCAGCAGCTAGAGGCCCTCAAACAGCAGCCATGGCTCTGGCAGGCATGGGACGTTCCTTTAGGACCCTGGCTGTCCCCAGAGCCCTCATCACAGCCAACCCAGGTCTGCTCAGAGGTGGCTTTGGGAACACATGTCTGGATTCCACCAGGGGCATTTAGTAAGTTCGGAACCACAGCGAGACTCCCCTCCCAGACCCCGTGCTGGGCCCAAGCTGGAGGCAGTGACTCTTGTGACAGGGACACTAAGCACTGGGTCAGGTCTTGTCCACCCCCAAGTTTTAAGGGCCCCTGCCAGGCGGCAACAAGCCAAGGGACCCAGACCAGTCAGATCCTCAGAGTGGTCCCCGGTGCCCCAAACTCCCCAAGCTGTGCCCGCTGATTGGCAAGGACCCGGACCTGCCCTGCGGCTTCTTTGTTGCATTGTAACTAGACTCAGCACATGAAGGGCCCCCAAACCCCTTTCCTTGCTGTTTTTTCCAGGAATAGATCGTATGCATCTCCTCTAGCCCTGGACTGACCCCAGATTTTCCTGCCGACTGTCCCCCAAGGTCTTCCCGATCTGGGCTGGCCAAATCCAAGCCAGACTCAGGGAGGCAGAGATAGAAGCAGAGACTGGGAGGGGTACGGCAGTCAGAGCATGAGATTCAACATCTGGAGAAATTCTCCGGGCACTCAGGTCTCCTCTCCCCATCCTGGAAAGCCGCCACACACGCAGAGCAGTGAAAAAAGAGCCTGTGGGTTCCGCCAAAACAGCGTCGGATTGAGGAAGTTGGAGTTTAGGCATCAAGTCCTGTGGTCCTTCCTGCCTCTCTGCGTCCCTCCCCTCTCTGCATCCCACAATCACTGCCCTAGATCGCCGATGACTTCTTGTTCCAACACAACTGTCCTGCACCTGCCAGACGGACCTTTATAAAGTGCCTTCTTCCCGATGTCATCCCCCAGCTGTAACCCACAAGATCTCCATACCCGAGAGGTGAAGCCTGCTTAATCTGTTCCTCATTGCCTCCCAAGGCTGCTTCTCAACTTCACCTCCAGTCTCATCCCTTTCTTCCTCCTCTCCCACGTGCTTCTCCCCAGCCAGCCAGGACAGTCTACTTCGGCCTTCCTTCTGCCCCTCCTAATTTCCCCCAAGGCCACGTCCTCAATGCTCAGCCCGGCCTTCCGTCTGTGTAGACGCTCGCCCTGACCTCGCCAGCTCACACCACAGCACAGTCCTGGCCCCTGGGACCCTGCCTCTTGGGCACCTCTCAGTGGTCTTGTGAATTACGGTCCCCAGCTCCATCCTCCTCCCACTTCACAGTGAGGCAGTGGGGATGCTGTTGTGAGGGGTCTCGCTGAGGTGGGACTCTTGCTATGGCCCTTACTACTGTCCAAGGGTTCCTGCCACTCTCTGACCAGAGACAGCCCACGGAGGGCACCCTGCACCCTCCTGTCCACATTTTTCTCCACTGTTCTTACCACATTCTGACACGATATTTATTTAATGTGTGTTTATGTCTCCCCCCCCAAAAAAAAATTCTACGAATAATAACTCTATGAGGGGAGGACTGTTTTTCTGGTTTTGTTCTCAGCTCTAACCTGTGTCCAAAACAGTCTCTGGCCCATGGAAGGTACTCTATAAATATCTGTTGAACAAATGAATGACCAAGTGAATGACTGAATGCTATCATATGCCCCAGCCACACAGCCTCCCTGTGTAGGCAGATTCTTTCCATGCGAAGCCCTTAGAGAAGCCTGAGCTGAGGTAGAAGGACCCCTGGCTTGGGGCTCAGTTCCCCTGAGACCCGGCAGGAGCAACTTTCCTGTCCACAACCTCAGTTTTCCCACGTGTAAGATGACAGGGCTGAGCGGTGCCTGCAGCCCATGTGCTGAGATCCTGCAGACCTTTCCCGAAAACTGCCCGCAGGCCCTGCTGGAGCCCAGCAGGCTCTAATTAGGAGCTGGTTTTATCATTTTTATACTTTAATTCTCTCTGGTCAACACCACTTTAATGACGGGCCCCTGTGGGGTGGATCCTACGCTCACTGAGCAAGGCCACAGCTCCATGTGGAAGCCCTGCTTCCCCAGGGACACAGCAGAGGCCCCCCCGGTTAGTTTCCTGCCCTGGCCCTGACCCGCACCACTCTCACCCTTCTCTCCCCACTGCTCTTTCTTCTCGCCCAGACCAGAGTTGTTGGCCCTTTCTTTCTCTGCCCCGTCGTAGGGACTTCAAGCAAGGCCCAGGCCCCAGGGGTGAGTTTGCCCTCACAAGGCTGCAGAGAAGAGTCGAGATGGACACTCTGAACTGGCCTTTCCATCCAGGTCCGCCCAGGGCACGTGGACATCTCGCCAACCTATGAGACTAGAATATGTTTTCATCTAGACTTGAGGGTTATATTGTTATTTCTACTGTGAAGCCAGTGTCCTCGCCAGATCAAACTGAAATTTTTCCCAAAGAGCTCTGTCCTAGGAGGAGGTGGCCCTCCCCACGCCGTCTCTGGGCGGGTTTGGGGGCGACAGAGCTGAGGCCTCCAAGGGCAGGAGGCAGGATCTGACTTGGCAAGAGGAGGGAGGCTGGAGGGGGTTTGGGCAGGATGAAAGGTTTGAACAAGGCTCCAGAGAAACACCTTTCTGAGTTGGAAAATCCTTGACACAGGGCTGCAGCAGCCTCCTGGAAGGCCCATGCTGGCATATAAAGGACTGCTAGGGGGGCCTGGCCTGCACTTTAGGCTGGAGAAAAGGACACAGTGTCAAGGCCAAGAGGCAGCTCAGGGAGAATGTGAGCATGAGCAGGGATGCTCTAAACCAGACCGCCTGGGTCCCAAGCTGGCGGCACCACCACCCACTGGCTAGGTAGCTGTGCGGTTTCTTAATATCTCTCCCCATCTGAAAGTGGGACTAATGAGGGCACTTCGTAGGGTTGCTATGGCAATTAAATGTCTAATTATGAATAAAGTCTTAGGTCAGCGCCTGGGACAGAATAGGCACTCAATGAATGTCTGCTATTATTATTTTTATTTTTACTATTATCATTATGATGATTCCTCCAAAGCACCATTGCCCACACCACCACCACCACCACCACTCAAGACACCCCGGATTATCAACACGTGGAGCCTCAACACACATCCTCTGGCCTCCTCTGAACTCCTCCTCAACAGAAATTGTGCAGCTCACCCTGAAGGGCCACGTTCCAGTTCCCAGGGCAGCAGAGTCCCCAGGCTCTGTCTGAGGTCCCCAATATCCGTAATCACAAGGCAGCCCTTCATCAGAAGAAATCAGTCCACCCCACGGAAGAGGAGATGCCCCCTGGAGGACACCCTTTGGAAGTTACTGGGCAGCCGCTCTGGGGGTAGACCTGATGGAGCTGGCTCCCGGGGGGGTGGGGGGGTGGATGCAGAGTCCTTCTCTGGCCCCCCGACTGCTCGGACCATCCATTTCCTCTCCACTTCCCCCTTTGCCACCTCTGCCTTCTCTCCAGAAGCTGAGGTTAGAGCCCCGCGCCCAGAGCACCAGCAGTCTCTCCAGACCAATCAAGAATCTGCCTCTGATGGGGAAGACCCACTACCCATCTCCAGCTTCTAGTTTAGACAGTGATTTCAACTGCCAAAAAAAATTCATGCAGATTGGGGCCAAATTGAAAATCTGCTCATCACTTCTCCTGGTGCCTAGGGTCCCTTGCTGGGGAATTCTTAAATGGCTCAGGTCATCTGAAGCCAAAGAAGAGAGAGGAGACAGATGGAGTCATGCATTTTTACAGTGATTCTTAAGGACGGTCCTGTGGAAACCCCCTCTGCCCTCACATGCTGCAGTGGGGAAGTCTGATTCCATGACCTACTCTTACTAAAGATATTTCTCCCCACACCTGACGGCTCGGGCACGTTTCTGCGGGGACTCATTTGCACAGTGGCCTGCAGGAGGGATGTTTCTCACACAGCTAGCTCGGAAAAATCCAAGGCTTCCTTGACAAAAAAAGCAATCTTTCTGCTGCATGAGAGAATGCAAGAGCATTGGGTTTAACAAGAAAATGTCCACTGGTTAGAGGAACTTCTTGTCAATTAAAACCAACTCCACGCAAGAAGTGAAAAAATTGGGAGTGAGCCAGGCTCCACCCAACACCCTTGTCACGTTTCTGCATGGCAGGTCCAATTTAAAGAGTCCCTGGGGGGCTTCCCTGGTGGCGCAGTGGTTGAGAATCTGCCTGCCAATGCTGGGGACATGGGTTCGAGCCCTGGTCCGGAAAGATCCCGTGTGCCACAACTACTGAGTCTGTGCTTTAGAGCCCGCGAGCCACAACTACTGAGCCCGTGTGCTGCAACTACTGAAACCCGCATGCCTAGAGCCCATGCTCCGCAACAACAGAAGCCACCACAATGAGAAGCCTGCGCACAGCAATGAAGAGTAGCCCCCGTTTGCCACAATTAGAGAAAGCCCGTGCAAAGCAACGAAGACCCAACACAGACAAAAATAAATAGATAAATAAATTATTTTATAAATAAATACAATAAAGAGTCCCTGGGATTCCCTTTGCATGAGCCCCTCTGGGCAGTCTCATGGGCATGGGACTTGACTGCAGAATTTGACTCAATGTCTAGTCCTCTAATACCCTGCAAAGGGAGCCTGGCTCTCAAAAGCTGCCCTCGGACCATGATCATTCAGCAAAGCCCCAGCTCTGCTCAGGGTGGTAGCCAGGGTGCTCCAGAGAAATAAAAGGATCTAAGTAGGTATACGGAGAGAAAGATTTATGTTAAGGAATTGGTTCATGGGATTGTGAGCGTTGGCCAGTCTGAAATCCATAAGGCAGGCTAGTAGGCTGATAATTAAGAGTAGATGCTCCAGTCTTGAATTCTGCGGGGCAGCAGGCCGGGAACACACGCAGGCTGTCAATGTGACAGTTTTGAGGAGAATCCCTTCTTCTGAAAACCTTGGTCTTTGAGCTTAAGGCCTTAACTGATTAGGTGAGGCCCACCCACATTATGGACAGTAATGTGCTTTACTCAGAGCCTACTGATTTAAATGCTTATCACATTTAAAAACACCTTCACAGCAACATCTACACTGGTATTTGACCAAACAATTGGACACCGTAGCTTAGTCAGGATGACACCTAAATTTACCGTCATACTCAGCATACGTACTCTGCTCTCTGACCGTCGCACTTAGCCAGTCTCCCCGCCTATACCTCTGACAGTGCCTGTTCCTTCTCCTTGAGCTTACATGCTCATCATCAGCTCTGTGCTTTATCAAGCTGCCTCTCCCCTTCCCAATAAAAAGCACCCCCATCCCAGCCCTCTTCAAATCCTTCCTTCCTCCTCCAGACCCAATTTCATTCTTACTTCCTTGATGGAGTCTTCCCTGGCCTTTCTAGGTCACACGTGTCTCCCTTAGGACTCCTGAACCTCCAGGTGTCCACAGCATAAACCCAGCCTTTGATCACACACCTCCTGAACTCCTCCTTTTCCTAGTCTCATTTCTGAGTTAAGAGACCAGCTCACATACCTCCACCTCCCACCTAGGGGAGGGCTAGGAAGATTGAAATGGATACAAATGTCCATCTGCTGGGGGTTTTCTCTACAAAGAAAGAACAACGATGGTAAGCACTGGATTAAAAAGCAAAGTCAAAACAGAAAAAGCAGAGAAAATCTGGAGGTCTTTCTGTTTGAAGTGAGCTAAAAACAAAAGTTGAGGTGGGGGTAGGTTGAAGAAGGTGACCTCACTATAGATAAATACATCGTATGGCTCCTGCCCCAGCCAATCTGTAAAAATGTGGGATATTCTGGCCCTGCAACGGAGCTGCTTCTGCGCTGCAGAGGGGGTCTCCGGCAGGCATCAGGACCACATTAAAGGTCTCCACTCTGCGGAGACCTCTCCAAACCGATGAGCTCAAAGTTCTGCTTTTAATCGATTCAGTGTGTGGTATCACTGGGCAGCATTTCCTCCAAAGATAATGGCAGCATCGATGATCAGATATGAAGTACAGGCAGCCTTGAGCAGCTAGGAGCCCAGTGCCAGAGCAAAGGGGGCAAAACCAGCTTTGGGAGTGGGGTGCTGGCTGCTACTCTTCTGTGATGAATACAACTCCCGGCTCAAGCTCCAACCCTGGTGGTGGGAAGGGCCCAGAGCCTCCCCACTGTGAGCCAGCCACCAGCTGTGGGAAGGAGGGAAAAGGAGTGAGATATACAGAGCCCTCACGCATTTCTGAAAGGCAGGGTGCAGCAAATCTCAGTGTCTGCTCCATCTCACTTAATTTATGAATATCACTGAGCATGAAAAAGTATCACACCCTATGCTGAGTGCTATGGATGTAACTGACAGCCCTGAGTCCTGCCTGTAGGGGACACCCATTCCAACAGGGAAGAAAGACATTGGGCAAGTATTGATATTATAAACAATCGCCAAGAGAAATCAGGCTGATCATGTACCATTTTTAAAGGACAAAGTGACATCGTGGGAGTGGAAGGATCTTCCATGCCGGGGTTGGCCAAAGTTGAAGGGGGTTGGAGATTTTTTCTTTTAATAAATTTATTTTATTTTTGGCTGCGTTGGGTCTTTGTTGCTGCGCGTGGGCTTTCTCTCTAGTTGTGGCGAGTGGGGGTCTTCCTGGCAGTGCGCAGGCTTCTCATTGTGGTGGCTTCTCTTGTTGTGGAGCACGGGATCTGGGCGTGCGGACTTCAGTAGTGTGGCGCATGGGCTCAGTAGTTGTGGCTCATGGGCTCTAGAGCACAGGCTCAGTAGTTGTGGCACATGGGCTTAGGTGCTCTGCAGCATGCGGGATCTTCCCGGACCAGGGTTCGAACCCATGTCCCGTGCATTGGCAGGCGGATTCTTAACCACTGCGCCACCAGGGAAGCCCACGGTTGGAGATTTTACATATGATTGCTTATCTATAAACAGAAGGCTTCCAACACTGCCTTTACTCCTTAGCCTTTCCTGTCCTGATCAGCTTCTAGCAGCTCCACTCAGCCTGGGGAGGGCTGGTACCAGATCTTAGACTGTATTAGAAGCCCCTCCTATAAGCTCATATTATAATCAGTGATAACCACCCCTCCACCACCCATATTACTTCTCATTTTCATTGTCTGTTTCACTGCCAGTCTCATCTACTGAACAGTAAGCTCCTTGCAGGTAGGGGCATGTCAGTTTCACTCACAATTTTACCCTCAGAGCCTACAGTTAACAGGGCACATAGCTGGTCACAGCTTTGAGTGCGTGTTTAGAGAAACTAATGCGCATTTAGAGAAACTTCACTAATAATGATAGTTGACATTGTTTGCACTGATATTACGTGTCAGACACGGTAAGCACTTGGCAAACACTGACTCATTTAGTCCTTGCGATAATCTTTTGAGTTTGGCATTATTAACCCCCTCATGCAAATAAGGGACCTGAAGCTCAGAGAAATTAAGTAATCTTCCCAAGGTCACACAGCTTGGGACTATATTCAAACTCAGAACTGTCTCTGGTCCCCACAGATGCTGGCCTGAGGTACCCTGGAGTGGAAGCATGTTCTCCTCTGTAAGTGTACAAAAAGAGGGAAGTGGTTCTGGCCAGATGTGGAAAAGATCCACAGAGGTTTGAGACACATTCATGAGGCAGGCAGAAGGATGTACAGTTGTCAGGATCTAAAGCTTCCAGAGATTGGGTTCCTAAGCCCACAACATCCTCTGTAAGGAGGTGAAGGCAGGTACCGGACTCTACGAGGCTTCTCCTGGAAGAAGAAAGGAGCCTAAGGCAGGTCCTAGGAAGGTGGTGGAAGGGTCAAGGATCAACGCCCCCTTAGGTTCTTGGCATCTCTCTTGGGTTCATCGGGGCTTCTCCCTGAAACTCAGGGCCTGCTGCATGCAGGAAGCTTCAGAGTCAGTTTCAGACTGGGGCTGGATCTGGGGCAGGAAGCAGAGGGATAGAAAGAAATCTTGTCGCTGTGAAGGTCAGGGCACAAAGGAACACAGACAAGAAGCACAGGCACAGAAGTGCCAAGTGATATACCTGCTGTCACAGCACAAGCCTTAAGTGGGATACGCTAAAACATCATAGACTGGTCTGCCTGTGGAGGTATGCTTCTCCCCAAAGAGCCCCTTCAGCCTGCTGCTACTTCCTTGTGGAAAATTAAGAGAGGCGCTTGTCATCACCGAAGGAAAGGAAAGTAGCCTCCTCATTTCATCACAAAAACTCCTGCAAGCCTATGGCAAATGGCCTCAGTTCCTTCCTTCCACCTGATTTATACCGAAGCCATTGTTCACCCGGACGGTGCTCAATATATCACCAGAATGAACACTGTGCATCTTGGTATTTCACCCTCCAAAGCCTCATAGAAAAATGAATGCTAATGAAGAGGCCTTCCATGTTCTCCTAAGAAGGCCATAACCTCTGATAATACAGAGAGCTTCAACAGATCAATAAAGGCAATAAATCAATGCAATTTATTAAATGCAACAAGCACTTTCCCAGGCAAGTGCTCAGGAAGAGTCCAGAGCAGCACGTCACCAGCACTCAGAATGGGAAAAGGTTCTGGTAGCTACGGAGTATGAACAAAGTTTCAACAAATGCCTCAAGAGACAGTTAAAGCCAGGAACAGTGATGCTCAAAATCACCCCATCAAAATCTCTAGCAGAGCTCTCCCTGTGAGGTCCTCATCTGTGCTCTTTAGACAGAATCCAATTTACCATCCTTTCTACAGCAACACCCAGATCAGCTCCTGGGACAGAGCTAGAAAATGTTCAAGTGAACAAGGGCAAGTTTCACTGTGCAAAAGGAAAGCATGAGTGAGGCAAGATCAAACACAGTGGGTCTCAACAACATGGGAATTGATCTTTGAATCTGCCCATTGTCTTCCCGGAGAGAGAGCAGAGAATGGTCCCCCATCCATGGTATGTAAGGCATCCCAAAGGAGAGCCCACATCCCAAGCCTGGTCCTCACATGTAGACAGAGCTGGTTTAACAATTCATCAGAGCAGGCAGACCACTAGTGTCTGCTTCCTCTGCAAGCAAGAGTTCCTGAAACAGCCCCTGCACTGATGAAGATGAGAACACACTTCTCCCCGGCAAGGGCAAGGTTGGGACTGCCATTTCCTCACCTCAGCTCCAGTTCTGTTCTTACCTCTCTACCTTCAGGCCACCGAGGAGAGAAAGGCCATGGCAGGGTTGCTGTGGGATCACGGTCCAGGCTATAGACACCCTGGCCCTGGCCTGAGGATGGGCTCCTCCATGGGCAGCGAGCTTTTGTGAAAACACTGACTCTCCACGTCATCCATCCTTCCATTCATCCATCCATCTACCAACTCATCCATCCATCCATCCACCCCCAAATGTTTACTGAGGACCCCACTACATTCAAGTCTCTGTAGGGATGCAGAGGGTCTCTCAAGGATCCAGAGTGTACAACAGATGATAAAATAGCCTGCTGACCAGTGACATGACAGAAGAAATATGAGTTCTGGAAGCAACTACACCTGGTCCTCATGTCAGCTGTGTCTTTGGGTAAATTATGAAACCTCTCAGTGCCTCTAATGCCAAACCTAGAAAACAGGGGTAACAATGGTACCTACCAAAGAGGTTCTTTTATCTCATTTAATAATGAGATAATGGAGTTTTCCTGAAGGATGAGAAGGCATGCCATCAGGAGTAGAGGAAATAATTTTAGTTGAAGCAGGGGCAAACTTTTATCTAATATACATATATCTTTCAGTAAAAAGTAATATCAAACTCAATTTCACAAATATTACTGCTTAAGAAAAATTTAAACTAAGTTTACACAGAGTGTGAAAGGTATTTGTAATACATGTTACCAACAAAGGGTTTGTATCCAGAATATATAAAGAATTTCTACAAATCAATAAAAAGATCACAAAATAATGAAATAGTACAACCACTGGAAAGCCTATTTGACACTGCCTCCTACAGCTGGATGTCACATCTCACAACCCAGCAATTACACTCCTAAATATACAGTCAGCATACATGTGCTTTAATAAGTATGTATAAAAATGTTAATACTACCATTATTTGTAATAGCCAGAAACTGGAAACAACACAAAGGTCCATAAACCACAGAATAAATAAATAAATATTAACAGCAGAGTATATAATGGTGCTGTATTCGTACAATGGGATACTACACAGCAAGGAAAATAAATGAACCCCAGGTGTATGTAACCACAGAGCTATGCTTTCAAACACGAAACTGAATTATATAAATCAGACATACATAAAAACATACACACTGATCCCATATGAATAGTGCGCAAACTAAATGACAGAGTGTGAGAGTCAGAATAGGGGTACCTCTGGAGAAGCTGTAGGGAAGCATGAGAAGGGTGTCCAAGGCCCTTACCCTGGTCTGTTTCTTGACATTTCATGATAATTTATTGATTTACGCATCTATGATTTGTGCACTTTTCAGTATGTTATATTCATACCTTTTTAAGTTTACAAAGTCTTTAAATATTAAGTAAATACGTGGGTGTGTTATTATAGCAACATTGTGGAGATAATAATCCCTAAAGATGGGAAAATGCCCAGGTGATAGAATTCACTAACCTTCACAAGATACAGATCCAATTCTGTACACTTTACGTAAATCGTCTCACTTAGTTGTCACAACGATCCTAGGAGGTAGGTAATACTATTAGCCCCCATTTTACAGGTGGGGCATCTAAGGCACAGGAAAGGTAAGCTTCTTGCTTAAGGTCACCCCACTAGCTAGCAGCAAAGCTAAGATTCAAAGCCAGGCACTGAATGATGGTCATGCTCTTAACAATCACCCCATGCTGCCCTCATGAAAAGGACCAACACAATAACTGACACATAGCCACGCTCATTCTGTATTGACTCTTATTATTACAAATAATAGTCTTTCCTATTGATTCCCTGTAGTCTGCTCAGGGAACCTTCCCGTCATCCATCATTCCCCTCCCAATTTATTTCTATGTTAAGGTTTTGATACCCCTCCTTCCCCTGAAAATTTTGTGTCCATATTTCAAGAAGTCTAGTGAAACGCTGCCTACTTGGGGCCTAGGGGATATCAAAGACACAACAGCACAGCCTTTTGAAACATAAAAGAAAATAGCCCGGCTGGTGTCCATGATATATTAACCACGAGCGCACAAGGCGGGATTAGGCTTCACCTGATGATGGCTGTCCGGGGAGACCACCCAAAGGTTTCCAGCTGAAGGGCTGAGGTCTCGACGTGTGCCCTTCCTTGGGATCCTGCAGGAGCATGGGCATTGATGGTGGCTGATCACAGGGAAAGCCTGTTGTGAACAGCAGGCCTCTTGACCTCCTAGAAGGAAGCCAGAGATGGATGATGCAAATGCATTCAGGATGAAGCAGGGGGAAGAAAATGGCTCGCAAATATTAGAAAAAGTAAGGAGATGCTCCTAGGGTCCCAGGGCTTGAGGATGTTGCCTGAAATAGACTCAAGATGAATCTGCTCTCAGGGAGCATCACCCTTTGAGAATGCGAGGACATCCACCTGGGAGAAGACCTGCCTCCCCTGAGCCCCTCCAGAGCAGGAAAGCCTGGCTAATTCGTCGTCTGAAGACTGCTCTTCTGGCTCCGAATATCTACACAGTCCTTTTGGTGCTACATTTATTTGTCATCATTGCAGCAGCCTGGTTAATTATAACTAATGGGTGTACTCAGGCTAAGTGACATGCCGTTGGACATCCCCCTCCCCCAACTGGAAATGTCCGCAAAGATGCTGGGCAAGGAAGCAACTATTCTCAGGGAGACCAAGCTCCTCTCGTTGAGGCCCCACGTGGATGGAGAAATTTCACCCAAGAAATCTCCCCCCAGGACACCTTCAGGCTGTAGGGCCGGGGTGTTCTATTGGTGAGCTGCCATTTCTGAAAGCTCGATGACAGAGGCAGAGCCCCCATCTCCCAGCCTCCTACAGAGGATGTGATTTCCTATGCACATTATTAATGAGCTTCATCCTCAAGTCACTCTGGCTGCATGTGGAGCTTAGAGGACTTGGGAGGACAACTTGGCAGGCAGGAGAGGCTTTAAAATGCAGCATGTTCCCAGCCTGTTTTAAAAAAACATAGCATCAAAGAGGAAATCAGAGAGTGGGGGGAGGGTGGGGGGCAGTAGCAAAAATGGGATGAAAGAGTAAAATGAGGAAAAGAAAATTTTTTAAAAAGTATTTTAGGGGCTTCCCTGGTGGCGCAGTGGTTGAGAGTCCGCCTGCCGATGCAGGGGACACAGGTTCGTGCCCCGGTCCGAGAAAATCCCACATGCCGCAGAGCGGCTGGGCCCGTGAGCCAAGGCCGCTGAGCCTGCGCGTCCGGAGCCTGTGCTCCGCAACGGGAGAGGCCACAACAGTGAGAGGCCCGCGTACCGCAAAAAAAAAAAAAAAGTA
>NW_020173656.1:4888874-4990970 GCF_003031525.2 Neophocaena asiaeorientalis asiaeorientalis
TATATATATATTCATCTCCATTTCTGTTCTGCACTGTTCCTCCTAGCCTTGGGGCCAATCTCTTGCCCGGAAGCCTCTCCTGTGCTTCTCTGTCTGCTCAACCCCTGCAGGTCTTGCAGGGCTACCTGAGCCATTGCCAAACATCCTCTGTTGACTTCCCCAGATCTCAGAGCACTTTTCCTCCTGGAAATTCCTTCCTAGTAGCCATTTGGCACTTCCTTCATTTAATTATCATCAAAACAAGTATGGATTCCTTGCTGTGAAGTATTTGCGGCAGACGCTAATCCCAGGTCTTAGATAAGGCAGTTTTCCCGGTGGGTAACTTGTCTTGTTCAAGAGGTTGAGATCCTGAGAACAGGAAGCGCAGCAGGTTCATGGCCACGAAGCCCAAAGTCTGGCACATGTTGGCCCCTCAGGGAATGCCTCTGGATATGACCAAACTGGATCCAACATGATGCAGAGTGGCCTTGCTTGTTCTTTCCCAGTGACCCCTGACAGGATGCAGTCAATAGCATCATTGCCCATCTTCCCAGAGGGCAGCTGGGAGCAGAAGACCAGCCCCTAACAAGAAAGGTTTTTGGATGCTAACCCAGCTTTTGCTTGTGAAAGGATAGAACCTCTAAGCCCCAAACATCATCCTACCCTCTTATGTCTCCTGTCTGGGGACTTGGCATCCAAAGAGCAAAGACAGTGATATTGATGGAGGTGGGCGGGGTGAGGGGAGGAGCTACGGCTGGCTAAATACAGCTGGTTGTTTTCAGAGAGGAATAAGCATTTATTAGTGAACAAGTAAGGACCACAAAAGACTCTGATGAATGGGGAGCTTTATGGGAAGATGGGAAGGAGCGAGAGGTAGAGACCTGGTCTCTGCCTTGTTCTCAGAGAGAAAAGACATGGAAGGTAGAGCAATGGAAGAATAATCAATTCCTGGTCTCAGTAGAAATGACAGAGTTATGCCAACCCCAATTCAGGGAAGAGTTTTGAAACCCAGTTCACACTTGTTCCCAAAGGAGCCTCTTCTCATATAGTCATGGACCAGCCCAGCTCCCTCAACATGCAGAAGCATTTTCAACTAAGCCCCATCCCTGGGACTTCCCTGGTTATAGACACACAAAAAAGGAAATCCTGTCATTTTTAAAGGTTCTCACAACCATGATTGTGATGCTTCACTTACTAAGATTTCACATTAGTAACTATAAAATCAATTTTCCCTGATCAGAATATTTTCCAGAAGTTTCTGTGATGCATCAATTGCTCTTCAGGCTGCAATGAGAGGCAGGCTGAGTTAGTCATAACTTGGCCTGAAATTAAGGATGCTGACCCAGGCTCGCTAGGTGCTCCAGCAGCAGAGGCAGCGGTCTCTGCTGCTCTTGAGTCAATCTGAGCTCCTAGGGCCCCTCCTGGCAGAAGAGCAAGCCGGGAGATCTCCTTGATCAGAGTCAAGACAACACCATTGGCAACTTAATCACAAAGGAATGAAGTAAAATACAGATACAGCCTAAACGTCTCACCGTCTCCACAGACAGGCCAGGCTTTGAGATTCTGGATGATGAAAAACATTCTTTCCTATAAGCTCCCAGTGGTACCCAGATTTCCACAGTACTTGCTTCCCCACTTCAGGAGGGAGGGGGCAGCTAGCCACATCCCTACTGTAAGATGTGACACAACAGCAGTTTTCTGGCCAAGGCAGCACTGACTGGGAGACCTCAGACCTTGGCCCTCATTCCCTCCTCCATCACTGTATGGATCTGCGAGGGAAGCCTCCTCCCCATTGGAAGACACCTTGTTCCCAACCCCAAGACATAGTTACTTTCCCCAAGAGAAGACTTTGGCACACACTTCACTGCATCAGTGAGTGCATCAAAATGAGAGTCACCACCCCAGGGTACATCTGTTTTGAGTCAGGATCTCCAAGTTACATTCCACAAACGTCAACTAAAGTTTTCCTTCCATAGGCTTAAGTCTAGATTCTTACATCCAACACCTATCTCCCTTTCTATTGATGAAAATCTTGATGTGTGCCCAGTACCATGTTGTGTGACAGAGAGGCTTGCCACTCTGGAGGGATATGACAGTGGCTTGGATCTGTCAACCTGTCCTCTTCTTTCCTGGAAAGGTTACAGTCAGGGTTAAATAACAAGTGATTACAAGGCAGCTTTCTCATTGAAATGAGAATTAATAATGCAATTATGTGTTGATGGCTTCGGTGTTCTGTTGACATGGATCAACATTTAAACACTATCACTTAACAAAAATAAAACCATCCTACAAAGACTTCAACAGAAATGACAAGAGGCAGAAATGCGCAAAGGACTCTACAGGGTACCATTTTTACAAGACTGTTCTAAGAATTAGAGGGGAAAAAAAACACAACTCTCCCAGTTAAAAAATCTTTGTTCCCGGGCTTCCCTGGTGGCGCAGTGTTTGAGAGTCCGCCTGCCGATGCAGGGGACACGGGTTGGTGCCCTGGTCCGGGAAGATCTCACATGCCGTGGAGCAGCTGGGCCCGTGAGCCATGGCCGCTGAGCCTGCGCGTCCGGAGCCTGTGCTCCTCAACGGGAGAGGCCACAGCAGTGAGAGGCCCGTGTACCAAAAAAAAAAAAAAAAAAAGTTTGTTCCCATAAAAAGTAAAAGTTGATTTATTTTTATGAAATACTACAAATCTGCTCTTAAATTCACTGAATTCCTCAGCTACCTCATCCCAAATCAATGCTTTATGGAGCTTTTAGGGCCTTCAAAATACAGCACTGTAGCTAAAATCGGGCCATTCCCCAAGCAACAGGATTGGAAGCAGGATGTTAGAGGAAGAAAGGATTCTTTCAGAACATGGAAAGCTGTTGTCCTTTTCTTGCAACCCAGATGGTGTGATCTGAGGGCGACCGAACAGCATAAGCCTCTCTGCTCAGAAACCCCTGTCCCCTCACTATCTGACCTCATGCTTAGAATCTCTGTCAGTTCATTTTAAAAACAAATGGGCCACTCAAACCATAGCACTCTAGGGTAGAAGGGACCTCAGTGGCCATTCAGGTCAATCCACCCATGTCTCAGTGGGGAAAATGCAGGTCCAGAGACTCAGCCAGAATCACACAATTGGTCATCGATAGAACTTAGACCCAAGCCAAGGCCCCTGAATGGCCAGCCTGGTACCTTGTCCATTGCTTAGCGTTACAGAGTGAATTGTGTCCCACACATATAAAAGATATGCTGGCATCCTAACCTCCAGTACCTCAGCGTGTGACCTTATTTGGAGATGGGATCTTTACAGAGGTGATCGAGTTAACCTTGAGGATATTAGGGTGGCCCTAATCCAATATGACTGCCGTCCTTATAAAGAGGGGAAATTTGGATGCAGAAATAGATGTGCAGAGAGGGAAGACGATGTGAGGAGACAGGGAGAAGCACCCTCTGCAAGGCAAGGGGGAAGATTTTGAATAGATCCTTCCCACACAGCCCTCGGGAAGAAGCAACCTTGCCAAGACAATAAATTTCATTGTTTAAGCCTCCCAGCAGCCTTAGCAAACAAATATCACACCCTATATCCACTGTCTGGAGAGGACTGTGTGTCTGTGTAAATGTCTATGTAGATATGCAGGCTTTATTTCACAGTTCAGGTATATCTCTAAACCTTGACTCAGAGTTCAGGTATCTCTAAACCTTGACTTCTTTAAAAGTGCAAAGACACAATTTCCCTAAAAGTATCTTTTACAAACGCTAGCCTCTAAAAGGCACACATTTGGTCAAAACCCAAGGCTAGGCCTAACAAGCAGATACTATTATTAACTCCATTTTCGGGATGAAGTCCCTTGGAGAGGTTGCAAAAACTGCCAAAGAACAACCACGGAGTAAGTGGCAGAGTGGATTTCAAAGCCAGCTCCGTTTGGCTCCAGAGCACAAGTTCCCGAATAGTACACTGCATACCAGGTAGTGAGCTTCCCGTCACCAGCAGTGTTCAAGCAGAAGGCGGAGGGCCACCAGTGAAAGATACTTTCTAAGGAATCCCTTCCCTTGAAGGAGAGGGGAAGTGAAGCGTTTTCTAAGGCCCCACCAGCCCTGAGCTGCCCTGAGTTTACAATCCTATAATTACTGCTGGTTTGAGGATTCAAGGGAAATTTCAAAGAGGAAGGAAGATGAGAATATGAATCAGACTTACTATAGACAGAAAGGGAGTTAATGTTTTAATGTTGGCAGAGGAAGACTTCAGTAGACAGGAGGAAATTAGGAGGAATAGCAAGGAAGGTGTTAACAGGACTCGAGTTCTTGGGCTTTCCTGGTTAGAAGATGCCCAAAGCACCAGTCCCACTAACCTCGATGCTGAGTGTGGGATCACGTGAGCCTCTCAGTTCAGCCTCCATCCTGTGTGCAGCCTGATTAGACTGAAGTGAACCCTTGCAGATTTAAAAGTCACACAGTATTAAGGATGGATATAGAGCTGATGTTCTGAGCTCTTCATTTAGCATTTTTTTCCAGCCCTAAGTTAAACACATACACACACATAATGCTTCCACCATGCTACGAGCTAAATTCTGCTGGTGTCTGAGCGCCCACGTATCTTATATTATCCTTCATGTGAGCTACATGCACATGCAGTGGAGGGAGAGTAGGTCTTAGAGCCCTCAGTTCCCAGAGCAGCTCCCGAATTTATGCGGAGTCAGAATGACAGTCATTTGAAGGACGGCTTTCCGTCTCTGCCAGAGTTCAGGCACCAGATGTGGGCTTCCTGATGCGGCAGCCGCAGAACATAAAACTTGCTCGTTTTCAAGCTAAGTTTTCATTTTCTCTGGTCGGTTTCAACAGGTTGCTGTGCAGAGGATCCACTCAGTACGTGACATTTTCTCAGCTTGCTTCAGAAGAGGAAAGGCAGACTCCCAAAACCCACCGAAAGGTTTTTCTAGGTCAGTAGGAGAAAAGAGTGGTTCAGAATCCTGGCACTGGCTCCCTGGAGAGGCTGGTGAGGGGCTGCTTACAGGGGGAGAGGATCGCCTTGGGGCTGCTTGGCATCAGCTAGGTGAGCTGGACCAGAAGAGAGACTCAAATCCCATACGCAAACGTGGGTGCCCCAGAGCGCAGGGGGTCGGCACCTCAGGAAAGGAGGCTCAAGCTTCACCTCTGCCCCCAGAAAGAGCAGACCCTGCTTACTTCTTCCACTTTCTAGAAAACGCTCAATGCAAACCTTAAATCTGTCAACCTTCATCAGTTTGTGAGACACATCTGTTCATTTCTGCCAAAGAAAATGGGAATTTCTAAGAGAGGGAAAATAAACAAAGCCACACGTAGAGTACCTTGAGTATCTTGCATCTTTAGAGAAGTGCTGCTGGTGACTTGGATTCTTAAGTGCTTGCTGTACCTCTTACGTAGATGCCAGCAAACACCCAGCTCCCCAGTCACAAAGGGCTCCTTCAGAGCATGGGACGGGGGGTTTCCTTCTCTCCAGCAGACAGGCGCTCAAAGCTCTCCTTTCGTACTTCCTTGAAAAAGCTATTTTCATCCTAGGTTTCTGGTATATTTTTCACCCCATCACCGCCACCTATCAAATGATATTTGATCACTAATTGCCTTTTAATGATTCCATCGTGACCGCACCTCATATTGTAAGATGACGCAAATCCTCTTTGGAAGTAGCTGGTTATAAAAAGCACCATCACAAAGTGTTTAAGATAAAATGGGTGGAGGGACTCAGACTTGGAGGAAGAACCCTTCCAGTGATTATACAGGGCATTTTGGAGCAAGAAGAGAATATCTATGTCTCAGCCCTCCAGTGGGAACACTGAGGTCAAAGAAAGCAAATGAGACTTGCCCAAAGTCACACAGCTCATCAGTGGCCAAATGGACTGAAAGAGAAGGTGCCTGATGACGACACGGTGCTAATTCCATCACAGTCACTGATTCGGATACGTGAGGTCCCGGCCACCTCTACAGATGCTGTTGCATCCACACCCCCTGCGTGGACCGAGCCAGAGGAGTTACTTTATTTCCCTTTTATCCTATTTGCTTTTCCTGCGGCCCTTGCTTAGACTGCAATGGAGTCTACTCCGCTTCTGCGGGTTACTATTTAGGGAGGGGGAATGGCATCCTCAGAGGCTGCAGGAGATGTGAGGCCATGGACCCACTGTGGCCTTGGCATTTTCCATGAAAACACGCAGGATGTAATTAAGCATCAAGAGGACACCCGGGTGCCTAGCAGCAACATGCAAAATACATTATTTTTCCCCAAACTCCCAAATATCTTGTGTCAAGTTTCTTTCCTCCCACTCTGCAAGCAACACTTTGGGAAAAGCACAGATTTCTCTTGAGAATTTGTTGTTCTGCTTGTTCTTGGCTTGAAGTGACAATTCCTTGAGTGAAGAGCCTGCGGCTGCAGTGGGAATAAGGAAACAGAGAGCGTGCACCTGCTGACGAAGAGCAAGGGCAATGAACCTTCAACGAACCGTGGCGAGTCCCTGCCTGATACCCTGCAAGGCTCCCCACCCACATGCCCTCACAGGATCGAGTTCAAACACCTTACCTGGTCCACAGGGGCCTCCCTGGCCTGCCCCTGTTGACCTCTCCAGCCTCAGCCCATCGCATCACCCCCTCCCCTTCATCCCACAACCCAGAAACACTCAGCTAGTGTAGCTCCCCAAACACACGGAGCCTGGTCTTGACCCTGGACCTCTGCTCATGCAGCCCCTCCTGCCATTCCTCCAGCCTTCTGAGTTCTCCCTTCTCCCCACACTGGGCCCTGAGGGGCCACTTCCTCTCTTACCCACGTGGCTTGATTTTTTCTTCTTGCAGTATAATATTATCCCAACTATTAGGAAGATCCATTTCATCCTAGAACTCTTCATCTTCCCCTCAAAGTTCAAGGGTCCCAGAAACTACCCAAAGGGTTGACTCTTCCTTATAGGTCATGCACGCTGGGGTCACCTCTGGTTTTCAGTGTCATGTCCTTTGTGGTCCCAGCAGGGAAGCTATCTAAATCCTGCTTCAGCCTCAGGGCTTTGAGCCACTGGTCCTCTTTTTCTACAACCACAGTGACCAGTAAAACACCTTTATTTCTCTGTTTCTTGGGAAATATCCCATGACCATCAATACTTCTCTCTCCTCCACCCTAGGAACTTTGGAGTCTCTTAAAGCCCCGAGGGGTCAGCTGGTCATGGCAAAACTAGAATATGGATAAAACTCAGGAACTCAGAACTCAGGAGACCCAAGGCTTTTTCTAAGTGTTAAGATGAGTAAACGTAAGTGGGAGGACATGACCCAGACATTTCCATGGGCTGAGTCAAAATTCACAATTTACACTTTGTTCAGATGATCTTCACAGGAATCATCTGAGGAGTATTTATTTTAAAATGCTGTGGCATAACTCTTTATATAATTATAGAATCACAGGCTGCTAGGACTTGTGCAAGATCTTCAATCCACCCACCTTTTTCAGATGGGGTGGCTGAGGCCAAGAGAGGAAAATTAAGGAATTCAAGTTTCTTCACCAGGACTAAGCCTATGTCCCCCACTGCCGCCTACAGCCACCTCATCCAGGGACCTGGCCTCTATTCATAGGCCCCTAAGTTACACACAGAGAAGGAATCTCTGCCCCTGCCACAGGATCTGAGAGCAGCTTCACATCTCTCAACTGGGGCCGCTACAGCGTATGCAGTTATTAGCAAGTCTGCCTGACAACATCAATAGCAAAATCTCCCTCTCTCCCCAAGGGACTAAGTGACTCCACACGGATGTCATGGTCTGAAGGTTCTTGTCCCTATTCTCTCTTTGTCCTTGAGCCCATCTCCTGGAGCAAGACAAACTGAGAGGGTTCTAGGGATCCTCCCTCCACTGCTTCCTGGTGGAATATCTCTTATAAATAGAATTTTCTTTGGGATTAAAAGTCCATCATGTACAGCAATTCAGAAGCTTCCATAGTTCAACACGAGTTCCAGATCTTCTTCCCTTCATATGTAGCTTTCTTCCAACCTTGGGTTCTTGAGCCTCACTATGTCTTCCCAAGGACCCAGAACTTTTTTTAAGACTTTATTTGTTTTTAGAGTAGTTTTAGGTTCATAGCAAAATTGAGAAGAAGGTACAGACTACCCATGTTCCCCTGCCCCATCACATGCACAGCCACCCCATTATCAACACCCCCACCAGAGTGGCACGTTCGTTACAGTCGAAAACCTACACTGACACATCATCATCCAAAAGCTTCAGTTTACATTAGGGTTCACCCTTTTTTTTTTTTTTTTTTTTGCGGTACGCAGGCCTCTCACTGTTGTGGCCTCTCCCATTGCAGAGCACAGGCTCCGGACGCGCAGGCTCAGCGGCCATGGCTCACAGGCCCAGCTGCTCCGCGGCATTTGGAATCTTCCCGGACCGGGGCACGAACCCGTGTCCCCTGCATCGGCAGGCGGACTCAACCACTGCGCCACCAGGGAAGCCCCTAGGGTTCACTCTTGGTGTTGTATATTCTATGGATTTGAACCAACGTGTAACGACATGTATCCACTATTACAGTATCATACAGAGTCTTCCTGCTATCTTAAACATCCTCTGGGCTCTGCCTATTCATCCCTCCCCCACCAACCCCTGGCAACCACTGACCTTTTTACTATCTTCATAGTCTTGCCTTTTCCAGAATGTCATATAATTAGAATCATATAGTATGTAGCCTTTTTAGATTGGCTTCTTTTACTTAGTAATATATATTTTAGATTCTCCCATGTCTTTTCATGGCTTGATAGCTCATTTATTTTTAGTGCTGAATGATATTCAATTGTCTGGATGTCCCAGTTTATTTATCCATTCACCTACTAAAGGACATGGTGGTTGCTTTCAATTATGAACAAAGCTGCTATAAACATCCATGTGCATGTTTTTGTGGGACATAAGTTTTCAACTTCTTTGAGTAAATACCAAGGAGTGCAACTGCTGGATTCTATGGTAAGAGTGTGTTTAATTTTCTAAGAAACCATTACAGTGTCTTCCAAAGTAGCTGTTCCATTTTGCATACCCACCAGCAGTGAATGAGAGTTCCTGTTGCTCTGCATTCTCTACAGTATTTGGTACTGTCAGGGTCCTGGGTTTTGGCCACTGTAATAGGTATGTAGTGGTATCTCACTGTTGTTTTAACTTGTGTTGCCCTGATGGCCTATGACATGGAGCATCTTCTCATATGTTTGGTGAGGTGTCTGTTAAAGCCTTTGGCCCATTTTTTAATTGGGTTGTTTGTTGTCTTATTGTTGAATTTTAAGTGTTCTCTGTATATTTTAGATGGCAGTCTTTTATCAGGTGTGTCTTTTGTGACCCAGAACTTTTGACTCTCTAATTCAGAGATAATTAAGACCCCTGGGATAGACCAGAGCTTTAGGATTCAGATTCCCACAGAGATGGGTCTGAACTAAGTGGAACCCCAGGGAGGACTCTGTCATGAGGAGTTTGATGAGTGCCTCTGTTCCTATTGAGAAAAGGCAGTCCATTCTTAGGAGGCAACACCACTGAGACTTTAGGAGTCAGACACGTACAGTCTCCAGATACCCACAGGGCACTCACTATGTTCTTGGTGCTAAATCTAGCCATAGGCATAGGCATCATTGGTAGGAGCAGCAGTAATGTCTAATATCTTTGAGTACTGGTGCTTTCTGCGAAATATCTCATTTTATCTTCAGAATAATCTTATGAGGTAGTATGGTTGTGACAGGCTGAATAACGGCCCCCCAAAATGTCTACAACCTAAACCCTGGAACCTGTGAATATGTTACCTTTCATGAATAAAGGGGCTTTGCAGATGTGATTAAGTAAAGATCTTGGGATGGGGAGATTTTCCTGGATTATCTGGGCGGGCCTAACATCATTACAAGGATCCTTAAAGGAGGGAGGCAGGAGGGTCAGAGTAGATGTGATGATAGAAGCCAGAGTGATATGGAAGAGGGAAGATACTGAAGACGGAAGGGGACCATGAACCAAGGAATGCAGGTACTCTCTAGAAGCCAGAGAAAGTAAGGAAACAGACTCTCCCCTAGAGCCTCCGGAAGAAGTATAGCCCTGCCATACTAGATTTTAGCTCAGTGAGACCCATTTCAGACTTCTGACCTCCAGAATTATAAGATGACACATTTGTGCAATGTTAAGCCACAAAGTATGTGGTAATTGCTACAGCAGCAATATGAAACTAATACAACCATCATTATTCCCATTTTACAAATGAAGAAACAAAGAGGCAGAGAGGTAAAATAACATTTCCTAAATGGTACATCTAGCAACTGGCAGATCCAGTACTTGAACCCAGGGAGTTTGATTCCAGAGCCAGGATTCTTAGCTACTAAACCATAATGCTAACTACTAATTGAATCCATGAATTAATAAATAAACAAATAATGAAGATTCATCCTTGAGGTTGTAGAGATTAGAATCAAGTTAAAAGATGATGTAGAAACAACAATACAGAACCCAGAAGGCATCAAACGCAGGTAAAACATACCTTTTTTGTAGAAGAGTTTGTAGAAGAGTTACCATAATTTCCTTTGTAGAAGAGTTACTATAAAATGAAATGATCAAGTTTTGCTGGTGGGAATGCAAAATGGTTCAGCTGTTGTGGAAAATAATTTACTGGTTCCTCGAAAAGCTAAACATAGAACCATATGACCCAGCAGTTCTACTCCTACACTTATACCCCAAAGAAGTTTAAAAAAAAAGTACTGAAACAAATATTTGAATAGATGTGTTCATAGCAGCACTATTAACAATAGTTAAAAGGTGGAAATAACCCAAATGCCCATCAACAGATGAATGGATAAATAAGCTGCAGTATATATGTATGATGGAATATTATTCGACCGTTAAAAAAGGAATGAAGTACCAATACATGCTACAACATACATGAAACTAGAACACATCATGCTAATTGAAAGAAGCCAGGCATATACATTGCATGATTCTATTGATTTGAAATAGCCAAAATAGGTAAATCCACAGAGAGAGAAAGCAGATTGGTGGTTGCCAGGCTGGGGTGGGGCTGGAGAGGTAGTGGAGAATAACTGCTTAACAGAAAAAAGGGCTTCATTTGGGGGCGATAAAAATGTTTTGAAACTAAATAGAGGTGGTGATTGCACAACACTGTGAATGCACTAAATGCCAATAATGATTAATTTCACATTATATGAACTTAGCCTCAATACAAAATAAAATAAAATAAAGGAATACTGAAAAAAATTATCAAGGAGGGCTTTCTAGAAGATGCAGAACTTATTCTGGGCCTTGAATGATGACTGGGATTAGACAGGCTAGGAGGAGATCGAATAGTAAGCAAAAACTTTAATTCCACACAATACACATTCTTGCAAATCTGCAAGTTCCTGCAAGGTCTTCCCCAGGCCCGCCTTACATAATCCCTCCCAAAGACTGGACCCA
Organism: Neophocaena asiaeorientalis asiaeorientalis; assembly: GCF_003031525.2. Taxonomy (NCBI): domain Eukaryota; kingdom Metazoa; phylum Chordata; class Mammalia; order Artiodactyla; family Phocoenidae; genus Neophocaena; species Neophocaena asiaeorientalis. The sequence goes on from NW_020173656.1 coordinate 4,900,251, forward strand.
GCACTTAGAGATCCTGCGGGCATTATCAAGGGCACTCCCGCACATTTGCTGATGGCTTTACATAAATCGTGTGAAAAGGAAGACTTACTGGAGAACAATGTGCTAATATCAGAAACACTGGGGCAAGCTCCAAGTGATGCAGAAAGCCAGAGAGCACCCCGAATTAGTCCAAGGTTTGTGGTCAGGAGATCTGAGTGATTGTGCATCACGTGACCCACCTTCCACCCCTGGTGGCACTCACAGTTCTGTCATGCAGCCCATCTGCCATGACGTACCTGGCCCTTCCCCTCCATTACCTGACCCCTCCTAGAAGTCCTGTCAAGGCCACAGGTCAGGTGTCCCTGAAAAGCTACAGGGGTCTAGGGAGGGCAGTCCTCTGTAAGAATTTTTTAAAAACCCAGCTTTTCTCAGTCATCAATCACATGGCCTGAGGAGCAAAGAAAATGCCAATGGCCTCCCTGAAGGCAGAAGGCTGGATCCACCTTTCTTCAGGAAGCAGAAGCAGTTCAAGGACCCAAGAGTGAGTGAGGTTTGCTTCCACTCCCTGCCCCTCTACGGAAGGATTTGAGGAACTGCTTTGAGGAACTCAAGGCAGAACTCATGTCTACGCCCAGTTTTCTAACCCTGAGCTCCAAGTTACTTCTGTGGGAGCTCCCCAATGCTGTCTTTGGTCACACTAGGGTCCTCTGGTTCCTTCCCGCAAGCCCAGCCATCAGTCACAGCAGGATGGGAAGCTGCACGGAGAGAAGTAATGAGATACATTCAGTTCTGTTTACAAATTGCTTTCAGCCCTGTGGAGAGAGGTACTTCTAAATGTGCAGTGTTACTGCCACACAAGGAGGATGTGTGACTGATAGCTTTGCCTGACCTACCAAGGCTCGGCCAAAGCCACCGCCCCCGTCCAAGGCCCTCATTCCTCATGAAGAAACAGAGGCACTGGCAATAGAGTCCATCTCTTCTCCAGGCAAATGCATCACCCCATCCAAGTCCAGAGATCTTTCCTCTGAACTCCTTCAACCCTCCCTGTTTGCATACTCGCTGGGTATGTCACAGACATCCTCGTTCATTACCTTTTTTATAGGTATGCCTTTCATCTAGTACCAGCCTGGCAATTCATCCAGGGGGCAGAGTTAGTTTTCTTCATCCTGAACTCTTATTGAATGTGTCTTGGTGCCTGCCCATATATACGCTGGCTGACCGAATGTTCTGCATTTATATTCCTGCTCCTGTGTCACCAATACTGCAAGCCTTTATGATCTCAAGATTTATGCAGACAAGTAGTAAAATTGTAAACATTTATTGCATGCCTATTGTGTGCTAAGCACAGTGCTATGTGCTTTATACGCACTTTCTCCAAACCTTATAACTACCTGCAAGTATCCTATTCTCAGGGGACAGTGAAAGGCAGTGCCATCTCTACATCCTCAGCTCTCTCTCTCCCTGAGCCACACCAACTAGTTTCCACTCCTACCTTCCTGCCACTCCCCCAAAATTGCCTTTTCTGATATTGCCTACAACCCCCGTGTTGCCAGAACCGATGGCTACTCTTTGGAGTTCGTCTTGCTGAACCCAAGCAGCATGCCACCGGGCTGACCACCCCTCGATCTGGAAATATTCCGCTCTTAGCTTCTAGACATCATGCTGCTGGTTTTCCTTCTATCTCCTGACACCTCTGACTACTTTGTCTCAGGCTCCACATGGGTTGAGGGAGAAGTTCTGGGGCCAGATTGCTGGGTTCCTACCCTAAGCTCCTCCAACGGCTAACTGTGACCTTGGATACCTGTTTACTTCATAGAGTTATTGTGAAAATAAAGAAATACATTCATGCAGCACCTTTAGAACAATGCCTAGCCTACAGTAAGCCCTCCATGAATGCTGGCTCTTTGTAAGGTCATTATGATAACCTATTATTACACCATGTCTAGATTTTGAAGTTCACAGAGACATTCTGGGTCCTCGTCTCATCTCACTTTCACCTAAGGCAGCCTCACTCATCTCCGTGATTTCCGATGACATCTGTATGTTGGCATCTCCAAATTCCTATCCCCAACCCAGATCTCATTTAAGCTCCAGACTCACGTATGCAATCACCTACTCGGTACATCCATTTGGACGTCGTCCAGGCACCTCAATCGACACGTCAGAAACTGAACATTCCTCTTCCACTTGGTCCTCCTCTGCCTTCTTCATCATGGACAATGGCACCATCGTGCACTAGTGGTGACTTAAGTAAGAGGCCATGGGATCATCCCTGACACTTCTTTTTCTCACACCTCCCACAGTGAATTCATTGCCACAAGCTTCCAATTTCACCTTTAAAGGATATCTTAACTCCATTTCCCTTTTCAACATTTCACTTGCCATCACACTACTCCAAGTTGCAAATCTCCCTGTTTTATCTTTACCAACCCTAGACTCCTTTACTTACTTGCAACAATGAGGAAGCTCTTGGTGGTGGTGGTGGTGGTGGTATCCTTGTAATGTTTTAATGAAGTCAAATCATGAAGTTGATCTATGCTTAAAACTTTCCAACTGTTTCCCATTGTCCATAAGAGAAAATCCAGTTCCTCACTGTGACCCTCAAGGCCCTTCAGTCCCTGCAGTGTCATCTTGCCACCGTCTCCATGGCTGGCCCTGCTCCTGCTGCACTGGGGCTGCCTCCCTTCTCTGGCCTGCTGCCTTAGCCCTTCTGTTCTCCGAACTGCTGGGGAAGCTTCTGGAGCCCTGCTTGGGATGTTTGTTAGTGTATAAAATAAAATGCATAGGATTACAAAGGAAACAAATTATATCAAAATACAGTTGTCAAAATATTATTTTAAAAATATATGTGGGGACTTCCCTGGTGGTCCAGTGGTTAAGACTTCGCCTTCCAATACAGGGGATGTGGGCTCGATCCCTGGTCAGGGAGCTAAGATCCCACATGCCTCGCGGCCAGAAAACTAGAACAGAAGCAATACTGTAACAAATTCAATAAAGACTTTACAAATGGTCCACATCAAAAAAAAGTCTAAAAAAATTAAAATTTAAAAATTAAAAAAAAAAAAAATATGTGTGATGTACCACTTTGGTGAGGGATTTTGATAGCGGTGGAAGCTGTGTGTATAAGGGGCGGGGGGCTGGGCAGGAGGTTTATGGGAAATCTGTGTAGTTTCTGCTCAGCTTTGCCGTCAACTTAAAGCTGTTCTGAAAAACATCCCTTAAAGAATTCACTTGCGATGTAGCAATAAACATGTATTTCTTTCTTTTTTTAAAAAATTTTATTTTATTTATTTATTTTTTGGCTGTGTTGGGTCTTTGTTGTTGTGCGTGGGCTTTCTCTAGTTGTGACAAGCGGGGGCTACTCTTCATTGCGGTGCACGGGCTTCTCATTGTGGTGGCTTCCCTTGTTGCAGAGCACGGGCTCTAGAGCGCAGGCTCAGTAGTTGTGGCACACGGGCTTAGTTGCTCCGCGGCATGTGGGATCTTCCCAGACCGGGGATCGCACCCGTGTCCCCTGCATTGGTGGGCGGATTCTTAACCACTGCGCCACCAGGGAAGTCTCAACATGTGCTTCTTTATCAAGGCATTAACTAACAAGATCCAGCAATGGGTCTAATAACTACCATAATTTCAACGTGATATAATAGCTGCAATTTTCACCGGTGTCAACGTCATACACAGTCACCACTAACACTACCATGAAATAAGGCCAAACTGCGCCTTATTGTCCAAACCAAATTCTCTCCCTTGTTCTTGGACTAAGTAACTCCTACTAGCCCTTCAGCCCCAGAATTCCCTTCCTTGACCCCCCCAAACTAAGGGAAGACCCTCTTCTGTTACCCTCTGTCCCTATACGCCATTTTTATATCTCCAAATTTATCTCAAATTATAATCACATATGCATTTGCTTGCCTGCTTTGTAACTATGTCGCCAGATTGAAAGCTCTGTGAGACTGGAATGATACGTACTCTGGTCAGTGATGGAGACACAGGAGGGCACAGTTCAATGAAGGGAGGAATGAAGGAATGAGTTGCTCGCAACTGGTAGGCAATGCATCAAGGCTATAACAGCTCCTAAGGTTTTGCCCTTTCCCTGTGCCACATTAAAACATGTTAAAAGCTGACTTCTGCTTTACACACATGTACCTTCTTTTATTATCTTCCACTGATCGCTCTGCTCAACAGAAAAGTTACCTATGTCAGCCTTCAGAGAGGTCATCTTCACCAAAAATATTTATAGTTCCAATGGTAGCTTTTGCTGAGAAATGGCCCCAAAATGGGTTCATGATTTTAAGTTATTTTTGTGAAAAGTTAAACGATTTCCGATCTATTCAGTTCCTAAGAAATAGACTGCGATGATAATAGTAATAATAAACATTTACTGAGTGTTCTAGGCACTCTTCATATGTTAGCTCATTTAGTCTTTACTGTATCCCTAATTCACAGTTTAGGAAAGGGAGACACAGAAACATGATGAGCCCAAGCCAACAACTACACCCTGTTCCCCCTCCACCACCATATGTACCTATTTTAAATTTTTCTCCAGCATCCCCAAGAGCCTGAAATTTGATAACAGAGATTCTTAATGCAAACAGATTCCCGGAGGGGTGGCACCTTAACCCATTCATCTCAACTAATCCACTACCCAGGACTAGTCTATCATCAAGTCAGCTTGTCTTTCACCTTGGGAATCAAAAAGCAATGATACAAGTTCAAAGTTCAAGGCTCAAAAAACCTGCCTGAGGAACAGGGGTCATCACATTAGCGATGCCCAGAGCAATACACATGGGAGTGGAGGGGCAAGTGAGGGGAGGATGTGTAGAACAGAATATGCCACCCCAAAATTACCACTCTGGCATAAGGATTATTTTGAGCTAAAAGCAATTGAGAAAAAGTGGACACAGGATGAGTTCTCTACAGTCCCCCTGTCTACCCGAAAACAGATCCTAACTCCCGCCTGGGGAGGTGTCCTCCCTAATCCACTTCCTATACTAGGAGGGGAATAACAACCTTATCACCAGAGATGTGATGGCACCAAAAAAGAGTTTATACAAACCTTACTAACTAGTCCTCAACTACCAGCAGTTTCCCCATATACTTGCCTTCCTTCAATTTGCTGACCGCAGAATCTCAAAATCCCCTTCCTTTCTCTTGTCACTTCTCTTTAAATTTATCCTCTTTTCCCCAGATGGTTTAAAAGCCTCCAAGCCTAGCTTTTTCTCTGGGAGTTCTCTTTCTATGAAGCCCTCCTGTGCCACATAAAACTTTTAACATCAAATAAATTTGCATGCCTTTTCTCCTGCTAATCTGCCTGTTGCCAGCTTTTTTTGTTTTTATCTTTTTGTTTTTTCGCAGACCTGGTCAGAGAATAGAAGAGGGTAGAGGAAACTTTTCCTCCCCTACAGATGACAGATGAAAGCACCAAATTCCAGCTCAGAAGAGCCAGACCTTACAAATATTTCCTCGTTGGGTTAAGTTTAAAGCTGGGTTAAAATTAGAGTTTGAATCTACAGTGATAAGATTTATTTATAGTTAACATCTGGACCAAGGTAAGGGTTAGGATCAGACCGTAGGTTAGGATGAGAACCCTGTTTCAAGTGAAGCTTGGTTCAGGTGGGGCTGGGCTTCCACCTAGACCTTAGCGTTAGGTTGTGTATTGGAAGCTGTTGAGATCTGGTTTGGGGTCAACGCTAAGAGTTGAGAGTTATTGTCACAGTCCAAACTGCCTCAGGAAAATAGCTTGGAGGTTCTACTAAAAGTAGTATTTAGGTCTGAATTAAGGTCTTCAAGAATGTTGTCCTTCAGGTTACTGACAAAGACCAGAGGAAGGATGTGTGGCCAGCCTGTGTTTTGAGTAGAGAGGTAAGATAGGTTTATGTGTGTTGGTAAGTGCAGATGACAGTCTGGGATTACATCTGGTGTAGACAATGCCACAAATCTAGAAGGCGTATGGTAGACCCTACTACTGCCTAGAGCAGTTTTGCCCCCGGGTCCCTGGTGTTGCTGTAAGCGTGATGGAGAATTCCAGGGTTCCAGACCTTTCCCCACCTGAGAGTCACGGCAGAACCAGCCCTCCTACCCTGGCTTGCTCACATTTCCTACTCTCAAAGCAGCAGCCCGTATCCTTCAGAGAAAGTGAGGGGATACCTGAATCCCCACACCACAGCCTCAGTCCCAAACAGCTCTGATTGGCCCTCATTCAAGCCTCTTTTCCCAGGCCGCTGGACTTGGAGCTGAGTACCTCAGCCTGGAGGGAATGTGGGGGACAGTAAATGGCAAGCACTGAGCCCCCAAACAAGAGGAGTGAGGAACATGTCAGACTGACGGACAATTCCCAGAACAGTGCTGGCCTCACCCAGATACCGCAACTCTCTCTGCTCTGGTGGTGGTAGGTGGGCCTTGTCCAGCGGAGAGGCCACCACGGGAGCCTCATAAGTGAAATCAAACTGCAGAGTTTGATTCTGATGATTTAGCTGCTGAGAAACGCCAGGGATTCATTTCAGTCATCGGGGTAGTAACAACAAGGAGACATGGCCCCCAATTAGGAAAGGACACACGACACATCTATGATACACAACACAACTCGGCCTGTTTTAGGAGACCTCAAGCTTGCAGAGGCTCTTCTCCACTCCTTCCTGGGACACCAGGATCTGATTTGAACAACAAATACCCACACTCTTCAGAAAGCTTTCCTGAGAACCATTTGAAAAAGCAATCAGAAAAGAAATCACCCTTTTCCACTGGGAAAACTTTATAATTGGAGGTACATTCCTCTCCAAAGCCAGTACCAGATAAGAAGGAGGGCGCAGGGACCTGGGTTCTAACCTAGAAAATGCCACTCACTGTGCCACACTGAGAGACTGGCTCCTTTAGGACTCGGACTGGCATCTGTGAAACTGGGGTAGCTGTGCGGCCCCACCTCCCAGGGTACTGGGGCCACATTGTAAAGGAGCAACGCTTGATGCAGAAGCCAGAGAGCTCAAGCAAACGCACCTGTTACCTTCACAGATCGCACGTGTGAGATGCTCGAAGAGCAATGACCTGGGGAAATGGCGGAGTGCAAACAAATGTGCAGTTTGCCCCTGGTCCTGCAGGAACGGCTGGGCCTCCTCCGAGGTGGGCTCCTTCGACTAATTGACCCCCCAGTCACCAAGTGCTCTCACCACGCAGACTGCCTGTGTCCTTCCCTAATTTGGGGCCATGTCTCCTTGTTGTTCCTACACTGATGACTGAAATTAATCCCTGGCATTTCCCAACAGCTAAATCATCATAATCAAACTCTGCAGCTGCCAGATCTGCTGACTCAAACCCCTATGTATTCATAGGATATCTGCCGGGTAATTACAGAATAGAGGTAATTATATTCATGACTCCATTACTTTCATAATTTCAGAGACCCAGAAATCACTAAAAAAATATTCTCACAGGGCCCAGAGTAGAAATTCCTTCAATAACTATCCTAACCCAGCTCTTATCCTGTTTGTCTCCTCACATAATTCTTTTTGGTTTTTTTTTTTAAATCTTATTTATTTATTTATTTTTGGCTACGTTGGGTCTTCGTTGCTGCATGCGGGTTTTTCTTTAGTTGCGGCGAGCAGGGGCTACTCTTCGTTGCGGGGGGGGGGCTTCTCACTGCAGTGGCTTCTCTTGTTGCAGAGCACGGGCTCTAGGCGCGCGGGCTTCAGTAGTTGTGGCACGTGGGCTCAGTAGTTGTGGCTCACGGGCTCTAGAGAGCAGGCTCAGTAGGGGTGGTGCACGGGGTTCGTTGCTCCGTGGCATGTGGGATCTTCCCGGACCAGGGCTTGAATCCGTGTCCCCTGCATTGGCAGGTGGATTCTTAACCACTGAGCCACCAGGGAAGTCTCTCCTCACATAATTCTTTCCTCAAAACTGTCCCACTCAACAGTAGCACCTCCTGAGCTCCTCAATGAAGAGAGAAACCAGGGAGATGAACGCAGAGCAGGATAGGGTGGCCCCTGCTTGGTTAAGCCAAAAAGACTTTGAGTGGACTAGACCAATGTGCATTAGTTATAGTAACACTAACTACTGTATTACTTCAGTTAATTCCCAGGAGTTCTCAGGGGGTTAACACAATGACTGTCACAGTCCAATTCGGGTGCTTCTCGTCAGGCACCTCAGGGACCCAGGGTCCTTCTATCTTGTGGCTCTGCACACTCTAAGTCCTTCAAAGGTTTCTCCAATCAGCTGACTGGAGAGACTTTTTAACTCCCTTGGTCCAGACGTGACACGCATCAACTCCACTAACATTCCTGTTGGCAACAGCTCATCACAGGAGAAACTCAAGGGTGCTGATGAGTGTAGCCCTCACCGGGCAGCCCCTCCCAGCAACAGCTCTGTGCTCCCGTGGAGAACACACACCCTTGATGATCAGTTGGCCACTTCTGCCACTGATGATACGAACAGGGCATGGATGAGAGAGGCCAAGGTACTTGTGAAATGATGGACCACTGCATGCTGCCATGCAATGCAAATTAAAGCAATAAAACAAATAACCTAAAGAGATGGCAAAGAAAATTCACTGTCTCCTCCTTCTGTTAACACAACATCCGAAGAAGATCCCTTTACAATTATCTCCAGGTGGGACCCTGTAGCCCCTCCTGGGCAGGGGATTTGGTCCCCCCTCCCATGTCCCACGTGCCACCCTGCCTTTCTTGCATGCTGTCACAGATGGTCTGATGGTGCTACACCTCAAACAAGCAAGGATTCTGGTCACCAGTCTAAGGGGCAGGCAGGGTGACCTCTGAGCCTGATGAAACTGGAGAAGGAGGCAGGTTGTGAAGGCGAAACTCAGGAGTTAGGATTCAGTCATGTCCTACAGATGGTACCACAAGGGCTGCCGCTGGGAATCCTTGTCCCAAATTTGATGGCAGCAAAGGAGGCCCAGTAGCAGAGACACACGAGAGCACAGCAGGGTGACTGAGACCCTGTGCCCTGGAAAGCCACAGGAGGGGCCCTGCAGCTGCTTATAGACTCGGAAGGGATCCCCCAGACTGAGCTGCGGTCAGCTGCATCAGTGAACCTGCCTATGAGCAGTGTGGGATGGGGGCAGGGGCGCTGAAATGAAGTTAGGACTGGCAATGAGGCCAAACAAAAGAGAAGCTCACAGAAGCGATCTACGGGAAGCATCTCACTCATGTCAGAACAGCCCGTTAAGACCCAAGTCCATTGCCCAGCAGATGGGTGGTCCCCACACAGTGCAAACATGTGGAAAACTCACAGGAATTCTTTCTCCTTTTTGAAACTCCAACCTAATAACTACCCTATATTTCCCATTCTGAATTTTCCACTTCAGCCGTTTTTTGTTTGTTGCAGAAAAGGGATAGAATTAAGTTTTACTGGGCTTTTTACACTTGAAAACCTCTACAACAAAATACAGCTTTTCCCCAGAATTGTTCTTGTGGCTGGTCAGAGAAACCCACGACTGGGGCACCCAGGCAGCTTTCCAGCCTGACAGCACTAAGCCCCAGCTCCCGAGAGCCAAGGGCGAGTGCCTCTCCCTAACACAGTCCTCTCGTGGGAGAGTGAGATGGCAGGACACAACGTCTAGGGCAAGGATAAGAATCTTCCAATTAATAAGCCATCCTCCAAGGCGTGATTTACCCTTGTCAGCTTTCTCACCTGGGAAATCCTTGGGATTTCCAGAACACCGGTGGAAAATATTTTTTGTGTGGCGTCACTTTTTCAAAACGCAGCATTTAGAAGCATATATTAATCAGCAATAACAAAGAACAGGTCAAATTTCTTTCTTTGTGTTTCTAATTCCTCTTCAAGTAGAAGGAGATGGACTTTCCACTGACCTCTTCTGTCTGGAGGCTCACCCTTTGTGCACCACCTGTTTCTGCAGTTACATTATGTCCCATCATCCAGAACTCAAGTACCCCACAACCTCAGCCATTTGGAGCACAGTTGAGAAAAGAAAGGTGTTAAAAAGGTTCCGCTATCCATGCAGAGATACACATGGGAGACTCGCAGCCTCCTTGTTGCACCTACATTTTAGTAGCTCGGTGAGTTTTGTTTGTAGCCTGTAGCACACAAGGACAGCTAATTGGGAAGGGGATAGAAATGACCATGACAGGAGGTAGGAATATTGGTAGCCATAAGAGGTGAACAGACAGACAATCTAAAAGCTCTAAAAGCACAGTCAGCTGGGTCATTGATGCCTGAGCAAACAACCTGAGGCTTGGCAGAACTTGCAGGAGCTGGAGGGCCCTGGTGGAGGAGTGTGGCCTGAATGGACACAGAGGAGAGTAATCCAGTCCCATAAGGACTGGGGGGCATCCTGGGTTCTGAGCAGGAATGTCAAGGAGAGACCCCAGGTTGGTCTGGGGAGTCCAGGGCTGTCAGATCCATCATGACACGACACAGAACAGCAAAGCCAGGAGAGACCTGACGCATCAAATTTCCATCCCAGCTTTGCAGGCACTGACTCTGAGACCCGGATGGGGGCGGGTGGCAGTGGTGGTAACTGGCCCACACTCTGACCACAGGCCAGTGGGACAACCAGGGCTGGTCTGAGACCCCTTCCTCCCTGCCCGGGAATCCACCTCTGCACCTCTGCACAGGGCTGCCTCGCACCCTCTCCCCACCCCCATCCAGCAGGGGTCCCAGCATCTGTCCTTGCCCTGTGTTGGGGTCAGCAGGATCTCCTATTACCCTGAGCTCACCTAGCGAGCTGGCCTCAACCATTTAGCCTAGACCGAAGCAGGCAGTGGGGCGCCTGCCCAGCTGGGGATTTGGGAAGCTTCCTTAATCATGCTTTCAGAGCACTTTGTGATGCAGAGATGAAAGACGTCTGAAGAGAGCAAAGTACAGCCATTACCATCTCCATCTTCCTAATTGAGGAAAATGAGGTTATTTCTGAATCCTCTGTGATGCCATGGGAAATGTGTTCCACGGGCCTGCATTTATGGCTTCCTCACAACAGCTCCTCAGGGTGCAGAGCACCCAGTCATCCCGCTCCAGGTTAGGGCCCCACCATGTGGACGCGCCCCAGCTGCCCAGAGTGGCTCCAGATGCACCAGCCACGGGAAGGGCAGCCTCGACACAACATCAAAGTCAGCACCTTCATGTGGCATGAAGTCCTCCTCCTCTGCACTGAGTAATTGGAACAAAACGACCCAGGTAGTCTTGCTGTAACATCAAAGCTGCGTATAATAACCTCACAGATGAATTCAAGAGTGAATACGTTCACAGCCACTGCTCAAGTTTGAAGTATGCTGTGATTTTTTTGAGCTTCAGAACTGAGCAAGAAGAAAAAGAAAAATCACCAGCCGTAGCTTTCTTTGTGAACCAGCTGCCCCCCCCTTTCAGGCTACGGTGAAAGGTGTGGGCTTCCAGCCTTCAAGGAGTGAGAAGTCAGTCCAGGAACACTGATGAGCAGGGGACAGACCCGACGGTAAAACACCATGATGAATGTGTCTGTGCACAGATGCAAACCCTGGCCCAGCAGCAAGGTCCCCAGATGGACGAGGAGGCCAGAGGGGCACTGACCCAACACCTTCAATGACCGTGAAGGTCACAGTGGAAGGGCTGGTCATTCTCTGTAGCCTCTAAGGAATAGCTCCCTTTATTTAGGCTAGAAGACTAAAGATATTTATTTATAAATAATAGAGCTACCAAAGAAAGGAATCTACAATTGGTAAATAGAGCTAATACGGAAAGCCTCAAACGTTGAGCAGCTGGAGTCCTGGGACTTTCCAGAAGCAAGTCACAAGCCCCCCATCCTGGGAGGGATGTCAGAGGTCACAGCCAATGTGACCCAAGGACAGGATTATGACGTGCACCATGGCTGTAAGATAGCACCTGTTGAGATAATAGAAAATACACATTGGTCTCTGCCCCCAGGTCCTGGCACAGAGCTCCTGAAACCCTTGGAATTTCCTAAGCGATAAGAACACTAGGAACATCTTTTGTTCTAATATTTGGTCTTTGAGCCCAGTTTCTGGCACAGGGCTCCTGAAACCTTTGTAATTGGGTAATAGGAGTGTCTTTTGTTCTAATGAGGGAATTCTGGGTGGGCTCCTGGAGGAGGACCGGCCACCAGAAAGCTCAAGCCATGATTAGAAGTTTGTGATTTTTATCCCCAATTCCCATTCTCTTGGGAAGGGAGAAACGATGAAAATGGAATTAATGATAAATCATGCCTACATGATGAAGCCTACACAAAGATCCCAAAAGGATGGGGTCTGAAGAGCTTCTGGGTTGGTGGAGATGTGGAGATTTGGGGAGTACCACACCTGGAAGCCCTCTGCCCCTTACCAGATACCTTGCCCTACGCATCTCTTCCATCTGGCTGTTCCTGAGTTACATCCTTCTATAATAAACTGGCAATCTAGTAAGTAATATGTTTCTCTGGGTTCTGTGAGCCACTCTAGCAAACTAATCAAACCCAAGGAGGGGGGCAAGGGAACCTCCAGTTCACAGCCCATCAGTCAGAAGCACAGGTGCCAAGCTAGGCTTGCAGTTGGCATCTGAACTGGTGGGGGGGGGGTCAGTCTTGTAGGACAAAGCCCTTGACCTGTGGGACCTAATGCTGTCTCCAGGTAGATAGTGTCAGAATTGGGTTGAATTGTAGGACACCCGGCTGGTGTCAGAGATTTGCTTGGTGTGTGGAAAAAAACCCACACACACCAGAATTAGTTGGAATCAGAATCTTAGCATCGTTTGGAACACAGCCGAAGGCAAACTTTTGAATATCTCCTGCCTTCCCGCTACACCACACAAACCTTGCTGCTCTCTGCCCAGCTTGAAGCCCTCTATTCGGTGCCACCTCCCTTTTCCTCATGGCCTAACCAAATCCCCTGAGTCTTTTGTTCCTTGTTGATCTTAACTCCCTGCCCCCCATTCCGGACATGGCCTGCTGCCAAACACACATTGTTACCCTTTTTTTTATAGCTGCCACACTGCGGGATTACACGTCCAGTTAATGCACTATTTATCCAACCCATTTCATAGCTGAGAAAACAAGGGAACTAAGAATAGGACCATTCTCTTCAGGGAGGGAACATATGGGTGGCACGTTATTGCCATAACGACTGAGAGGTGCATGATCTTCAAAAATCCAGGGGTCTTTAGATCCATCATCATCCTTGCACCAACTCTGTGAAGTAGCACTCTGTAAACCCTGATTTTACAACTAAGAACACAAGTACTGAATGACCCGCCTAGCTCACATGCCACAGGGCTGCCACCTGCCCATTCCTAAAACTCACATTCTTCCCCATATATCTTATAGCCCAGTGGCACCCTTGCCCCCTATTATGGTTTGACTTCTGTCCCCCCAAAAAGATGTGGAAGTTCTAAACTCCAGTACCTGTGAATGTGACCTTATTGGGAACTAGTCTTTGCAGATGATCAAGATGAGGTCATTAGGGTGGATCTAATCCAATATGACTGTGTCCTTATGAAAAGGGGAAATGTGGACACAGGGACAGACATGCACACGGAGAAAACAGCAAGTGAAGATGAGTCAGAGATCGGGGTAATACAGCTGCAAGTCAAAGAACAACAAAGATGCCAGCACACCAGGAGATGCTGGGGGAGACTCAAGGGGCAGATTCTCCCTCACAACCTACAAAAGGAACCAACCCTGCCAGCACCTTGATCTTGGACTTCTAGCCTCCAGAACTAGGACACAATAGATTTCTGCCACTTCAGATGCCCAGTTTGTGGTACTTTGTTAGGGCAGCTCTAGTGAATGAATACAGCCCCGCTATACTCACTTCAACCTCTTTGTTCTCATCGCTGATGTGGATGCAACAGGGCTTCCCGAGGCCTCCAGTGCAGGGCAGAGTCAGAAGGAAAATGATAGCTGCAGAGTGTCCAGCTCTCTCACTTGCCTCCCTTATACTGAGGATGAGCACGAGGTGAGCGGGATTCCGGGGACTCTCACATACATCCTCTTATTCCAAGTCCTGCCCACCTTCCCCCACCACACACACAAACATCCTCCCCAGGCACGGAATGGAATCAAAGGGCCTGGGCCAAGGTTGGCACGTTGAGCAGAAGGTGGAAAGACCAAGGGAGCCTCCCTTGGTACTTGAAGCTTCCACCTGCCGTCAGCACCTTCCCTCTGTGGCTGAGGTCAGGAGCCTCCAGGGCAGAGGCCCAGCCAATCTCCCAGCCTGGCTCACACTCTTCACTCCCCTTACCTGCCTCATCAAGGTGATAAACTGCTCCTGGCTGCCAAGGCTGACCGTGCCCCCAGAGCCACTGTTTTCAGTGCCCAATGCTAGATGACCCCAGAAGGCACTGACCTCTGGTCCCCCAGTGCTTCAGAGGGCCCCGCCCAGCGTTTCCTGACTCCCTGCTCCACTCCTGGGAACTCACTACTTCTCATCCCAGTGTTTTACAGAAACTCACGGTTACTTGGGTTTTCTTTTAATTTTTTAATAGATCTTTATTGGAGTATAATTGCTTCACAATACAACCACTATGGAAAACGGTATGGAGGTTCCCTAAAAAACTAAAAATAGAACTACCATATGACCCAGCAATCCCCCTACCGGGCATATACCCTGAGAAAACCATAATTCAAAAAGAGTAGTACCACAATGTTCATTGCAGCTCTATTTACAATAGCCAGGACGTGGAAGCAACCTAAGTGTCCATCAACAGATGAATGAGAAAAGACGATGTGGCACATATATACAATGGAATATTACTCAGCCATAAAAAGGAACGAAATTGAGTTATTTGTAGTGAGGTGGATGGACCTCGAGTCTGTCCTACAGAGTGAAGTAAGTCATGGTTACTTTTAATCACAACTTTGCCTTGTCTCTACCCTCAAACTTGGAGGATGCGTGGGAGCGCCTGAGTCTCTCTCTGTGCTGGTTCCTCCTCTTCACCAAGCAACACATACCCTTTATGTCCTGACAGCTTCCAACGAGGCCCTCAATGCATTAGGTGAGGAAGCAGTCAGAATGGGGAGAGTTTGCACCAGCACAGCTTGGAGCTCATCAGTGCTTATCAGACTAACTCTGGTGCGCTGGCACCGTGGGCTCTCGCCCCAGGGGCTGCTTCCCCTTGGTCCAAGCTCCCTGTAATACCCTCTGCAGGGTCTTTTGGGCTCTGGGCAGAGACAGGGGTAGAGGCTGGCAAATTCAAACAATGGGAAATTCCCTTTGACATGAATTTATCACTCAAGAAACAATCAGGCTGAATGATTTCTACAAAAGTTCCTGACTCATCATGATTTTGACCTAGGTGTTCAATTTTGGAATTTGCCTCTCTTTAAATGTTGTGACTTACTGCAAATAAAATATTGATATGATTTTGTGTCACTGTTATTTTTCTTAAAAGGGGTGATTTTTTAAAAGCTTGTCAGTTAGGTAGGATGACAGTCTACATAAACCAGAGTTATTTTTTTCCTACTAATCCATATCTGATTTTATAGCACACTTAATAGAAATTACTGCATAGCTAGTTCCTCTTCCACAAGGTGAGGACTGAAGTTTTATTCGCTTTGTGTTCAGTCACACATGCCCCCCTGCACATGGGGTGTCAACACGCACATACACAGGAATTAAGTGAATTACATGCAGGGGCAGATGATGGAAAAGCTCCTCCACCAGATGAAGTATTTGGAGATTTATCAGCATCTCTAGGGTACTCTGAGCCTCTCCGGGTTACCTCTGAAATGCACAGGATTTGGGAGGGATTAGGAGAAACTTGAAAGTCTCTAAGAATGCAAGAAAACAATTTATGACTTGGAAAGTAGGACTCCTTAAGGTAGGTTAGGAATGTGGCCATGGAGTTTGAACAAGAGCCACCTGAAGAGACAGGAATTCTTTAAGGAGCCTTTGAGTCCAGCATGAACTCACTCACATCTAACCTACTTTTTCATCCTTTTATTATTAAAATAAAGCAATTGCTTCTTCCCCATCAGCCTCCTTTTCCTTGATCTCTATTCAACAGCCCCCATCCCTACCTTTGTCTACTTAGTGTTTATCAACTCTGAGAGATATGTCTTTGGTAGCTTCTCAGTGGCTCCTTGTTGTAATTTTCATAGCAATGTAGAGTGGGAGGAGAAAGAGTCAGGGGAGCAAGACCCAGTAACCAGATAATAACTTTCTACCCACCCACCACTCACCCACATTTCTGCCCAGTGCCTCCAAAGAGACCTGTTCTATCATGTAGTGTCTCTGACACCTTCCCTGTTGCAAACCCTGCAGTCAGGCCTTATGTATCACTGCTCTCTCCCCACTCACCATAATATACACCATGTCTGCCCAACATGGGATCACCTCTACCAAGAAGGCCCCAGCCCTATAAACATCCCCATCCTGTAAGACGTAGCTCAAGTCTCTGGCTCTCCACGGATCCAGCTTCTTTCCTGCCCACAGGGAGCAATCCTTCCTCTAAAAGCCTGCCAGGCACTGTTCGCAAAGCATCTAGATTCATGTAGAAATTCATATTTTCACGTGGACATATTTTATCCTCACAACTCAATTGTAAGCTTCCTAGAAGTCCATGTTACACATAGTTAATATTCAATAAATATTTACTTATGGAAGGATTGTGGCCAAGGAGTCCCCATCGATTCTTGCGAGTAGGGGAATTAAAATAGGTAGCGTGTGGGTGAAACATAAGAACAGTTCTAACACTTTACCACTTGTACCTTCTGCCCCATCATACTGGTCCCGAGTGGTGGCAGACATTCCAATATTACCACTTGTACCTTCTGTCCCATCATACTGGTCCCGAGTGGTGGCAGACATTCCAATATTACCACTTGTTCCCTTCTGTCCCATCATACTGGTCCCGAGTGGTGGCAGACATTCCAATATTACCACTTGTTCCCTTCTGCCCCATCATACTGGTCCCGAGTGGTGGCAGACATTCCAATATTACCACTTGTTCCCTTCTGCCCCATCATACTGGTCCCGAGTGGTGGCAGACATTCCAATGTTCTTGAGAAGTACATAACACAAGTATACAGATGAGTACGGTAGAAACCAGGTTTGCCAACCTACTAAGCCTTTTCCTAGGTTCTGGGGGTACAACAGTAGTCCGATGACACTCCCACCAGCACATCATGACACACCTTCATCTGGTACACCTGGACCCCCATGTTTGTCTCACCTGCTCTTCACCATGCTTCTCTCCGAGTTGCCCTGGGGCTTGGCCCTTCACTACCTGGGACTCCAGGACCAGCGTCCATCTCTATATCACTGGTCCTCCACTCTGGTTGCATGGGCCCCACCCCCAGACACTAATGTTACTGGTCTAGGTGGGACCCAGACATAAGTGGTTTTGAAAGCCCCTCTTGTTTCTAACATGCAGCCGGTTAAGGCACACTGCATTATATGCCTCCACTTCTGCCCTGGTTAGGGGAACCCCACACTTCCTTTTATGGTCCTTGCCTTTGTTCTACAAAGGCTGAGAATAGAAACAGACTCTCCCAAAGGTGTGTGGGCAACTACAAGGAATGAGGATATAGAGGTAGCACAATTTAAATGAGATACAATATGATTTTCCTAATATTCAAGAGTAATGATAAGCTCTTCCCAGGAGATGCTCTCACAAGCACAGTCCAGTTCGTAAACATGCTTCTCAGTGTCAGGTCAGCCAACCCCATCTTCTGAAACACAGCCCTCCTCAACCCTTCAGTTTTTGACCCTCCACACACTTTACCACTAGGGGTTGGTCTCAGCCTTTCATGCAAACTTCCTGCTCATCAAGGCAATCACTGAGACACTATTGTTTCCAACATTGGATCTATTCCATCTGGAATAACCCCACGGGCGCTTTCAGCAAGTCACTCCAGGTGGTGGCAGCAACATATTCACCTCATTGGGACCCAGGGGAAACTTCAGCACCTATTACTCTTGAGATATTCTCAGTATCTTCCTCTCTCTCTCTCTCATCCACCCCCCTTTCTCTCTCCATTCCCCTCCCCCAAGAACATAGAATTATTCTCAGATACAGGAGACAGCACAGTTTGAATCCATAATAAAAGGAGAAATATTTTCCTAAGGCTACATAATCCATAAAGACTGTTGTCCCAGCCACCATGACAATCCTTGCATATTATCAACCAGAACAGCTGCAGCTCTTCTCTGCCACTTCCAGAACATGCCCAGGGGTCCAGGGGCCACCAGTGCATCAGAAACAACTGGCTGAACAAAAGCATGTGCCATTGAGAGTCACACTTATGTAGCCAGAGAACCCTGAAAACAGTGGTTTATCAATCCCAGCTACCTGGTAGAATCACTTGGGGAACTTTAAACGTTTATCCATGCCTGGACCTTACCCCAGATCAATTAGATGAGAAGCTCTTGAGAGGAGGCCCAGGCACAGGTGAGAATCACACTTGCAGCTGCTCTGAAAATAAAGTTTTCCTTACCTTGTGACAAAAAGGCCTCAGTAGGGCAGCTTACCTCTGCTCTCCATTAACAGATGACATTGATTTTTTGCCCCCCACAAAAAACAGAGCAATCCTCTGGAGGCAGGGTAAGAAGCAGGTATAGTTGTACTCCCAGATACACATGAGGATAAAGATGCAGTCCTGTGATGGGCTGAATTATGTCCCCCCCACCAAATTCATATGTTGAAGTCTTTATCCCAAGTACCTCAGAATGTGACTCTATGTGGAGAGAGGGTCTTTTAAAAGGCAATTAAGTTAAAATGTGGTCATTAGGGTGGGCCCTAATCCAATATGACTGGTAGACTTATAAGAAGAGGGAATTTGGACACAGACACATACAAAGGGAAGACCATGTGAAGCCACAGGGAGAAGATGGCCATGGGTAAGCCAAGGAGAGAGGTGTCAGAAGAAACCAACCTGCTGACACCTT
Source organism: Neophocaena asiaeorientalis asiaeorientalis (assembly GCF_003031525.2). Taxonomy (NCBI): domain Eukaryota; kingdom Metazoa; phylum Chordata; class Mammalia; order Artiodactyla; family Phocoenidae; genus Neophocaena; species Neophocaena asiaeorientalis. The sequence continues at coordinate 4,919,048 of NW_020173656.1, forward strand.
GATCTTGATGCCTCGTTATGAGAAAATAAATTTCTATTGCTTACATCCCCCAGTCTGTGGTACTTTGTTATGACAGCCCTTGCACATGAATACAAGCCCCTTTTTATCAAGGAGCTAGCAGCAAGAGTTTGAGACCCCAAGAAGACTCTCAGTGAGTTAATGGCAAGACTCCAATGTTGGCCCTGACTCCAGGAAGTTGTGGAGATTTTTTTCCAGACCTAAGAGCACATAGGTATCTCTTTTTCTGTCAGGAACACGTTAGTTGGAGTCTCACTACAGGCAAAAAAAAAAAAAAAAAAAAACCTGTTTCTAAAAGCCCCCAGGTCACTTACATCCCCAGGGGCCTAAGAACACTAACTCTGTCCCCAGAGGGCCTTCCAGCTCCCTCTGAGGACCTGGCTGTCCCTGGACCTTGATCTGATGGAGAACCACGTTCCCTGCCTGTCAGAGCCGTCCCTCTCGCTCTCAGAGTCAGTTTCCCATTCAGATTGTATTCTGAAGCTCCCTGTGTGGGGCGTGAAGTGCATGAATGCTCTCAAAGGAGAGTTTTTATCCCAGAGCCTGAAACTGTGACAAAGAGGGCATCTTCACCTGTGAATTAGCTTGATTTTTCCAGCTGCCACCGCTCACTTCTCCATTAGAAGACCCGGCCTCTACACAAATGACGTCTCTGAAAGCTGGAGCAAAATTTTCTAGCTAATAGCAGGCTTCATTTTTTTTTTTTTCCAACCAGGAAATGTCCTCTTTTAGCACGCAGCTTGAAAAATACCCTTCCAAAGAACTGAGTTGTCAGTATAAACGGCTAAATGAACCTTTATTAGAACTATAAAAAAAGGCTACTTAACATTTAATTGGACCATTCTTCATGCTTAAACACACTGTTAAAATCATGTCAATAGCTGAGTTAGAAACCACAGTAAAAGGCAAACATTTTATCTGCAAGCTCCATTTTATAGCCTGGTAAGATGAGATCACATCCATCTCTGTGTCTTTCAAGATGATAGATAGAAATTTGCCCAGGTACCTCTATGCCATTCAATTTTTCCTCTCAGATTTACTGAAATTAGCTAATGGAAAAGTCACTCTAACGAGATCATTCCACCAAGGCTGCTCCAAGCAGGATGGAGAGATGAACTCAAGTCCCCCACACCCCAATGTGGTTCCATTTCCACTTCCTTCCCTAATCCTAATGTTCATAGGGCTGTTTATTATCAACTAGTTTATAGATCTCTAGTTAGTATTTGCTCAGGGCTTATGTTGATCTCTCAATACATGCAATTTTCTGGTTTCATCTTTATCTTTAAGGATTAGATTGGATCGAGCTGCCTTGTAGTAATTTAGTTTTTATCTTATGCCTTACAGTTTTATGCTCTTGTAATAGCACTTGCTTCTCCTTTTTTATTTAATTAAATATATCTTCTTTCACAACTACAGCATTTTTGTTTTGAGTTTATTTATTTAACAGCTGGCAGGGTGCTGGTGCTTTGTAGAGGGAACCACACTGGGTATTTTTAGAAATTCAGAAGTTGGGGAATGCACCAGCTGAGAAGATGGAAGAAAAATCTGAACTTGGGAGATGAATGCTTAGAGATTAAACTTGGATTGCTTTGGTTGCATGATGGAGCGCCATAGATTAAGTCCTTAAAACAAAAACAAACAACAACAACAAAATAGCTTTAAAAGTTTGCTCAAGAAAAACACTCCAAGACTCTCTCTTTGCCCTTCTAGAGAACAGCTGGCTCTGTTCATTGGCTCAGCTGGTGCAGAATATAGGCATTGCTAACACCTGAGGGTTGCTTCCACCTCATCCAGACAGGGTGCTATGGATTTGTAAGGCTTTCCAGCCATCTCTGTCTCCACTGACCAGCTCCATTCAAGTCCTGTGCACAGAAAATTCGGATCCATATCCATACAAGTCATGTACAGGCGTGTGGGACCCTGGGGTCAGGCAAGGTTGTACGAACGTGAGCGATACCACCTTAAAATCTGTGTTCTCCAGGAATAACATCTGTGTGTCCAATAACCATATTATTCTGTTGAAAGTATGCCCACAGCAGTGTTTAGAATCCTGGGGATGGATTAACCATGCAGGAGCAGTAAACAAGGCTGGGAGTGGAAGGGGAATTACCGTGTGCTGAGGGCCTGCCACTGGCTAACCCTGTTGTTGATTAATTTCCTTACAACATCGCATTGACTACTCACCCAAAAAACAAAAACAAAAAAACCTATGAAGCACTGATAAAAGCTAGGAGGCCAGTGTATCCAGGTCCAAAAGTCTCTGGGGTAGAGAGTAAGGTAGGAACAGGTATAAAAAGACGAAAAGTGGAGGAAAAAAATCCATGCTTACCTATGCCAAGCCCAGACCAAAGGCCAATGTCTTCCTTCAGTGTCTTTCTAGGATCCTAGCATCCAATAGCCAATCCAGGGCTCTTCCTATAAATGCCTCAATGCATTTCCTTTCCTTGCTGACTATTATTGAAGCAAGAAAGTCAAGGACCCTTGTCTTTAGCCATTGATCCAAAAACCCAGATGCACCATTTGCGCTGAGTCAGGACAAGCAGAACTAGCCCCAGAAAGAACCTGGGAGGCATCAGGGCTGGTGGGTATGATGCTGGGAGCATTTGATGCTGGGAGCCCAGGTTTTCCCAGCCACAGTTCTGCCACTCACTCATCCTGTGGCTTAACTTGAGGCAATACCCCAGCCCATGCACTGCCAGACCTCAGGGACTGGCTTTTGTTTTGCTGAGTTTCCATATGACAAAGTCACTGAATCAGTCTCGCTCTAAGAGCCCAAAGGACATATAAGTGTCTGAGTACAGCCTATTGGTCAAGGAAATGCCCCCTGCCTCCAGGCATAATGAAGCCGTCACCTGAAGTTTTAGTAGCTGCAGAGAAGCTGCCATTAAACCAACTTTCATGTCCCAAACCTGGCCAGGTGCCACCATCTGCTACTAGAGTCTCTGCTGGAGCCCAGCATGAACACTGCATCTTAGAGCAGTCTGAGGAGGGGGCTGCTTTTGGATTTTTGCTCTCATAGTCTGAGGCTTTCAAGGGTGCTTTGCCTTCCAGATTTATTTCATCAAGTTGCTGTTAATTGTGTTTTCAATTAGTTATGTTTAAAACATCTTGAGATTTGGGCAACTGAAATTGCAGTGCATTAATAATTATTAAACAGAGGTTCTAATCAATTATTTATTGAATACATTTTTAATACTAATGCAGAATCCATTGTCACTGCCACCACGAGTTTGGCCATTAAGGAAAACGCTGACGAAAGAAAACTGAACCTCCAGGATCCTTAAATGAAGGCCTGTGGAGCAGAGCTTCCTGGAGGATTGGCAGCTGTTTCTCTTTCATGTCTGTTTAATCAAGGCTCTGTTGCCTAGAAACAGAGCGTTCCCACATAGTAGGTACTCAGCAAATGTTTGCGCAAGGAGCGAAAGAATGAATGAGTAAATAAATGAATTTAAGAGGCATTAAACTAGGAGAGACTCTTTAAGATCTAAGATCTTTTTCTATTTTAACCATTAACAAACACTTAGAGCATTCAGCTAGGCAATGAAGTATCCATGATGGATAAGACCGTAATCCCTTCCATCTCAGTCTGGCAGATCATCATAATACAAATTTAAATATAGTGATAATAAAATGTAGTAACCCAAAGTGGCACAGAAACCCACGTGAGGGGTGACTCTTGTAGAGCAGTCAAAGAAGGCTTCAGTAAAGAGGTGGTGTGAGGTCCTGCACGCTGATTTTTCCAGACGTAGAAATGAGGAAAAGATAATACAACAAGCATACTTACAGGTACAAGCAAAGACAAGGATGTGGGTGAATTCAAGATCATGAGGAGTCTGCTGGGGAAACAGGAAGTGAGGCTGGAAAGGAGGATGGAGGGAGAAAGTAAGCCACACTAAGAAGCTGGTTTTCACCTGCAGACAAACCCACAGGTGGGTGTTAAGCGAGGGACTCACTGGTCAGATTTGTATTTCAGAGCGAGCACACCAATTCACATTCTCCTGAATAAGCACTAAGCAGAGGCAGAGTGGCTAGAGTTGCAGGGTTGGATGAGGAGAAGGGGTGGGATGGAGAGTGAGCTAGTAGCCACAAGTGTGGAACTTAGACACCAGCTAGCTCTAGAAAAGGGTGAGCAAGGCAGCGGGGAGTCAGAGGTGACCCCAGTGTTTTGGCTGTAGTGCTTTTGAGGAAGGAGGTCTAGGTTGAGTGTATGTTGGTGGGGGGCGGAGGGGGCGCGGGGGGGATGGCAGATACCAGATACAACAAAAAGCTTCGGAAATGTTAACTTTGAGGTCTCTACAGGATATCCAGGTGGAAACCCAGCAAGCGATTGGGTATCTGGGTCTGGAGATCAGCAAAAGGTATGGGTTGAGCTCTAGATGGAGAATCACACAAGGTGGCAGTTCCAAGCATTTGTTCAGAATACACTATGCCCAGCACTTGGCTAGATAAACCTTTTGCTGTGGAGAGTCATTAAGAATGATTATCTATAGAATTTTTTAATAAAATGAATTAAACATAGGGAGAGTCTAATGTCTCTGTTTAGGACAAAGAAAAGAAATACAGCAAGAAAGCAAAGCAGTGAAAAGAAAAGGGATCTTTCTAGGATTCACACCAGTCTTAAACTCAACCCGAAACGAATGGATCAGTCAGTTAATATTACAAAGCACCACCTCTAAACCTTTAGGAATCCAGGGATGCAAAGGTGACATCATGCAACCCCCTCTCAGCCTCACCAAAATCCCTCAGAGGCTTTGAGCCTCACCTTCACCTGTCTGCCCCACCCACTTTCCAGAATCTTCTCTGACCACTGAAGACTAGAGGGCCTCTACATCTGAGCACCTTCAGCCCCATCAACCTCTGACCCTCTTTAGGCTCTGAGCACACATTAAACCTGTACAGTTAGGGCTCCTGGGAGGCCACAACTCCGCCCCACCCCACCACAGACTCCAGCAAGGCGCAGCACAGGACTGAACACGTAACATTTTGTTCTGGTAATTTCTGGTTCCCCAGCAACACTGCCAGCCCTACGGAACCTCCACTCTCCCACCTCCTGCCCCACCTCCAGGGTGGCTCTGCTTGGCCAACCACAGAGATAAGCTCATATTAGATGTTTAGGGAGGACCTGGGTATAATGGCCCATTGGATCTATGTCATCACACTTCCTCAGGCAACTTCCAGCACCAGCAGGACTCTGAGCTCCTGGCTCATGCAAACTTGCCAGCTGGAGGGAAGGGAGAAGGAGGGGAGATGGGTTAGATTCAGTAACCCTCTGCCTCCCCCTCTCACTGACATTCCTGGAAATATTTTAGAATCCCTCAGAACCAACACCCAAAGGATATAAAGACACAATGCCTGAGACAGGGAAAGTGCAAATGAGAGGCATGACATCAAAAGAGGAGAAGTGGCCAACCCACCCTCAGATGAGGTGTGTCCAGGCCAGCAGACTCAGAAGTAAGGTCTGTAAGAAGTGCCAGAGGCAAGGGCATGAAAACGGTACCCGTGCAGGACGTGCAGCAGTAGGAAGTGAGCCAAGCTCGGAAGCCATCCCCGTCCTTCCAGGCAAAATCCCCTACTCTTTCCTTTGTCTTCTCACACTGTTTTATCTTTCTACTTATTTCCCTACCTCCTTACTAGATATGCGCTCCTTGAGGTGAGGAACCGGAATTTCTCACTTTTGTATTCTCTACAATGTCTAGCAACGGCCTGGCACATTGTAGACCCTCAAAAAATTGTTGATGCCTAAACGAATAAATGAACCCTATTTTTAAGAAAATTTATTTACTATGAAATAGTTGAGGATTTCATAAATGACCTTCAATTCCTTCTAACCCATCATCAAGTTGGCAAGAAAATATAAAACAAGACAGTGTCAAACTCTACTACTGAACACTATGATGTGACTTTCTGAATACGTCCTATGTATCTGAGAACAACAGAAAGAGCAGAGGGGAGGAGTCGAAGGCCATTACGTGACTGTATGGTTTCTAACTGTGTCTGCTATCTGGGTCAGTGTCTTCCAGGAGGGACTGAAGATCCATTAATAACAGTTGGATTTTAGAGGAATTCTTTTTAAAGGAAAATGTTGTGCCTTGCAAATATTCTGTGTCCTCAGGGAAAAGAAAGCCAAGGAAAGAAAAACTGCAGCCAGCCCACTCAGGAAGAATTGGGTTGGGCCCAGGAAATCAAAATGAGAATGAATTTAGCATTGGTGTTGCTAGAACTAATTATCAGGAAGATTCTTTATATATATTTTTTAAGAGCAGGAAGGAGGAAGGAGCAGTACGCTTCATTAAAATTATAGCCAATAAACAGCAGGAATGGAATATTCCCTTTTTAGCTCTTGGATGTAATATCGTCATGCTATTGAGATAGGCAGACCACTGTCATACTTGACATATAAATCCAATGGCTTTTTCAATAACAATGACAACAACATAAGCAATAATAGAACATGTTATGATCTCAAAGCTTACATGATCGAATTGACTACACGACAACCTTCCAAATACAGCTACTACTGTCCCTGTCCACAGGGACAGAGATATTGAGAGCCCCCAAGTTAACCAGTGGTAGATCTGGGACTCAAATGCATGTCTTCTGACTTCATGCCTGTGCTTTTTCTTCTCTGTGTGGCTTGGAGAACTTCCTGATGGCAAATTCCCTGTAGGTCTAGGAAATGGTGGTGCTTCTCATTCCCACACGAGAGCTACAATGACTGAGGTCCCAGCTTACACAGAAAACTAGAGCCACAGAAGCCCTGCAGTCTTGTCCACCCAGTAGGGACTTGACTCTCATAATTAGTAGCACGACACAGCCACTTTTCCCAGACATAGATTCATGATGGAGCTGGCCCCACTTAGAAGCCTCAAAGAGGTTTAGTCTCAAACAGGGCTGCCTGATGGCCCCATCAGAGGGCGGTTCATAGTTGGAACTCAAAAATCACAGACAGAAAGACACTTTTGAAATCAGGAAACCTACAAGGGGCAGCAGCTTCAATGGCTTGTCCTTAGATTATACCTCCAACCCTGCGACCCCTTGTTCTCCTAGCCTCTCGCTTCACTAGCACTCTTACTGTGAAGTAGGAATGAAAACAGTTCACTCACAGGCTTGTTGTGAGTACACACTAGAAAAAAAGAGCACGAACAAGCTCTTGGTAATATAGCCCACCCTATCTTAGGAAGAGAAGCCTGGAGATTGGCCCAATCAGCCTCTTCCCTCCTTACTGCTGACCTTGGACCCAAGGACCAAGTAAGAGGGAAGGCAGGGAACAAGGACTCAGTGTATTGGTCAAGATTCTCCAGAGAAACAGAACCAATAGGATAGAGAGAGAGAGAGACAGCAGTGGAGACTTACTATAGGAATTGGATCAGGTGGTTACAGAGGCTGAGAAGCCCCACAATCTGTCTTCTGCAAGACGGAAAATCAGGAAAGCCAGTGTTATAATAAGTCCAAGGCCAAAGGCCTGAGAACCGGGAGCTCCAATGTCTGAGGGTGGGAGAAGATACAAGTCCCAACTCAAAAAAACGGGGGGAGAGAATTCGCCCTCTGTTTGCCTGTTCGTTCTATCTGGATCCCAGTAGATTGGATTGATGACGAGTGAGTGTGAATCTTCTTTACTCAGTCTATAGAATCTAATGCTAATCGCTTTCAGAAACATTCTCACAAACAAACCCAGAAACAATGTTTTACCAGCCAGCTGGGCATCCCTTAAGCGAATCAAGTTGACACATAAACTTAACCATCCCATTCAGGATACCCTCCAGCCTCAAAACAAAGGTCCAGCCAGGACCTTTGGTTTCTGGAACAGGGAAGCACACCTGCTCGTCGGTGCTGATTGCATTGTGTTCCAGGGCTAATTGTGCCCCCCTTGCCCTATGCAGACAATAAAAGTGTGTCTTAAATGAAAACCCATCTCATTTCCCCTGACAATACTAAACCTCCTAATTTCTTTCCCTCCTCTGCAGTTAGTAACTTAAGTCTGCTTGGAGCTAAATGGCCCAGTTAATACAGCCTGGCTGGGAACATGGCTGACTCAAAGCACCATCCTGCACTCACTGGGGAAGGGCTCTCACAGCAAAGGGGCTCGTACATATGCCGTCATTTTCTATTCCATTCCAAGCTTAAGTTTCTAGGTCAAGAACTCAAGAGGCTGGAGGGTTCTGGATCCCCCAAAGGGAGCCAACATCACCTAATTCTGACCTCACCAGTCACACAGTTCATCCCCCCCCAGGCCTGGATGGATGAGCAAAAGGTTTATCTTGGTTATTAAAGGTACAATGATTTCTCTTTTAGAGAAATACACTGAGATATTTATATAGAGGAAATGATGTGATTTACAAGATTTCCTTCAGAATAATCGGGGAGGGGGTTGGTGAGCCTAGTGTGTGGATGGGGCAGTCTCGGCTTGAGTGACCCACCACGGGGACCAGGTGATGAGTACATGGGGGTTCCCTAAAAGAGTCTGTCTGCTTTTCTTTTCTTTCTTTTTTTTTTTGTGGTACGCGGGCCTCTCACTACTGCGGCCTCTCCTGCTATGGAGTACAGGCTCCGGACTCGCAGGCTCAGCGGCCATAGCTCACGGGCCCAGCAGCTCCGCGGCATGTGGGATCTTCCCAGACCAGGGCACGAACCCGTGTCCCCTGCAGCGGCAGGCAGACTCTCAACCACTGCGCCACCAGGGAAGCCCTGTCTGCCTTTTATGCTCACAATTTTCCATAATAAACTCCATTTTTTTTGGATAGCATGGTTGAAACCTGAAATGCTGAAGAGTCCTAAAAAGCCACATTTTAAGTAAATAAAATTTCAAGATGCATTTGGTACCTCTCTAACTCAGATTGTTTATTATTTATTCCTTAACTTGGTTTTTACTTCTAGGGTTCATCAGAGGACTTCCTCTTAATTTATCCTAAATCTTTATTTCAAAAACAGTCTCTCTAAGATAACAGCTCCCAAACTGCATGCTGAGGTGACATCAAAAGCCTTTTTTGTGGCTTCCCTGGTGGCGCAGTGGTTAAGAAGCTGCCTGCCAATGAAGGGGACATGGGTTCGAGCCCTGGTCCGGGAAGATCCCACATGCCACGGAGCAACTAAGCCCATGAGCCACAACTACTGAGCCTGCGCTCTAGAGCCCATGCTCTACAACAAGAGAAGCCATCGCAATGAGAAGCCCATGCACAGCAATGAAGACCCAATGCAGCCAAAAATAAATAAATAAATTTTCTTTTAAAAAAGACTTTTTTGGCATCTTGTCCACAGCCTTCTTCCACCTTAGCCACGAGCAGATTGTCTTCCTCATAGGACAAGTCAGAAAAGGGAAGGACCCTACCATTTCCCCCATTTCCTTTCACCTGCCTGTCCTGCCCCTTTGTGCTCAGGCAAAGACAGAAAAGGAGAGAAGAGGAGATCACAGTCGTATTGGTGGCTCAGATCCCCTTTGGAAAATGTTCTAATTGACTGGAAAAACATAAGAATCTTCTTCTCCATCGACCCATACCCATGTATCAACCACTGCTTGGACCCTGGGGCTGTGTCTCAGTACTTCTGTTTACCAGCTTACAATATACCCAAATTATAAGCTTGCACCTTAGAGGAAGGAGCCTTTTCAGACGGGCTAGTGCAGCAAACCCAGTTCTGTTAAATCACAGAAAAGCCCCTGCTGCCTCGCTCATCATTTTTCTCTCTAAACCCATCAGATCCCTACCCCACATCTACACTGTCTTGCTACTTTTCCCTTCTCACTCTATCACTTTCCAGCCATGAAAATGTCACCTTCTATCTAGACCACCCCATTCCAACAAAGATGACATTTAAAAAACTGGTTTCTATACAAATTAATTGGGATTTTAGTCAGAGAAATGAGTACATGTGTATGCTTACAATCCACATTGCCTTGGGAGACCCTGACTACAGTTTCTACCCAATTATTATCAAGACCAGCTCCGACAACCCCTCTGCCCAGCCACAGGACACCCCATCCCCTGATGGCACCCTGAGCACGGTGAGCTAGGACAGCCCAGGAGCAGCTACGTGAAACAGACCTCATGCCTTACCCCTCTCTCCCCTTGTCTCACTGGGAGTGAGAATTGGCTTTCTAAAGAAGTGTGCAATGGGGGACATTGCCAGCCCAGTGCCCTGTGTGCTCCAAACCCAGAAGCAAACAAGTGTAGAGATGGAGTATTTTTGAAAGAACGAAAGAAGCGGTACCCATCCAGGGATAAAGTACTCGATTCCCCTGGCGGATCTCTCCTCCTCCTTCCTGCTTTCATGTTGCCTACCACCTGGTTAATTGATCAAAGTATCAAATGGAGAAGCCAGGACAGAAGATGGAGCTGGAATCAGGTAGGATATAGTTGCTGGAAAAATGGGGTGCCTCCTGTCCACAAGCAGAGCCTGGGCTGCTATTTGGTGGACGATTCACACACCCTGATCTCCCAGTCAGGAAACAGCTTCCCGATATTTCTTCCAAACATATTTTTTCACCATATTTAACATCCACCTGGCACAATGACAGGTTCGGATAAACAGGAAGAAACATGACTGGACAATCGCGGTCCCATTGGGTCTACCTCCTTGGGGATATAGCCCCCAAGATTCAACCACTCTAATTTAGCAACAACTTTTGTCTTAGATTCTCACTAATTGCCAAATCTTTAGAACACAGGCCTGGATGTCAGTGAACAGGAAATAATCATCCTCCCAGTAACTCTGGGTTACTATCCAGGAAGTAGTTATATGCTATTGAGAATCCTGAATACGCCTTGGCGACCGCCATGCCAGAGGAAGCCCTTCGCTCCCGCTGAAGGAGCCAGATCACTTCCCAGGCTAAGCTGCAGCCACCACTGTGAGTATCCCCATGGTTCTCTCACTGTGCACTAAACCAGCTTCCTTTGCAGCAGGCAAAAGTATTCATCCCCTTCAGACAATATGAAGCCACTCCAGTCTGCTGGTCTGTGGGGATGGGGACATGTAAACAATATACTAGGTGACCCTTCCTACACTTACTAAAGAAAGTGAGGCTGGCATCACTACAAGAAACAGCCAACTAGTGCATCTGAGACATAACTTGAGATCACCTCCTACTCCTAAGGGAGCAGGAGGTTGGACTTTTTTCCCCTGATTTCTTTTTTTTTGTGTGTGTGTGTGTTACGCGGGCCTCTCACTGTTGTGGCCTCTCCCATTGCGGAGCACAGGATCCGGACACACAGGCTCAGCGGCCATGGCTCACGGGCCCAGCCGCTCCACGGCATGTGGGATCCTCCCGGACCGGGGCACGAACCCGTGTCCCCTGCATCGGCAGGCGGACTCTCAACCACTGTGCCACCAGGGAAGCCCTCCCCTGATTTTTTAATGCTACGGCAGCTGAGATTCAAAAACTTAAAGCATTTTAAGGACTTTAAAAATAGTAGGCATTCAATAAATATTTAGTTAACAAATGAAAATAAGACAATCAGATAGATACATCAGACTCCACCCTCTTCTTTCTTCTCCTCTGCTCTAAGGTAAGATGTAAGGTAAGATTACTAAGAAATTTTTTTATCGTAGTGATTTCATCTGATCCCAAGAGAGGTCCTACTTGTTTCTGAAAACTGTCTAAAGTGTGTTCAGGTTAAATCATACACAGGACTTCCCCATTCTCAATGCTACTGGCTGGAGGCACCTCCTCAAAATTAGGATCCTAAGTTCCTGGTGGGGATGAGTCCTTTCGTGTTCACTTTCTTCTAACTAAGCATCCAGCCAGCTGCAAAGGCAAGTTTTCTGCATATTTCTCCCACCTAATGGAACTGGGTTTAATAGAGAACAGACTGCTGGCAGCCACACCTGTTGTACTCAGATAGGCGAATCAGAGGCAGTGCCTTGTAGGTGTAGGTCCCTGAGTTACTAAATTATTAAATTGGGCACTGATTCCAACTTAGCCCCAGCCTCACCAAGGCCTTCCACTGTGGTACAGAGGAGTGACACAAGAGAAGGGAAATCTGGACATTTCTGATGATCAGGATCTAAGTGTCATTTTGTGTGTCTTAGCAAGACAGCTGGAATGTCACCTCAAATGTCACACAGTGTTCCTACATTTTTCAAGGAGCACTTCCATCATGTTATTAGATCCTTACAAGCACTCTGTGAGGAGGGTGGGGAAGGGATTAGTACTCTCACTGTGTACAGGGAGATCCTGCATCATTCAGCATCATTCAAGAAGTCACCGGAAGTCAGACACGAATCACTGACAGAGTTGGGTCCAGAACTTGGGGTGGCCTCCACCTCTCCCTTCTGGTGATCACTGTCACTCACTGTCACTGTTCCTGGCGCTCAGTACACTCCTCTGGGCCACGTATACACTGAGAGATCAGCGAGGTATCTGCCTTGGCCTCTTTCCCAACTTTTCTCTTTTTACCATCCTTCTCCCTGACCTGGTGTAGCGCTCACAGGAATGAGGCCAGGTCTGCGAGCATCAGCCCTTCCCTGACCTGTCTGGGGAGAGCGCCACATGACATATTCCTAGATTAATTTGAGGTGAATTACCTTCATTGAGTGCCCCACTCATAAACACAGTATGTTTTTTTCCTTTTTAAAAGTCTTCTTGGGCTTCCCTGGTGGCGCAGTGGTTGAGAGTCTGCCTGCCGATGCAGGGGACACAGGTTCGTGCCCCGGTCCGGGAAGATCCCACATGCCGCGGAGTGGCTGGGCCCGTGAGCCATGGCCGCTGAGCCTGCGCGCCCGGAGCGTGTGCTCCGCAACAGGGAGAGGCCGCAGCAGTGAGAGGCCCATGTACCGCAAAAAAAAAAAAAAAAAAAAGTCTTCTTAAATGTCCTTTAATAGAATATTTTCCATTTGTGTTTTATACATTCTTCATTAGATTAATCCTTATATATCCTGCAGCATTTTATTGATATCATGAATGGTATTTTGTACTCTATTATGTCTTCAATTTTGTTACTTCTGATATAGAAAGACTCTATATATTTTTATGTCATCTTGTTTCATAACTACACTCTCTTACTGGTCCTAGTGGTTTGTTGATTCTGATGGTTTTTATAAGAAGACAGTAACAGTTTTATATCTTCCCTTTTAATCAAAGTGGGTGTGTGTCTTTGTGTTTGTGTGTCTTTTGTGTGTTACTTCATTGACCAGAACCTCCATAAATCTGTGGACTATAGTGATTTTAGTAATTTAAGTCATTTCTTTCTTTATTGTCTTGGTCAGTTTAGCTAAAGATTTGTCAATTTTGTTGGTATTTTCAAAGAAACAACTTTTGCTTTTGTTTATATTCTCTATCATTTTCTATATTTCATTAATTTCTTTTATTTTTAATTAATTTATTTAATTTATTTTTGGCTGCGTGGGGTCTTCATTGCTGCAGGTGGGTCTTCTCTAGCTGTGGCGAGCGGGGACTAGTCTTTGTTGCGGTGCACGGGCTTCTCATTGTGGTGGCTTCTGTTGTTGTGAAGCACGGTCTCTAGGCACATGGGCTTCAGCAGTTGTGGCACTCAGGCTCTACAGCGTAGGCTCAGTAGTTGTGGTGCACGGGCTTAGTTGCACCACAGCATGTGGGATCTTCCTGGACGAGGGCTCGTACCAGTGTCTCCTGCATTGGCAGGCAGATTCCTAACCATTGCGCCACCAGGGAAGTCCCTATTTCATTAATTTCTGCTCATATCTTTGTTTTCTTCCTTCTGTTGGCTTTAGGTTTATTGTGCTATTTTTTTCAGTGTCTTAAGATGAAAGATGAGGTTATTGGTTTAAGATCTTTCTTCATTTTTTATTCATATAGGCATTCAAAGCTATAGATTTTCCTCTAAGCACTGCTGTAAGTTTTGGTATGTGTGCCTTTATTTTCATTCATCTCAGTCTATTTTCTAAGTTTTCTTCAGTTTCTTCTTTGATCCACTGATCGTTTAGGAGTGAGTTGTTTAATACCCATATGTTTGTGAGTTTTCATTGTTTTGTTATTGATCTGTAATTTCATTCTACTATGATCAGAGAGTACACTTTGTATGATTCTAATTCTCCTATATTTATCAAAGCTTTTTTCATGGCCTACCATATCCATGTGCACTTGAGAAGAGTGTAATTTGGCTCGTATTTTTTCTATAGATATCTATTAGGTCAATTTGGTTTACAGTGTTGTTCAAGTCTTCTATTTCCTTGTTAATCTTCTGCCTAGATGTTCTATCCATTATTGAAAGTAGAGTATTAAGATTTCCAGCTATTAGTTTTGGGTTGTCTATTTCTCCCTGCATTTCTAACAGTCTGTGCTTTATGCATTCGTGGGCTCTGTTTGTTAGGTACATATATGTTAATTGTTATATCATCATGATAAACTGATACTTTTATGATTATAAAATGTCCCTCTTTATCTCTATTAACATTTTTTTTGCCTTTTATTTTGTCTGATATTAGTGAGAGCCATTCCAGGTTTTCTATACATGATTTGTGTGATATATCTTTGTCCATTCTCTACTTTTATTCTATTTGTATGTTTGAATTTCAAATGTATCTCCTATAGACAGCCTATAGCTGGATCACAATTTTTTTTAATCCGGTCTGAAAATCTTTGTACTTTGGTCAGATTGTTTAATCTATTCACATTTAATGCTATTATTATTATATTTGAATTTATGGTTGCCATTTAACTTTTTGTCGTCTATATGTCTCACATCTTTTTTGTTCCTTTATTCTTCCTTTACTGCTTCCTTTTGCATAAAGCAAACATTTTCCAAAGTAACATTTTAATCCCTTTAATAATTCTTTCATCATTTTTAGAAGATATTTTCTTAGTGAAAGCTCTAGGGCTTACCATATACATATAAATTGATCAGAAAATAAATCTATTTCAGATTTACACCAATTTAATTACAGTGAGACATAGCAATGTTACTCCTATATAAACCTGTACCTTTTCCTCTCCTGTTGTGCTGTTATTGGTATACATATCACATGCAGATAAGCTACAAACCCAAAATACATTGTCATATCCAGCACTTTGAATATCCCACTGCTTTCTGGCCTCCATTGTTTCCAATGAAAAATTAGTTCACAATATTATTGAGGTCTCCTTATATATTATGAGTCACCTTCTCTTGTTGCTTTCAAGATTATTTTTTCTTTCAGCTTTTTTACTGTGATATGCCTGGGTGTAAATTCCTTTGTGGTCATCATATTTGGAATTTGTTGAGCTTCTTGGTTGTGTAGGTTAATGGTTTTCATCAAATTTAGAAAGTTTTCAGCCATGATTTCTTCAAATATATTTTTTGCTCTTTTTTCTCCTCTCTCTCTAGTACTTTCATTACACATATGTGTCCCATATTTCTCTGAGTCTGTTCATTTTTCTTCATTTTTTTCTCTGTCATTCAGATTGCATAGTCTCTAAATGATATACTTTTTTTTTTTTTTTTCCGGTACGCGGGCCTCTCACTGTTGTGGCCTCTCCCTTTGCGGAGCACAGGCTCCGGACGTGCAGGCTCAGCAGCCATGGCTCACGCTCCGTGGCATATGGGATCCTCCCAGACCAGGGCACGAACCCGTGTCCACTGCATCGGCAGGCGGACTCTCAACCACTGCGCCACCAGGGAAGCCCTAAATGATATACTTTTAAGTTCACTGATTCTTTCATCTGCCACCTCAAATCTACAGTTAAGCCCCTCTAGTAAAATTTTAATTTCAGTTATTGTACTTTTCACCTTCTTCATTTCCATTTGGTTCTTTTTTATCTATATCATTTCTAACTCTTCATTATTTTTCTCTATTTTATGAGACACAGTCATTGCACCTCCTTTCCACTCTTTACTTCTCTGACTGTAGTTTCCTATAGTTCCTTGAGTATATTTATAATACTGGCAGGCCTCATTTCATTGCACTTCTTTTTATTACACTTTGCAGATACTGCATTTTTTACAAATGGAAGGTTTGTGTCAACTCTGCATCAAGCAAGTCTATCAGCACCATTTCTTGACAGCATTTGCTCACTTCATGTCTCTGTGTCACATTCTGGTAATTCTCACAATATTTCTTTTTCATTATTATTTTCATTATTAATATTAATAACTTTAAAATCATTGTTATATTTGTTATAGTGATCTGATCTGTGATCAGTGATCTTTGTTACTATGGTAATTGTTTTGGCATATTTTAGCAATAAAGTATTTTTCAATTAAAATATGTACGCTTTTTGGACATAATGCTATTGCATACTAAACAGACTGTAGTGTAGTGTAAACATAACTTTTATATGCATTGGGAAACCAAAAAGTTTGTGTGAATCACTTTGAGGTGATATATGCTTTATTGCAGTGGTCTGGAACCAAACCTGCAATATCTCTGAGGTATGCCTCTAGTTGCTTTAAAGTCTTTGTCTGCTAAATCTGACATTTGGGTCCTTGACAGGCAGTTTCTGTGGCCTGCTTTTTTCCATCTAGGTCACCTTCTTCTATTTCTTTGCATGTCTTATAATTATTGAAAACTGGACATTTTAAATAATGCACCCCTGTATGTTGATCCCTTTCTCTGGGGCTTGTTGTTGTTTGCTATTTGTTTGGTGAGTTGGCTGAATTATTTTAGTCATTTATTTCTCCCTAGGAAAGCAGCCTCTGGTATCACTGCTCAGAGGGTTCAGCCTTGGGCATGCATACTGTCACTCTGGGATGGCAGTGATTTTATTAGTGATTTTTTGTCTCTTTTGCTGATCTCTGTTGTCTGCCTCCATTGACATCATGCCCAGCTATTAGCCTCCACTAATTGCTCGCTGATTATTCTATTATTTTGACAATGCTCTGGGGCATAAATTGCTCCACAGTCTGCTACGATTAAATGTGGGTCCCTCTGCAGCGGTAATCTTTGAGGCCAGTCTTGGAGGTTTGTGTTAACCCCAAGAGGGTTCTTCTTAACTGTCTCTTTCCATAATTCCCTCTGGTAAGTTGCTATATGGTCTAAGGTTTAGCTTGTTAGTCACATGGAACTACAAGTTTCCTCTTAATTGCTTGTCACTAAAATCTCCATTGTTTTTAAGAACACTCCTAGGTTTGAACTTCCTCACACCATTGTACAAACAAAGTTAGCTCTCTTGGGGAGAGCTTCAGAGCTCTTTATTCTTATGGCCTGCCTCTCCTCTTGAGCAACAAATCTGCACCACTGCTCCACAGCTGGGGTCAGGGACAGTGGCCTACTTCTCTGAGTCACACCCCTGCTCCATGACCTTCATTACTGTCACCTGGGCTGGGGTAGCAGCCTCCAGTCTTTGCAGCTTGCATTTCCTGGAATGGAGCCTTTGCCTTAAAACCAAGCTAGGGTGAGGTGACTAGGGTGCTCTATCTCTGGCCTTCCATGTGTGAAGTAGATTTTCCACCCTACAAGTGCAAACTGGCTAGAGGAAGAAAGCCCCATACTTCTCAGTCACTCTTGCCAGGAATAGAGCCTCTGCAACACAGGATGGGAGTGGGGGCAGGATGAGAAGTGCTGGTTGCCTGCCCCTCTCTAGGAGACACCACAGCCCTCATCTGGGGTCTGGGTGAAGATGGAGCCCTGTGCTCCTGGTTGCATTTGCCTGGAGTGGATGTCCACCACTGTGAGCTGGGAGAGGGGAAGGGAGGAGTAAACTGTGGCACAGATGCCACACAATATTACTGTTCTTACTGAGATTTAGTAAACTGTCTTGAATAAATATTTCATTTGCTGTATGCCCTGAAGACAGTTTCCAGAGACTTTGAACAGAGAGGGTCCATGGAGTGCCCCACACCACCACTGCAGAAATCATGTCTCCACAAGTCATTCTGGGGTTCCTAGAAGTGTGTGGGTAATGTGCACTGTGAGATACTGGTGGCAACTTGGATCATGGGCCACTGAGAATGGAGATAAGAAGAAGAAAAGGTAAACAATGGAGAGTGTTGGGGAAGAGAGAAACAAAGAGAAAAGGTGGAGGAGATGTCTATCTAATCATAAGTTTGAACATATTGCAAAAACAAATAAAAATTAATCTGGCTTCAGTCAGTGGCAACTTTGGACACAACTTTGAGGTGTGCATACGTGGTCTCTGGCAGCTCTACCTTCCATCCATGAACTTCTCCTCATCCCTGGTAGCCTCTGGGTGAGGGGACTTGTACTCTAGACTTTTCTCTCCCTCATCTGGTCCCTCTTCAGCTCTGTGTTTAAGTTCGAAAGGAAGTTGCCAGCCCTTAATTCACACTAAAGAAGGTATCACTTGCTGGGCACTGCTTAATGTGAGATATTGCTTTTGGAATTTGCCTTTTAACAGTGAAAATCCTACTCATCCCAAAGGCATAATCTTCTAATTGAGAAACTTAAGGACTCATCACTGGATCAGCCCAGGAGATATTAGGTTAGAGAGAAAGAGGTTCTTCTAGAACATTGACAAAGGCAGTTTCACACATTCCTGAGGCTTCTTGGGCCAGACATTCTAGCTGTGGAATTTCTATCATGTCTACCAATCTGAGGAAGCACACTTTCTCAGTAAGCACAGCTGCTCCCCATTTGGTTAATGATAGCCCATTTCAAATTTGGTATACGCAAACAAAAGAGCCACCAGGCCCAGCTCTATATAGTTTGCCCAGAAAGGCCTCTGTGCCTCAGGCTGCCGCATGGTCTCTGGTAGAGACAGAAGTGTCTGTGTTGTATCTGGCGCATCAAGGCTGGACTGTGTCAGGTGAGTGCCAGGTATAGACACTGGGTTATACTGTGATCTACCAGCATTTGGTAGCAGACAAGCCAGTGAAGGGATTGCAGAAAGATTCCAAGTGTTGGGCTAGCAGCAATGACAAAGCAGGAGTTTCTAAGGACAGTAGATTCCCAAATCTACACATAAAGAAACTGGTCCCCAGAGAGGGCACCAGGCCCAAAGTCATACACTTAGTAAATATAAAAAAATGTTAGAATTCAAGTTTTGATATTTTGATTCCAAAGTACATGCTTTTTTACAGACTATTTTAGTTCACGTGATTGTTTAGGTCAGCAAAGATGTCCTTTATGGAGTTTCTCAACTCACAATGCATGTGCCTTTAAATAAGGCCATCCCTGAGAATGAAAAGTGGTCCTATGGTGCCCTACTAAACTTCGCCAGGCTGAGGTTTGCTCCAACCATTCCCTGATCTAAACTCCCCTGTCCATGGTGCTGAATTTGAAGACCCACATAGTTGGCATAAAGGAAAAGCAAAGTAACCTGAATCTGAATTGTAAAGGATCTTGGATATTACTCTGAGGCTGGCCATTGAAAATCAGTAAAGGCTTTTTCAAACCCTCTGCTTTAGCCTACGAATTTCTCCTCTTTTCCAAAATCTTCAAGTTGAACTGGATAAAATAAGTGAGGCTTTCAATTAACAAGAACTGTTCAAACCAATATCTTTTCAGTTCTATAATTCCAAAGATTCCATTATCTGGGAATAAATTGATGAAAAGAGAGAATTAGAAGGTCTATTTCATAAACATCAACCCAGATCTAACCAGAGTTCAAATAAAAACAATCAGAGACTAGAAACCATCGAGTGGGTCTCAAGCCACAGCACTGAGCTAATGCAGGGTGCTGAGGCTGGTACTGAGAACAAAGGCTGAAGATAGAGTATGTCTTTATATCTGGTGCAGAATTGATTTTCAAGCCATAAAAATGTTAGTTAAGGAACAGTGACATGAACTAGGGCAGGGTGGGGGGAAAAAGCTGGAAAACAGCAAGTGCAATTTCAGGCTTATGAGAAATGGAATTAAAGTTAAGAGAAGGAAGGCAATCTATTGTTGTCCAGGAACTGGCAAACAGCACAGCCACTGCATCATTATAGTGGCAACGACCTGCTGTGTACATTTCTCTCTGAGCTGTCTGACCTAGGAGCTGAGTGATTTATCTACTTTCCACAGTTTCAGCTGGGCCAGGCCAAGAGGATAACTTGGAGAAAGGGGTGGTAGTGGGGGTGTTGACACTCAAGCACCAAGCCAATGAACTCCATATGTCTTGTGTTAGAGAGCATGACCATAAATCAACCAATATCACACATTTATTTCACACCTACTATAAACAAATCTTTGTGCTAGAAAGATGCTGGTCATACAGAGATTGAAAAGGGCAGAGTCATTGGCCTTGGAGAGCTTAGAATCTAGTGGGAAAGATTAAGCATGCAGAAACCAAATTAGTAATATATGTTAGATTATGACTAGAGACAACAGAAGCTGTCAGAATACAGAGGAGAACTGTTAACTTTCATATCATGGAAGGCTTCTGAGAGGAGATAGGACCTGAATCAAATTTAAAGAGCAGGTAGAATTTGCACAGGCAGGAAAAAAATGGGGGTCAGCACTTAAGGACAAAGCAATTAGCAAAGCTGCAGAGGCAGGAATGAGTCAATTATGTTTTGAGAAAGGTAACCCTGCCCATCCGAAGCCAAATTCATGATCTAGATACAAGAGAGACAGTACCCAAAGTCTCCACATCAAGGGAGAGATTTGAGGCAGTAGTTGAGGCAGTTGAATACTCAAGGCTCTGTGTACATCAATACTGGACTGAACCACTTTGCCAAAAATTGAATGACGTCTCGTGTGAAAATTAAATTTCTACAACGCTGGCTACAGTAGGATATGCTGCTAAGGTACAAGAAACATCAGGGCCAAGCAGTCTTTCACCCCATGACTCTCCCAAAAAGTTATCTGTGAAGTTAACCAGGATAATGTTTCTTCTTCAAGCTAGTGTGCTCTCATCCTGGTAAATAAGAAAATCCAATGGTGAGGGTTAATTCTGGCAGGAAGAATAGAGAGTCCATAAGAGTCTTTAGAAGTTAGACAAATAACATTTTGTTCAAGTGTCTTGTATTCAATGACCTCATTGCCGACTTGCAACACCAGTTAAGCACATCACATCCTCATTACAAGTTAGTCTACCCCATAGAGCAGCCACCACAGCACAACAATTTGCTGTCAGAAAACAGATTAGAGGGAGGAAGGAAAGCTGAGGAATCCTCAAGGTACAAGGGAGAAAACATCTTATTTCTTATTCTATACGTATTTCTAAAATATATCTAATTTTTAATTCTAGCTCATAGAAGGATAGAAGGAAAGAAAGTCCAGATGAAAATGAAGATGCCAAATCTCAGAGATAGTGGTTTTAAAATAATAGTCTTGTTTGTGTTACAACAAAGGGGCCTTGGGTATGTCGGGGAGAGGCAGGAGTAAATGTGTACTTTGGTGTTGCAAACAAACCTGCTCCAGAGGACTCATCCTGAGGAAAGATCAAAGCTGTATGTCTTTAGGCAGAGGGAACTCAAACAAACAAAAGCAAATGAAAAGATATCTAGCAATTTGGTGTTATTCAACTAATGGAAATTCTAGAGAAAAAATACAAACTTCATTCAGAGAGAGGAGTTCACCTGAGACCTGACCACACTGTACCACTGAGAACATGCTCGAGAACATGCTCAGTGGTCTCCCAATCACCAACTTCTGAGCATTCACATGTATCAAGCATTCATGTAAGTCATCTCTCTTGATGAGTTCAACTCTGAGACTCCCTGATCCCTTGACTTCTGCTTCCAGCACCTTCTTGGATCTCCTTCAATGTTTCCTAGCAATCGAATTCAGTCTCCTTTTCTGGACACTCTCCCTCCTCTCCCCTCCAGATTGAAGGTGTTCCCCCCTGAAATTCAGCTCTCTCTTTACTCCTTTCCCATATTAAACTCAATCCAAGGGAGAGAAAGGCAGAAGGCTTAGAATTTAATCTTAGGGACCTCCAATGATTAGCTTGGCAATGTTGGGCAATGTACTTAGCCATCCTCAATTGGTTTCCTTACCAATAAAACACAGATAATATTATCTTTTCAGCTTATGTTAGTTGACTGTTTCGAAAATCACATGAGATAATAAAAGGGAGAGTGCTTTGAAGACTGTAAAGACTTGTAAGCTGTTCATCTCTAAGGTAAGATGGATGATGAAAATGGTGGTGAATCCTCTCTCATCTATACTGCATACCTTAGGAGCTCCATTATCTCTCTTCCAGCTAACTTGGCTACAAACACAATCCCCATACTGTAACCCAAATGTGCTAATCACTCCCCTCCCTTCCTTCTACCTCCATTTTACCACTCTTAAGACAACCATTAAAAAAAAACCTCAGTTTAGGACATGGATTAGGGGGAGACTTGAGCTCAACTTGGATAAGATGGCAGCTGGTATAACTGTAAACCACACTGTTGTTCTACCAAGAGACATCTCAATATTGTATTTAACCACAAGGGCTCTGAAGTCATACTTCCTGGGTTCAGATTCCATCTTCACCAGCATGACTTGCTTTTTGACCTTAGGTAAATTGCTTAACCTTTTTGTGCCTCAAATTCCTCAACTATAAAACAGGGATGTTAATAGTAGCATCTACCTCATGGGGTTCTTGTGACTTTTACATGAAATAAGATATATAAATTATCTGAGACGTCATATATGTGAAATAAATATTTGGTCTAATTTCATATACTTAGAGGTGGTAACAAGCACTCAATCATTCAACAAATATTCAAGGATTAATTAGAAATCCATTTGCTCCAGGAACTGGGGATACAGGGAGAACAAAGCAGAGATCTACTCAGATTTATTAGAGTCTAATGTGGAATATAAACAAGTAAATAAGAAATTCAAGCAAGTGGTAAGTGCCATGATAGGGAAAAAAATAAAGGATGCTGTGAAAACACACAGAAAGGGCTTCTTGGAAGGATGGAAATGAGGAAAAAGTAATGAGGTGTTACGGGCTGAATTTTGTCACCCCAAAAGTCATACATTGAAGTTCGAATTCCCAGTACTTCCTAATGTGAATGTACTGGGAGATAAGGTATTTAAAGAGAGAATTAAGGTTAAATGAGGTCATTAGGTTAGGCCCTAATACAGTGTTAACAGAAGTCCTTACAGGAGGAAAAAATTAGGACACAAACACACATAAAGGGAAGACCATGTGAAAACAGGAGAAGATGGCCATCTACAAGCCAAAAAGTGAGGGCTTCAGAGGAAACAAACCCTGACAACACCTTCGTCTTAGACTTCTAGCCTCCAGAACTGTGAGGACATAAACTTCCCTTGTTTAAGCCACACAGTCTGTAGTACTTCGCTAAGGCAGCCCAAGCATACATAGGGTGTGGCAATGGTACTCTTCAGAGAGACACGACAACACATCTGAGACTGAAGTATGAGTAGGAGAGGGCATATTTTGGCAAGGGCAGAAGGCAGGGGGCCACAGGAGAAAGGTCAAGGCCATGACTGCTCATAATACGACCTTTCATTTGTATATATTCCAAGCTCTTTGGAGCACATTATTAACTTCTTTTGTCCTCACAACAGCTTTGAGGTGTTGGACACATCTGAGTCATAAATATCACTATTTTCTAGAGATCAAAGCTAAGGTTCAGCATGGGGCTGAACTTGACTCACCCACACTATAGATAAGTGCAAAACTGAAGCTCTTAGTGAGGAAATAACAAAGCTATCTCTTCCTTGTATTTGGTACTGAATATAGTTTATGTTTACTGATGTCATGGAGAAGGAGAAACTTTAATTCCCAGTATAATCCCTTCAAAAACAGCTAAATAATACAAGATAATCAGTTTGGAGACAGATAAGTGAACAATTTGAAAAAGACAGAGAGAATGGTTGAACATGGGCTTACAGATGAATTAGTCCAGCAGATAAGAATGGAAACTGGATACAACAAATGTTTTGGAGGGGTTGTGGGTGATGGGTAAATTTGGTGAAACCTGTATGTTCTTTTCAAGGAAGGAGAGAAGTGAATATTGAGTCAAAACTTCTCCCCTAGTCCTCAAACATCTTCGATGGTGATTTAAACAGTCTGCCCCCCACACCTAGCACATCTTCCTTGAGGTTAATGAACCTGAGTTGAGCTCTTTGAGATGAATCCACACCGCATGAGGACTTCCAAGAAGGAACAAAGTGAGGTCAACGTGGTGTTTCCACTGTTCCGACACAGTCTAGTGATGGAACGTTGGTTGAGTTAACTAAGAAAGCATTCTTAAAGCATCACCTCAGTTTTCTCACCTGTAAGATGGGGCCTCATTTAACATGAGAGTTAAATGAAAGCATTAAAGGAGACATCTAATGCTTGGTCTAAAGCCTTGTGCCTGGCACAAAGCAAGCACAGGATAAATAGTAGGTCCTTATATAAAATTTTAGGGGAGAAAAGGAGCTACTTCTGACTTGGGGCTGCAGAATGATTTAGGTGCCATTAAGCTCCCTTCCACTCTGAACTTTACACTATTCAAATGCATCAGTAACGGATTAACACTTCCACAGCTAAGAGTTCCCTTGAGCAGACAAACAAAGACAGCTGGCAGCACCTAGCATCACCCTCCTACTTTCTGAGATGAGCAAGCTAAAGTCAAAAGAACCTAGTGATATCAGGTAAATATAGTTGAGCCTGTCATTGGAAAGCTCCTAATAAGTTTCCCAGGTGATTCATTGGGGGGCAGGAGGCATCTGACTCACCCAAGCTGCCCCTGCTCACATCCGCAGATTTGATGGACAACTGGCCTCAAGTAGTTCTTTTTCAGAGCAATCTAAGGTGTTCTTCACAGGGTATCTAAAACACAACAATTATTCCACTGAGAAATGATGAGAACTAAAAATAACAATTATATTATCTTCACCAAGACAAGAGTACTGGAAAGATGAGAACCAGTTTTTTTCCAGGAAGAGAGACACGCTCTTTTTCAAGCCTATAAAGGGTAAACACAAGAACCACCAGATTCCCCCAGGGTTCATGTCAGTGGGCTGCACATGTCTGCACAATCATGCAGTGCCGCATTACAGGGAAACGTCACTAAGCCGAAGGACCTCAAACAGGGCATCCAGTAAATTCTGAGCAACAATAGTGGCCTCATCTGGCTGGACTCCAAAAGCAGAGTATTTGGGAACATGACCTTGCTATACATGGAGCCTCCAGAGAGTGAACTGAGGACAGCCTGCCAATCACAACTGAAAGATGCTCCCAGACACCCCTGGGCAAGTGTGAAACCACATGCTCTTAGCTTCTGTCTACTCCCACACACTCTCCTGTACCATTAAAGGTGCTCCCTGATATTGACGCGTTATTTCATTTCTGCTGAAATAATGCTGTTAACGTTGTTCAAATGTTCTGCCTACCCGCCTTAATCTTAAATTCTTCAAGGGCAGCAGGAAGCCCTTCTCCAATGCCTCATGTCCTCCTCTCTTTCTCCAAACCCCTGCCCCAGGCCTAGCTTTAGCCCTAACCTCAGCACAGGCCCCACACTAATGCCTGTGGTACGACTGAAAGAACAGAACCCTGTTTGCTTCAACCTCAAAACACATGGAAATCCCAGGATAAAGTCCTCATATATGACATTGGTCAAGGCAACTGCCCTGTACCAGTGTCGTCACAGTGTTCACTCTTGCATATCAAACTCCTCCTTATTGGACTAATATTTTAAGTTCATTAAAATGGCAGGCAATTTGCTGTCTAAACTGTGATATGTTTGTGGTGGTTTGCAAGAAATGCAGAACAAGAAAACTAGTAAGACAGAAGTCGTTTTAATCAGGGCCACGTATTGAAGATGATCATAATGGTGGGTGCTCTCTGTACATTTCCCTTCTCATCTCACACTGACTTTGCTGAATGAAGAAGTTACAAGACTCTGAGTAGGGAGGCAGAGAGATCTTTCTAAAGATGCAGAGCTTCCCTATCCACAATCAGACCCTAAAAAATTGCATAGGCTCATGCCTCTAAACCACAGGTTTTAAGGACCCGCTGCACCTTAAGGCTCTGACTGCTGCTTCTAATGTGTTTCCAGAATTAGAAACTGTCCACAGGAAGTGTCCTATGATCTGGGACATCCCTGTGCCCCTCCTAAGACATTCTGGAGGACCTAGAGACACACAAGAAGGGAAAAGTCTTTTCTTATCTCTTGCTTTCCATCTTCTCTGGCTATTTTCTCCTTTCCAAACTCCACATACATATGCACATGCAACGCACAGTTGGAAAGAACAGGAAAAATCTCACCAACTCTGACCTCATTCTTGAATTATTTGCCCAAAAAGAATAGAAGGCAGTAGAAACCAGAGATTTTACATGTTACCTATAAAATTAGTATCTATGAGTTAACTATGAATTAGTTAACAATGAAATTAGTAAGTACTCCTTGTAAAAAATATTAAAACAATGCAAACTAGAAAGTAAAAGTTTCCACATATATATATATGGTTTATGAAGATTTCACAAATGGAAAAGTCAACATTCTTCTTAACATCTTGAGATACAAGCTCTGATTTACCTTCTGAAAGATAGTAGATGATTAGAACATTTCTGGAAAATCATACCAGAAATTGATAACTGTAATTACTTCTTGGAATGGAGAAAAACTTACTTTTCATAACCTTTTACAGTGTTTAAATTTTTCACTCTAAGCATGCATTGCCTTCTAAAAGTGAAGGTAACCAAATCAGACAATTAATCAATTGGCTAATTTTTAAAAGTTGTTCTAGTTAAGAAGACATCAAATCTAGTCCCACAAATTAAAGTTATTTTCTGGTGTGAGGATCTGAAAACAGAAGCTTTAGTCCCAGCCCTCTCCTTAATATGTCTCATGACTTGTGTTTCTAATCCATGAAAACAGAATTGTTCCATTTATTGATTTTCTTCTATTTCTTTCATCAATTTTGTAGTTTTCCACATATACATCTTATAATATATATCTTGTCAGATTTATACCTAAGCATTTTGGTTTCTGGTGCCATTGTAATTTTTTTAATTTCAAATTTCAATTGTTCATTACTGGTATATAGGAAAACATTTGACTTTTGTACATTAAGCTTGTATCCAATGACCTTGCTATACTCACTCATGAGTTCCAGGAGAGCTGTGTGTTTGTTTCTCAATTCTTTGGGACTTTAGACAATCATGTCATCTGTAAACAAAGATATTTTTTTCTTTTTTTTGTGTTGTACAGGTTTTTTTTTTTTTAATGGAAGTATAGTTAATTTACAGTGTTGTATTAGTTTCAAGTGTACAGCAAAGTGATTCACTTATATATATATATGATATATATATATATCATATATATATGAACATATTCTTTTTCAGATTTTTTTTCCATTATAGGTTATTATAAGGCATTGAGTATAGTTCCCTGTGCTATTCAGTAGGTTCTTGTCATTTATCTATTTTATATATAGTAGTGTGTATATGTTCATCCCAAACTCCTAATTTATCTCCCCCCACACACCTGCTACCCCCTTTGGTAACCATAAGTTTGCTTTCTATGACTGTGAGTCTATTTCTGTATTGTAAATAAGTTCATTTTTATCTTCTTTTTTAGATTCCACATATAAGTAATAGCATAAATTTGTCTTACTCTGACTTACTTCACTTAATATGATAATCTCTATGTCTATCCATGTTGCTTCAAATGGCATTATTTCATTCTTTTTTATGGTTAAGTAATATTCCATTGTATATATCAATATACATCACACCTTCTTTATCCAGTCATCTGTTGATGGACATTTAGGTTGCTTCCATGTCTTGGCTATTGTAAACAGTGCTGCAATAAACATTTGGGTGCATGTATCTTTTTGAATTAGAGTTTTCTCTGGATATATGCCCAGGAGTGGGATTGCAGGATAATATGGTAACTATTTTTAGGTTTTTAAGGAACCTCCATACTGTTCTCCATAGTGGCTGCACCAATTTACATTCCCACCAACAGTGTATGAGGGCTCTTTTTTCTCCACACCTTCTCCAGCATTTCTATACACTAATAATGAAATATCAGAAAGAGAAATTAAGGAAACAATCCCCTTTACCATTCATCAAAAAGAATAAAATACCTAGGAATAAACCTACCTAAGGAAGCAAAAGACCTGTACTCCAAAAACTATAAGATGCTGATGAAAGAAATTGAGGACGACACAGATGGAAAACTATACCGTGTTCTTGGATGGAAAGAATTAATATTGTTAAAATGACTACACTACCCAAGGCAATCTATAAATTCAATGTAATCCATATCAAATTACCAATGGCATTTTTAGCAGAACTAGAACAAAAATTTTTTTAATTTGTATGGAAACACAAAAGACCCCAAATATCCGAATAGCAAAAACAAACATGAGAAAGAAGAATGGAGCTGGAGGAATCATGCTCCCCAACTTCAGACTATACTACAAAGCTACAGTAATAAAATCAGTATGGTACTGGAACAAAAACAGACATATACGTCAATGGAATGGGATAGAAAGCCCAGAAATAAACCCATGAACTTATGGTCAATTAATCTCTGACAAAGGAGGCAAGAACATACAATGGAGAAAAGACAGTCTTTTCAACAAGTGGTGCTGAGAAAACTGGAAAAGAATGAAAAAGAATGAAATGTAAAAGAATGAAATTAAAACATTCTCTAACACCATATACAAAAATAAACTCAAAATGGATTAAAGACCTAAATGTAAGACTATAAAACTCCTAGAGGAAAACATAGGCAGAACACTTTTTGACATAAATTGCAGCACTATTTTTTTGGATCTGTCTCCTAGAGTAATGGAAATTAAAAACAAAAATAAATAAATGGGACCTAATTAAACTTAAAAGCTTTTTCACAGCAAAGGAAACCATGAACAAAATAAAAAGACAACCTATAGACTAGGAGAAAATATTTGCAAACAATGTTACCAACAAGGAATTAATTTCCAAAGTATACAAATAGCTCATACAGCTTAATATCAAAAAACAAACAATCCAATCAAAAAATGGACAGAAGACCTAAATAGACATTTCTTCAAAGAAGATATACAGATGACCAACAGGCACATGAAAAGATGCTCAATATTGATAATTATTAGAGAAATGCGAATCAAAACTACAATGAGGTTGTCATCTCATATCAGTCAGAACGGCCATCATTAAAAAGTCTACAAATAACAAAGACAGTTTTATTTTTTCCTGCCCAATCTGTATAACTATATTTGCTTTTATTGTGTTTTTGCATTAGCTGGGACTCCAGTATGATGGTAAATAGAAGTGGTAAGAGAGGGCATCCTAGACTTGTTCCCGATCTTAGGGAGTAAGTTTCTCACCATTAAGTGTTAGGTCAACTGCAGGGTTTTTGTAGGTGTTCTTTACAAAATTGAGGAAATTTCCCTCTAATTCTAGTTTACTGAGAGTTTTTATCATGAATTAGTGCTGGATTTTGCCAAATACCTTCTCTGTACCAATTTATATTATCATATGACTTTTTTTTTTACCTGTTAGTGTGGTGGATTATGCTAATTGATTTTCTGATGTTGAACTAGTTTTGCAAACCTGGGATAAATCCTATTTGACTGTGGTGTATAATTCTTTTTATACAATGTTTGACTCCATCAACTAATATTTTATTGAAAACTTTTGCTTCTATGTTGACATAGTCTTCCCTTCTTGTAACGTCTTTATCTGTTTGGGGTTGTTTTTTTTTTTAATCAGTTTAATGCTGTAGTCATAGAATGAATCAAGAAGTATTCTTTCTGCTTCTACTTTTCTGGAGGAGACTGCTGAAAAGTAGTATCACTTCTTTAAATACATGGCATAATCTACTAGTGAACTATCTGGGACTGATGCTTTCTTTTTTTGAAAGGTTATTAATTACTGACTTTATCTCTTTAATAGATAGAGGGCTATTCATGTAACCTATTTATCCTTGTGAGAGTTTGGCAGTTCTTGTCTTTTAAGGAATTCATCCATTAATCTAAGTTATCAATTTTGTGAGTATACATGGTATTCCTTTATTATTCTTTTAATATCTGTGGACTCAGTAGTGATATTCCTCCTTTATTTCTGATTTTGGAAAATGTTGTGTCTTCTCTCTTTTTCCCTTGGTTAGCCTGACTAGATGTTTATCAAATTTATTGATATTTTCAAAGAATGAGATTTCGGTTTTATTGACTTTCCCTATTATTTTCCTATTTTCAGTTTCATTGACATTTGCTCTAATTTTTATTATTTTTTGGCTTGCTTTAGGCTTAAATTACACTTCTTTCTCTAGTTTCCTAAGGTGGAAGCTAGATTATTGATTTAAGATATTTGTTCTTTTCTAACATATGCATTTAACACTATAAATTTCCTTCTAAGCACTGTTTTCACTGAATTCCACAAATTTTGATGTTTTATTTTCATTTAGTTCAAAATAATTTTTAATTTCTCTTGAAACATTTTCTTTCATCTGTGTGTTATTTAGAAATGTGTTTAATTTCCAAATATTTGAGTATCTTCCAGTTATCTTTTTGTTATTGATTTCCAGTTTAATTTTATTATGGTCTGAGACATACTTAATATGATTTCTGTTATTTTAAATTTGTTAAGATGTGTTTTAAGGTCCAGAATGTAGTCTATTTTGGTGAATGTTCCATGTGAATTTGAAAAAAATGTATATTCTGTTGTCATGGGATGGAATATTGTACAAATCAAGTTGACTGATAATGCTGTTCAGATCAAGTATATCCTTACTGATTTTGAAACTACTCTTATCTATCAATGACTGAAAGAGGGGTATTAAAGTCTGCAGCTATGGTAATGGATTTTTCCATTTCTCCTTGCAGTTCTGTCAGTTTTGCCTCATGTATTTTGGCACTCTTTTGTTAGTTACATATACATTAAGGATTGTCATGTCTTCTTGGAGAACTGATCCCTACATTATTACATAATTACAACTCCAATATTATTATATAGCTTCTTTATTCCTAATAATTTTCCTTGTCCTGAAGTCTGCTTTGTCTGAAATTAACATAGTTACTCCAGCTTTCTTTTGATTAACGTTAGCATGGTATATCTTTCACCATCCCGTTACTTTTTTTTTTTTTTTTTTGCGGTACGCGGGCCTCTCACTGTTGTGGCCTCTCCCGTTGCGGAGCACAGGCTCTGGACGCACAGGCTCAGCAGCCATGGCTCACGGGCCCAGCCGCTCCACGGCATGTGGGATCTTCTCGGACCGGGGCACGAATCCGCGTCCCCTGCATCAGCAGGCGGACTCTCAACCACTGCGCCACCAGGGAATCCCCATCCCCTTACTTTTAAAGTGTTTTTCTTGTAGACAAAATATTGCTGGTTCTTGTTTTTTTTAATTCACTCTGAGAATTTCTCTCTTTTAATTGGTGTATTTAGACCATTTACATTAAAGTGATTATTGATATAGTTGGATTAATGTCTATTATATTTGTAGCTGTTTCTATTCACTACACTTGTTATTTGTTTCTTTTCTCCACCTTTTTGTGCTTTCTCTGGTTTTAATTACATGAGTCCATTTTCTCTCCTCTCTTAGCATATCAATTATTTTTCTTTTTAAAAACAATTTAGTGGTTGCCCTAGAGTTTGAAATATACATTTTTAATTAATCTAGGCCCACCTTCAAATAACAGTATACTGTTCCACATTTATGGAAAGTACCTTATAACAGAGTTTTCCCAATTCCTCCTCCCTGTCCCTTATGACATTGCTATTAGTCATTTCATTTATCCATAAGCCATATACTACTTCAACAGTTATCTTTTAGATGAATTAAGAGTAAGAAATGCAAAAAATTTTATTTTACTTTTGTTCTCCAGGTAAGCATATTCCAGTGTGACTTTGCTGTATTCACCTGTCTCTCCAGATTTCAAAGTGATAGTTTGCTCCACAACATCATTCTCTGATGGTCCAAGAAAAGTCATTGGTTTTCAGTTTGCTCAGCTTTTTCTTGTTGTAAGGATGACAGTGATGACTTCCAGGATCTTCACATGTAGGAGCTAAAACTGGATGTTCCTTTTGACTTGTGTTTCAATATTCTCACCTATAAAGTGGAAAAGACCCTGCCCTGGAGGCTGCAAGGCGATGAGTCATATAGGGTGGGGGTCTTGCAGGAGGATCATGAGATAGGACCTTCTTTCTCTGCAATCTATCAGCCTTTCATTTTATCAAAGCTGATTACTTTTTCATTCTACTCATTCAGAATCTCACAGACTTAACGTATCTTTGCCCATGAGGATTTCTGAATTAAGTCATAAAGTACTAGATTATGTATTCCTTTTGGCCTCTGTATCCCTAACATTTTGCCCTACTCTGCACTTTTATAGTACAGACTCTACCAAAAATAGAATCAGGTTCAAGTTAGGAATAACAATGGTGGTACTCAGGAATCAGGTAAGTTATAGGTTGTGGGATTAAAAGTGCAAGGCTCAGAGATGGCTGGGGCAATAGAAACAGCATATTCAATCTTAGAACAGAGTGTGGGTAGAAAAAAAGAAGGGCATCGAAGGGTCTGTCATTCTCATTACCCTGGGATAACTCCTACTCCCTTGAGATTCCAACTTAACCTCTGGTTGGTCTGTCTGCCTGCTTCCTCTCACTGCTCAAAAATTACAATAGCCATTATTTCTAGAATTTATAAAATACTCAATATATAAGGAAAATGAGCATTCATATAGTCCAGTCATCCACCCAAAGCAAGGATCTTTTCAAGCCCCGTTACATTACTAAGACAGTAGTTTTTTGGGGTTTTTTTTTGCGGTACGCGGGCCTCTCACTGTTGCGGCCTCTCCCGTTGCGGAGCACAGGCTCCGGACGCGCAGGCCCAGTGGCCATGGCTCACGGGCCCAGCTGCTCCGCGGCATGTGGGATCTTCCCGGACCGGGGCATAAACCCGTGTCCCCTGCATCGGCAGGCGAACTCTCAACCACTGCACCACCCGGGAAGCCCCTAAGACAGTAGTTTTGCCCTCAGCCAAACCTCATCTTAACAATTTTCTCATCTCATTGTTCAGGACTTCACATTCTGAGGGAATCATCAGAATCCCCCAGTTGAGAATCACCTGAAGGCTTCGTTAACTTGAAGGATTTACTCCCCACCCAACCATGAGCTGGATAAACTGCTGTCTGTCTCCTCCTTTGCTTTGGTCTTCTGGCCACTCTTAATCCGTGTGACAAGGGCCCATACAGCCAAGCTACCCCAGCTTTGAAATAAATGATGTGAACACTGGTGCCAAATGTGTAAGTAAAGTTCAAAGATTTATGCTATCTTTTAAAATTCGGCCAATTCCTGTGCACAAGAAAAAATCAATTGTTGGGCCTGCTTTGTTCTTGAAAAACAAAAATCAATCATGGTTCTTGCCAACGATCCCATTACCCTCTGGGTGCCGGGGTCCCTCCTTCACATCCCCATTGCATGTTTACATCAGCTATATTGAACTGCATTTCCATAAGGCTTCTGTCTTGGTTTAAGATTGAAACCACCTTTTATATTCCCCTCTCTTCCTAGCATCCTTAGATCCCTATTACTTTTCCCCAAAATAACTGTAAGTGTGTGAACTAATTAGCTTAGAGAGCACAAGCTCCCTTAATGCCTTCAGAATCCTGCCATCCCACACTGATTTCTCTATGTTCTGAGCTGCAAAACAGCCCCTCACTTGGTTTTGGCTTAATTATTCTTCAAGGTCATCCCTTTGCCACTCCTGTCCATGTTCTTTTTCTTCTCTGCTTCTGTTTTTAAGAGGATTTTTAAGTAGGTTCGGCAGCTCAGTCATTTTTGAGTCATTACTAGCTTCAATCCCCTTTCACACTTATAACTTGTCCTATTTTTTTGCTAGCCTCACCTCCTTCTCTGCTGTATTTGCAAGAGTGTTTCTGATTCTCTCTGACCCCTTTGCCAGGTTGGAATTTTTCTGTGTTTTGGTGGCCTGTGCCTTTTCCCTGCAGTTTGAACTAGTCTCGCATGGCCTGGATTTGAGAATGGGCTCTCTCCTCCCGTTTATAGCACAGATGGGTCTTTTCCTTCATCTTCCAGCTGCCCCTTCATGAAGCTGGGCTGAATGTTCCCTTGATCTTCAGGACACTCACTCGTCAGGCAAAAGCTCCAAGAAGACATCTTCCCCATTCATGGTGGTTCAACAGCACCCCAGACTTCTGGGTTTCCAGTCCACCTACTGATTTATTTCTATGTTTACCTTTGACAGAAACCAGAATCTTGAGGTGAGAATAATAAAGCAAATGCAACAATTATAATAATAATGCCACCTCACACTGGAGAGCACTGAGGGCTTTTCAAACACTCTCCTGTAAATTCTCCCATCCAGAAGACACATTACATAACAGACTTTTATAATTTCCTGCTTTCTTCTAATTATTATTCTAATTATTTTCTATTCTCTTCTAATCTCCTATTGTAATTTCTCCTTCCCACTCACTTTGCATTATCAATCATCACCTAAAGAACCACGGAAAGCACTTCAGAGCTGGATCTAGACCAAGGGATTTTGAACTTTTTGAAGTAGCAGAACAAAGAGTTGACACTGAAGCCAGAGTTCACATCCTATCAGGAATGTGTAAGGATAATTAGAAAACTGAGGATTAAAACCTCACAACCAAGCACACCCAATAAAAATGGGAAATGCTACAACTCTGAGGCCCACAGAAGACCTAAGCATCCCTCACTAACTCCAACAGCAGGCTCTGGGCAGCACCTCATTCCAGGCATCATAGATCATAGAAATGGGCTCTTAAATGAGACTTAATCTGGTTCTCAGAGGGAACTAAGTCTGCAAGGTATGGGCCTCTGTGGGCAGACGGTCTGGGCAAGTAAGCAGAGTAGAATGCTAGGTAGAGAGGGAAGAAAAAGAGATACCCAACAACGATGCCAGGCAGAAGACTCAAAGGCCAGGAAAACAAGTCTTCAGAAGTTCACTGTTATGGCCCAAATTGGAGATAGGGCCTCTACAGGGGTGATTAAGCTAAAATGAGGAGGCCATTAGGGTGGGCCCTAATCCAATCTGACTGGTGTTATTATAAGAAGAGGAAATTTGGACACAGAAAGAGACACCAGGGATGCACACACAGCGGAAAGACCAGGTGAGACACAGCAAGAAGATGGCAGTCTGCAAGCCAAGGAGAGAGGCCTCAGAAGAAACCAAACCTGCCTACACCTTGATGCTGGAATCCTAGCTTAAAAAAAATAAATTTCCGTTGTTTAAGTCATCCAACCTGTATTTTGTTATGGCAACCCAAGCAAACTAATGCATTCACCCAGAGGATAAGTTAAGCAGAAAACCCTCAGGTCAGATTTCCTGGGTTCCAATCTCACCTGACCACTTACTAGCTATGTGACCTTGGGCAAGTTATGTAACCAAACTGTGCCTCAATTTTCTCATCTGTTTAACAAGGAGGATAATGGTACCTAGCTCACAAGGTTGTCATAAGGATTAAATAAATTAATCTTTGTAATGTGCTTAAAAAACTATCTGGCGTATGCTATATTAGTTGCTACTATTATTACTATTACTATCATCATCATCATCTAATGTGCCAGGATTCTTCATGGGTTTCCAGAAAGGTAGAAGAAGATTGATGAGACTAGAGAGGGACTAGAGACTAGAGAAAACATGTAAACAGAAATGGATTTTTGAGGCAGAAAATTTGTGACTTAAAGCTTGTACCCGGCAAACATCAATAGCTAATTCTAGGAAATGAAGACATTTCCGGAAGACGGAGTATGTCTCCCCTTTAATTCACACTCATTGTCAGAAGTCTGGGCTTCCCAGCGTTCAAAAGCATTTCAGCAGTAAACATTAAGCACCAACATTTGCATTAATATGAAGAAAAAGAACAATAAAGATAAATATCATCAGTGCTTATGTGCCAGGGGGCAGACTTTATGCCACCACAGTCCAAAAACAGGAGAAAGAAAACTTCTGGAGTCATATCAATTTTTCATGTTAAATTTCTGCATACTCCTCTTTTATCTCATTGCATATGAGAAAACATGAATACTCCTTTCCCTTGAAGCAAAGACCCCTCTGAAAAAGATGAAGTGGACAAAAGACAGAGTTCAAATTGCTTGATAGTGTTAGAGTCTTTTTTGAAGCAATAATATCCATGTTTTTAGATGAAAAGATTGTCTAAAAATGTAAGCACAGGCTCTGTGATGTGGTCACAACATGAAGAACTAAATATTTGGCCCTTTAGGTCCTTTGGTCATCATTTCAACCTGCCTAGGAAAAAGGAGATTGAAGCCACATTCCCAGAAATGTCATATTTATCAACAGTAATAAATTTCTCAGAATCGGAGGGACCCATCTGCACTTACTTTAAGCAGCAACGACTCAGAAAATGGGCAATCGCTTCCCCAACATGAAAAAAGCATCCAAGAGCAAAGCAATTGATTGGAAAAAATGAGACTAGCCTAAAAGATGAGAACTCTGGGAGGTCATCCACGTTCAGATAAAGGATCTAAGCCTGACTGAGAAAAGCAAGATGACTAGTACAATGGAAGGAACTCAGTAGAGTCTGCATATTACAAACAGATGGAGCATGGCTCATGGTGAAATTGTTATTTTTTTCCATCACTTAGAAGACTGGGATCAAACTGCTTATCTCAGAGTTCTACTGGTCTACAAATCCATCTCAGAATCCCTGGTTTTAGTTTTGTTTTTCTAAGGCTCAAGAAAGACCACTGTTGGTTTGAAAAGAGATTATTTCAAACTATTTTATTCTGATCCCCTGAGATATCAGATTTTCAAAACTGTTTCAATTAGATTTGTACCCTTGTAACCCTTCACCCCACGACAACATCCCTAACAACAAAGTCCAGGAGCTATGAGTTATGTGTCTGCCGAACAAGTTAAGAAAGGGTTTTAATAAGACCAAATAAAGACTGAGCTCTTGGTAAGGCAGGTAGGGAAGGGAATGCATAGGTCATTCATTGGTTTAGAGAGTTTTTGAGGATGTCTGCCTTCTGCAGCTGTGAATGACCCCTCGAGTGTCTCGACTCTACATCCTGTTTGATAGATCAGTTGATCTACCAGCTAGTTCTACTCTACACAAACGTGGCTAGGCTACGTAGCTAACCCAAGCTCTGCAAATGCTGAGGCCTGTTGGCATTACTTTTTCCCCTTGTTTATTATGTGTTGACATCCAGACAGATTCTTAGGCAGGTCCTGTAGACTTCAGATTTTCATAATATTACAATTTCAGCAGGCTGAATTGTTAAAAAGTGGAAACTGGACAGACTGTTATCAACTTTAATCGACCATTAGAGCATCGGAGCTTGAAGGCACAGTATTTAACGGCTGGAATGGGGTGGTCAAGTAAAATGCTGTCTCTTTCATTTGGAATCTGGGAATAAAGCCAACCCAGATAGAAAGGGAAAAAAAGCCATTACTCAGACAGCTGTGGCAGAGCACAAGGATCAGTGATGCAAAGGAGCCCAAGACGAAAATATTGCAGTACACTTGGGTGAGGTTTGTCTACAAATTCTGGTTTGCAGATTTTTTACATAGTGAAGATAAATAAGCTGAGGAATGAGATACTGACCTACCAGAATGAAGGCTATTATCTAATATCAAAAATGGATCCTGTGACATCATATTATACTGCCAGACTTGGCCTCAATATGTCATCAGCTCTCTGTGCAGAAATGGCTCTCTTCTCAGAAAGGCAAATAATTTGCTGCCTTGGTTAGGATTCTCCGCCTCAGCCCCTCAGCATGGAACACCGTGAATGCTTCAGAGAAGGATCCTGGAATTAAGGTTTTTAATTGCACCTGACATTAGTGAGCTTTCGCCTGTTGGCAGCCATCTTGTTAAAACCACCCACGGGAGAAAAGTTATTTTACTAGGAGTTCACGCTCCTTGCTCCTTCGTGCCTCGGTTGGCCATGCCAGATTCCTTCCTGACACCGTTTACTCTGCTAAGGTGGTTTTGCACGTTATGAACTTTCAGAATGTTAAACTGAGCACAGTTTTCTTTTAA
This sequence comes from Neophocaena asiaeorientalis asiaeorientalis, assembly GCF_003031525.2. Lineage (NCBI taxonomy): Eukaryota > Metazoa > Chordata > Mammalia > Artiodactyla > Phocoenidae > Neophocaena > Neophocaena asiaeorientalis. Next base: position 4,956,793 of record NW_020173656.1, read on the forward strand.
ACAAAATATATTGTTTATGTAAAGAGTCTAATGGCCCATAGCAATCCAATCTACATGTAAAGTACAAGATTTCATATTGAAGCAGTTTTATTACTTCACGTATGAAAGATATTGAGCAGTGGTAGGTATATTGTATTTGTATCAGAAAAATGCAAGGGCAGATATATGGGGCTTGTGCTTAATAATATTAGAATCGATTATCCCAATGAGAGGTGAGACATCTGTTCATTATGGGAAGAAGCGTCATTTCCACCCCACCACTGTTGTCCGATGAACCCTTTCCCCTCTTCACTCAGTGAAATAACCATACTTAAAGGATTAATAATGCCTCCCAAACTGAAAACATTAACTGTCTGTCAGCAGCAAGGGAATATTTTTGATATCATTTAAAATTTACTAAGCACATGTGGTTTGCTGGACATTATACCAAACCTATAAAACATTAGATATTTAATCACTGGTTGCTTTTGTATGCTAATTATGTTGATTCACTTGACCTCTCAAAAACTGGATTTAATCTTTCCCATAATTTCTACATTATGGAAACCCCAAACCTATTTTTCTTTACATTTTAGCTTCTTTTTCTGGGAACTCTAATCATTAGACAATCTCTTGCAGAGTAATCTGTACTCTTATAAACTATCAGCTATTTGAAATATTTTAGGAGAGAACTAATCTCTTTTTTTATTATTATTATTAATCTGGAAGGTTGTTCTTCTTTTTTTTTTTTTTTTGCGGTACACGGGCCTCTCACTGTTGTGGCCTCTCCCGTTGCGGAGCACAGGCTCCGGACGCGCAGGCTCAGCAGCCATGGCTCACGGACCCAGCCGCTCCGTGGCATGTGGGATCCTCCTGGACCGGGGCACGAACCCGTGTCCCCTGCATCGGCAGGAGGACTCTCAACCACTGCGCCATCAGGGAAGCCCTGGAAGGTTGTTCTTTAAGCACTGCTGTTGAGAGGGAAAAGCTAAACCTTTGCAATGTTCCTAATAAACAGATTCTCTAGATGCCCTCTCTCCTTTTACCACAATAAATATTTATTCAATATAATGGAAAGCCTCGATTAATATTACTTAAATCAGATGGGGTGAGAGCATATTCTTGAGTTAACAAAAACTAAAACTAGCAGGCAATTAGGGACACAGAATACTTTGAAATGAAACCAATGCAAAAGGAAATTTGCTTATAATATCCTTTTGGAAATTTTGTTATATTTTTGGATACAAGATTTTGTTGTATGAAATTTCACTTTTAAACATTTTTTTTTCCTTTTCCATGTTTTCAAGGGTGGAAAGAAAGAGCTTTCTTTTCCACCCTAACTTGCTTCTAGGAGCAAAAGATGGTCCCTAGCTGTCCATGTCTGAATTGATGTGATGTGCTTTGGGATTTAGTCAGAATGCACACATTTTCCCATGTCCTTCTAGCTTCTAGGCATGCAGGCCAAGTTCAAACACAACATCTTAAGTAAATAAAACTAAACTGAACAGCTAAAGCCTTCCTTCAAGGAAAGATATACAGATTAGTGAAGGCCAGACCATAGTGTGATTCTTGCCCATACCCCAACGATAATTCAACCACACTGTAGAGAGAAAAATGTGCCTCTGCTGCGTGACTGTGTGTGTTTGAGTCCACACATAGTTTGCACTTCCTGGGCCCTGCACAATGCGGCCTGTGGTGTGGATTAGATATAAAATCATTACACTGTGGATGTCAGTGCACTCGTCTTATTTTCCTTCAGTAGAAAAAGAACTCTCAGCCAAAATACTGTTTACATTTAAAAATGTTTCCTCCACAAGAAATCTTCCTCCCTGTAGATTCCCAAGTCTAGACTTAGCTGCGAAATCCAACCTTTGCCAGCAGGAGTGCTCACCAAGCTGGGAGGGAGCTGACACAGACAAACCTCTGCTCAGAGCGGAAGTGGGCCGCCCAGGTGGGTCATGACTGCACAACGGGCTCCAAGGCTCACCAATATGTACCCATCGAATAAAGGAGCCCTCAGGCGCTCCTGTCTCTTCAGATCTCAGAGACTTGGATTCCAGTGAGAGAAAACACACATTTAATCAACTAATAAATTTACTTTTAAGAGGGTCTCCTAACATCTCGACAAGGAACTTCTACTTTTTAACGTGCTGCAATTTCTACTCTTAATACCTTAGTTCTACCCTCTTTGATTGATCAACATCCCTTATTAAGCAAGCATCTGTAGCGCCTCGTTCATCAGGAAACTAAAAGAGCTGTCTTAGTCTGTTTGGGCTGCTATAACGAAATACCACAGACTGGGTGGCTTATAAACAGAAGTTTGTTTCTCACAGTTCTGGAGGCTCAAAGTCCAGAATCATGGTGCCAGTATGGTCGGGTGTGGGCCCTCTTCTGGGCTGCAGACTTTCTGTGGCTTCACATGGTGGAAGGGACCAGGGAGCTCTCTTTTATAAGGACACTGATCCCATTCATGAGGACTCCATCCTCATGACCTAGTCACCTCCTAAAGGCCCCACCTACTAATATCATCACTTTTGGGTGCTGAAGTTTCAACATGAATTCTAGGGGAATACAAACATTCAGACCATAGCAATAGCCAAAGGACTGATGTTCCTTGATCATTCCAGTTCTATTCATAGCTCTTCATGTGTCGTTGCTAATGCCCAAGCCAAAGGGCTGGGTTTTGTAGGGAAGGTCAAGATTTAGGAAATATGTTCTGCTTCCCAAGGAATTAATGGACTCTTTGGAGAGTGTCTTGGTCCATTCAGGCTGCTGTAAGAAAAATACCATAAACTGGATGGCTGGTAAACAACAAACATTTATTACTCACAGTTCTGGAGGCTGGGAAGTCCAAGATCACAGCACCAGCAGATTTGGTGTCTAGTGAGACCCACTTTTCGGTGCATAAATGGTGCTGTTTTGCTGTGCCCTCAGAGGATGGCATAATTCCAATCATTAGGGCTCTGCCCTTGTGACCCAATCACCTCCCAAAGTCCCCACTTCCTAATACAATTACGTTGGGGGTTAAGATTTCAATATATAAATTTGGGCGGAGGGGATAGAAACATTCAGACCATAGCAGGAAGGTGAGATTCATATGTGATACAATTATTAAATAAAACAAGGAGATGTGTGATTAAAACAATCAAAATGTGAGGCTGCTGAGGTTCAGGGAAATAAATATTCCATTATATTCACTACACTCTATTACCAAGACAGGAAAGTAGATTAACATATTCTTGAAATATTTCCAATGGTAATTGAAATAATGAGTTCTTCTTTCCTTCCCTATAAGCAGAAAAATCAAGTAATCATATCACGTTGCTACCTTGTCATTCCATGTACTTGATGAAGCAAAGGAAAAGCATCAATAATGCCACTATTTTTCTATGAATCGAAATGTCTTTGGGTTCCACCTTACTTCCTTTCCTAACACAGAAGCATTTTCCCAAAGAGACAATGTAATATATATGGCAATTAGTATCCCTTCTATTTCAGCCCTTTAAATGCACCTGCCAAGCCTATGTCAGCTGTTAGGAGAAATCATAAAAAAGCAATCCTTCCAGAATATCTCCAGGTCCCCTCTAGCCAACTGGTTCCAATTGTTCCCATACGCTAGTACCCTTGTTCTCAATTCTCTTCCATTCTCTTTGATACCAATCTTGGCCATCAAACTCTATCAAGCTTCTTGACTTGGCCTTTTCACCCCTTTAGAACATGACCTCCTGTATCTGCCTCTGCTCCACATGTGGAAAGACCCTCTATCCCCTCACTCCATCCACCCCTCACCAGAACACAGACCTTCAAGACTCAAGAGTGGTGGTTGGTGTCCAAGGGTCATTGTAAGAGCCAAAAGTATGAGGATAAAAGACTATTTACTCAAAAGAACCAGGGTTCTCTCTGCCTAGAGAACTTTTTTTGAGCAGTATGACAAAATATCTGTCTATCTGCCTATATACTCCACTGGTGGGTGAACTCTTCAAAGCAGGGGACAAGGACTTCCTTATCTCTTCATTCTAACACACTGCCTAGAAAAATAACACACACATGGTTGCTTAATTAATTAATTAATCCATGCTCCAAGGTTAATTAACTCCCCCAAACAAAACTATTTATTCAGTAGTCTCAACTAGAGTTTAGAAGGAAAGTGAACTAATTGAATTAATTCACCCTAAAGCATAAATTATTAAAAATACATCATTCTGAGCTTCCCTGGTGGTGCAGTGGTTGAGAGTCCGCCTGCCGATGCAGGGGACACAGGTTCGTGCCCCGGTCCGGGAAGATCCCACATGCCGCGGAGCAGCTGGGCCCATGAGCCATGGCCACTGAGCCTGCGCATCCAGATCCTGTTCTCCGCAACGGGAGAGGCCACAACAGTGAGAGCCCCGCGTATCACAAAAAAGAAAGAAAAAAAAAAAATCATTCTGATATAGGACCTGACAATGGTATTTTTTTTAATCTCCCCAGGAGATTTTCATGAGCAGCCTGTCTTGAGAACTAGTGGCACAAAATGTCCTCTGTGCTGTGGCCCCTGCTTCTCCCATCATCTACCCCATGCACGTGCCTCTCTAGTTGTACTGAAATAAATGTCCTTTTTCATGCATATCATGCCTGCCCAGACCCCCAATCTGTTTCACCATACTTGGAGAAATCTGAAGTTAGGGATGATGTTAATGTCTCTTCCAAGGTCTCCCTATCAGTATTATTTGCCTCCTATGGTCTGAATGCTTATGTCCCCCCCAAATTCATATGCTGAAATCCTAACCCCCAAAGATGATGGTATTAAGAGATAGGCCCTTTGAGAGGTTCTTAAGTCATGAGAGTGGTACACTCATGAATGGGATTAGCACCTTATAAAAGAGGCTCCAGAGAGACTCTTTGCTCCTTCCTCCATGTGAGGTTACAGGGAGAAGTTGCCGGCTATGAGCCAGGAAGAGGGTCTTCACCAAATGCGACCACCCTGGCACCTTCATCCTGAACTTCCCAGCCTCCGGAACTGTGAGAAACCAATTTCTGTTGTTTATAAGCTACCCAGTCTGTGGTATTTTGTTATAGCAGCCCAAACACTAAAACATTGCCTCCCAAATCAGGTTATTTTTTTCCCTGGAAATGCATGTCAGAAATAATGTTTCATTTTGAACAAGAGTTAAATCACCAGAGTAAGGAAACTACATCAAAAGCTACTCTGGGAATTTTGGGAAATTTGATGAATCTAAATGAGAAGAAAATACAGAGTGAAGCCTTTTAAGATTCGTCTGCAGCAGCTCGTCTCAGTGGTGGATGGATTGTGTTGGTTTTCTTCATCTGCAGGGTAAAACCCATGGTCTAACTAGAGAAAAAGATTTATTGCAGTTGCCAGAGCTATGAAAGAGAATCATAATTCCTGACACCTCTCCCCATTCTTTCCTCATCCTCTAGCATAATATATCCAGACAATTTGGTTATGACTTAGTAGGTACTGATGGTAGAGCGTAGGGCTCCATTTTGATGGATTCAAACCCAACCCATCCTGCTGGTCTTCTGTAATAACAGAGAAGGTCTCAGAGACCAGAGTGAGTTCAGGGCAGTTTTCAAGTACATAAAAATGGGTGTTTCTCATGAAGTCAACATAATCATATTCTCTGATGATGTATCTGCTACACTCATGACTCCATCTGAAATATTTAGGGCTTGTCCTTTTAAGATGATCCCAAAACACCCCCTTCAGCTTGTCTTCCACAAACATGCCTTTTCTGAGTGATTTAGGTGTAGAAGCAGGAAAAAAAAAAAAATAGGTGGGGGATTTATCAGGATTAATTAATACACAAGAGGAAAGAGATGTATGTGATTAAACTAACCTCTCAGGTTCATTATAAATATTTTATGCATTTATGTGGCTCGGAATTCTGTCTTTGTCATTTAGGAAATAGCCCGTTGTCATTTAGGAAGCTTCCTATGAGTGAAAATAAGCTGCAAGGATTCTTATACCCAGGTCTGCAGTTGGAAAGACCCAAATAGAGAGCAGTAGGACTCCTGTCAGAAGAGGTAACACTGCCAAGGAGATAGGAAGGGACACACCATCACTGCATTCACTGGGCTGACTGATTCTCTGGAGGCACTTTATATAGGAAATATAGGAGAAAGCCTTGGTGGATGAAGGACAGCTCCCAGAAGAGGGGATGGGTGGGGCTAGCAACCCCAAACTCTCCTTTACACGGGCCTCTGCACTGACCCCCGGAGATGCCCTGAGTGCTCCCTCCTCAGCACCTCCACTATTGTTTTCCCCACACCATCCCCTAGCCCTCCACCATGCAACGTCCTCCCTTTACCCTTCTCTCTGCCTGGCTTCTCCCACCCATCCTTGGAAATCAGGCTCCAGTTCATCTCCACCATGAAGGCTATCATGGCGTTACATATTTAGCATTATCTACATCCCTTGGAACCAGAGGTTCTATTTCAGAGTGGGGTTGATTTCAAGAAGTAAAATTTCAACCACCCAAAGTAATTAAAAAGGAACTTCATTCTCTACTCACATTTCTCAAAAGTCATGAGAAGGTCTCCAAAAGCATAGTTTATAGTCATATTAAAACTCTCTTTCGTCACTGTCCTTCCTATCCCCAAGGGACTCCCACAGCACTTTTTCAACCCCTCCCCAGAAAGTGCCTCTTTGTCCCCCAGCTCATGAGGCTTTCTTTCTTCCTTTACTACAGCGGGGAAGATTAAAGTAGAGACCATATGATTCTCTTTGGTGTTCTGGGGGAAAGGCAATGACTTTGAACATGCGGACCTCATGAATTTGTATCCCATCATATACTTATTATATATCCTTGTATTCTAGACATTTCTTCCTGTGTATTGATCCTGTCTTCCCGAATAAGTTGTGGATTCTTTGAGAACTATGTTTTATTCACCTTTGTATTTTAGTACAATGTAGGTTTTCAGTAATAGTTTTAGAATGAATGAAAGAATTAAAACATATGAAAGTCAAAGATTAAATTTCATATTTCATTAATTCCTTCTGCAAATATCACATACTATACACTCAATTACTATTTGCTGATGATAATAAAAGAGGAAAGCAACCTAATCAGGAGGAAGAGAGGAGGCAAAGGCCCAGATCAACCCTGCAGTCTTTCACCCATAATGAGCTTCAGTCAACCAAACCTCCAGGGCTTCTTCACCCAGTAATCTGTTATTCAGCCTCTTGTACGTGGACTTGCCCAATTCATTATATCAATCTCGAAAAAAAAAAAAAAACAAACCACCTGCTTTGTTTTGCTTTTGCCCCTACTAAAATTCATCTTATTAGATATGACCTGTCTTTTCAGCTCTTTGCAACCTGTTTGATCCCTGGGTTTGTTACACACCATGATTCCTATTCTCCGAAGACTTAGCAACATGGTTGTAGAGTCGCCTTTTTATTTTTAGTTGTTCATCACATCATGAAAGAAACTCATCTCCACCACAAGGAACTGCAGGTTGTAATTTGAACGCTACGTACATACATTCAGATGCACATTTATGCATGTCACACGGGGGAATGTGCCCACTCCTTCACCCAAAGCATAGGCACACGCTGGGCACTTCTGACAAACACCCACAGACGCACCTCAATACAACATCAAAATGGGTCCAAAGCACATGGTAGGCAGGATGTAGTCTGTACTAGGTGCTACCTGGTTGAGAACACTTGCTGGGGCCATAAAGAGAGGGGCACAGGCACACAACGAGGCAGGAGGAGGTGCAGCTTCCCAAAGCATGGCTTGAGCATCCTGGACCAGATATTGCCCTCATGGAACCTCATGGTCAAAAAGTTTTCTGAAGGGAGAGCAGGGCCAATTTGCTGAGCTCCTATTATAGGCCTGCACCTTCAGATGCATTTGATCTTCCAGTCACCAAAACACCAGCATAGATCTTATAAACATCAGCATATTCGTACATAAAATTAAGGCTCACCTAAATTAGGCCATGCATCTGTGTCATAAGGTCAGTAAGCGCCAAAATCAGAACCAAAGAGTGATCTCATCCAGGCTCCAACTGCTGCTGCTCTGATCCCAGATAACCTGTTGGTAAACCCACAACCTGCATCAACCTAGACCTCAGCTGCTCCTCCTGGACACACATGCTGCATCCGTCCCTAGGAAATTCCATACAAGTCCTCCATCCTCACCTGGACCACAGAGCAAAGCCACTTCTTGCCCACAGTCAGATCCCACTTCCTTTCCCCACAGTGACAATGCCAGGTTTCCATCCTCCTCCTTGGGAAGCCCTACTCACCCTGCCCCTTTTTCTACCGGATGAGGAACTGAACTTCTTATTCGCTTGGTTCACTTTTCACCAGCAACTTATCAATGGTATTGTGGTTACAGAGCCAGACTAAGTCCAAATCTTGATCCCTCTACTTTCCAGTTGTGTGATTTCAAGCATGTTAGTTAGCCTCTCTGAGTCTCAGCTTCCTTATCTGTAAAAGGGGCTAAGAGCTGTATCTATCTACTGAGCAAGCCCTGGGCGGGTTGAATGAATTGATGAATGTGAAACACTTAGAACGATGCCTGGCACACCGTGAGCATGAGATGCATTCTGGTTCTCACATGTGCCAGCTCTGGGAGCCAGGAGGACAAGATGGACACAGCCCCTGCTGTAATTCGAACAGGGCAATCAGTGCTAAACACGTAATTGGACAAATAATTAATTAGAGCGGAGATGAGCACTCTGAAGGAAAAGGACAAAGGCAATGAGAGCATCTACCAGAGGGTCAGAATGAGTAGGAATCAGGTAGATCAGGGGTCAGCAAACTACGGCTTGGCAGCTTTAGTAAGCAGAGTTACTGGCACACAGCCTCACCCTTCCATGTACGGAATGTCTGTGGCTGCTTTTGCTCCACAACCCTAGGGTCTAGGCAGGGACCTCATGGATCACAAAGCCGAAAATATTTACCATCTGGCCATTTAAGAAAAAGTTTGCTGAACCCTGAGCTACAGGAGGATGGAAAGAGAAAAACAATCCATAAAGAGGATGTAGGAAGGCTGGCCTGGGGCTCAAGGAACTCGGAAAATGTGTCCCTCAGGCATGATCTCCCCAGCTTCCTAAACCATATCACCTGCACATACAGACACCTTCAGCTGCACCTTCTTCCCTCTGGCCTCTGGGAAATGGCAAACGTTCCCCTCATTCAGGACCGCAGCCTCCCCTTTGCTCAAGATTTCCTCTCCTCTAAGAACCTGCCTTCCCAGGTTCATTCTTTCTTTCTTTCTCTTCCTCTCTCTCCCCATCCCCCCTCCCCAACTAGTCATCCTACCTCCAGTCTTTCCCACCCATCCTCCCCACTCTGCCTTCGGGGTCATCATTCTAAAATGCAAATCTGACCATGTCACTCCCCTGCCTAAAACCCACCAGTGACTCCCAATTGTTTATGGGTAAGAGTCCAAACTTTAAAACAAGATATACAAAGCTCTACATAATCTGCTCTCACCACATCTGCAACTTTATCCCTGGCAAACTAGGACCACCTATCCTATTGTAACAATCATTAATCTTTCTTCTTGACCACTAACACCTTTGGACTCCCTCCCATGTTTCACAAATCCCTCACCTCATGAGTTTTGTGGGAAGAGAATACAAACCAAATGGTCATGGTCCCAGCTTCCCTTGCAGCTAAGGTCCAGGCTGCCCGAGGTGACCTCAGCTTCCCCTGACAGATGAACCCAAGTCAGGCTCTGAATCTGAAGCCAGCAGTATGAAGAAGGATGCACAGCACAGAGTTCATTCTGCTGAGGGTGGGGACAGCAATGTCCAGGCTCAAGTGGCAGTGCCCAGTGCCCAGCATTGCAGTGTCAGCAGTGAAAGCCACCCTGGCTGTGTCCAGCAAAGAGACAAAGATGTCTCCTCTGCTAACTGTCAGTCTAGTTCTGGGAATATAGCAGAGAACAAGAGAGAAAAGGTCTCTACCTTTACTGGGATTATATTTTAGAAGCTGCATCTGACTTGCTTCTATCTTCAAGTGACCACCATGGTACTGGATACAGAGAATGTACTCAGTCCATGTTTGCCTTTTGTGTTCCAAGCCATTCCTCTGTTTTCAGTTCAGCCCACTGCCTAAGATCTCATTGTGTCCATGACCTTCATCCTGAGGGCTACTTCACCACCAGTGCCACAGCTGTGGAAGTGGGCTAGACTCCACGATGGGCCCTGATCTTGTTTGCTTTTTACAAAATCCCTGGAATAACTATCTTATTCCTTTTAAGTAGCATGAAGCTGAAAGATGGCTCATTGCATGTTCCTGTTGTTCTAGTTATAGGGGACTAAGGGTTTTGATTTATTTCCTTGTGCCCCCATTATCCTAACTCATCCCAGGACTGTGAACATAGTAGGTGTTCCATGAATTTAGGTTGAACCTGACTTAGTTGTTAAATGTGTGTGTGTGTGTGTGTGTGTGTGTATCTCCTCACAAACAGAGCTTGTGAAGAGAGTCACAGAGTCTAATTTTTGCAGAAAAAATTCAGAACAGCTCTGATTAGTGAGTTTGTTCCATTTCCCAAGAAATCGTTTTAACCTTTAAACACAGAAGGTCAGCCTCTCATCTCTCTGTTCACACATAATTCCCCCTGCCCTCTGTTCTCAGTGCCTCGGCAACCCACCGGAGAGAGAGCCCGAGTCTGCAGGAGGGAGAACGTGGGTGCTCCAAGGCCCAGGCTGCCTCCCTGGGACTGACTAAGTCGTCAGAATACGTTGTCTCCCTTGCTACATTATTAATGAAATTGCGAGAAGTTCGGGAGAAAAAATTTTCCCCCACCCAGAATAATTAGCATTTATGCCACACACATTGCAAACTTAGGAAGATGAACATCAATAAAACAGAAAATGTTCCCTTTAAATCTTATTCTGGAGCCAGTGCCAACGAAGCACTTTGAAAGAGTGAAGGGAGTGGGAGAGCTCAGGTTGAATAAATCAGGGTTGCTGGGTCATCTGGGCACTGTGGGTGGCCCCAGTTAGGGCCAGAGGGGGCTGGGGGAGTCCAGCCGGTCCCAAATCTCTGTAGTATCATCACAGATCCTGGGTAGCAGTACTGGAAGGAGTCAGTGGTAGGATGTCCTACCGTGGGTGATGGCTCACAAGAGCCCAGGAGACGCAAAGTCACTGAAATGAGGCCAAGGTCAGACAGGCTGGCTTGGTAACTTCCTGAAAGGCCCGGACTGGCCTGCAGGGCTGACCCTGCAGCTGGAGGAAGTCACATGATCTTAAGTAGGTGGAGGTATCTAAGCAGGTCACTCTAACTAGTGGGAATGATTCGTCATAGAGCCCAGGATTTCAGTAGCTTTTTAACAACCATGTCAAACAGCTAATGGGCCAAGTGTTACTTCCTTGTAGAAGTCTTCCCCGCCTCTCCCATTTAAAATAGCACCCCATCATTCCATTTACCATTGCTAGGCTTTCTCTTTCCTCTCACCACCCTTTGTTAGCCTGTATCATATAACCCACTTACTTGTATTGCATACTGTGTATTGTGTATTACATTTTAATACTAGAATGTAAGCTATTTGAGGATGATGTCTTCTTATTCACTGCTGTGCCCCCAGCTCCTGGGTCAGTGCCTGGTATCCAATTAGTATTTACTGAACTCATAAATATATTCTGAACTAAAACTCTGATGTATTTTCACTTGAACTGCTCATTGACCAGGTTTATCTCAACTGTATTTGTACAATGGTTAGTTTTTAACTTTAAAAATGCAGCATTTTATCTTTTGGGTTTTTGTCCATTTTTCCAGTCTTTCAAGTTTAGTAAGTCTTGATTCCAACACAATGGTGGGTCCCCTCAACCTCATTTCAATGCCTCCAAAACCTGAGCAGCATGCCATTGTCCCTCCATCCAAGTTGACATGCCAGTAGACACGTCCCCTCAGCCTGGATTAATTATTCTTAACCATTTGAGCCAGGAATCATTGCAATAGAGGCTCTGCCTCTGAAAAGGACCTTTGAGATCAATTGATCAGAAGCTTCAGTTTTACAGACTGGGATTCTGGGACCACATGGGGAAGTGAGTGACAAATGGATGGCCTCTCTGTGACATCATAAAAAGTGCAGGGCTTCCCTGGTCGCGCAGTGGTTGGGAGTCTGCCTGCCGATGCAGGGGACGCGGGTTCATGCCCCTGTCCAGGAAGATCCCACATGCCGCGGAGCGGCTGGGCCCGTGAGCCATGGCCGCTGAGCCTGCGCGTCCGGAGCCTGTGCTCCGCAACGGGAGGGGCCGCAACAGTGAGAGGCCCGCGTACCGCAAAAAAAAAAAAAAAAAAAAGTGCAGTGATGGGTTCATAAAGCCTCAGCCCCCCTGGGTTAAGTAGGTGCTTCCACAGCAACAAGCTCCCAGGGTGGCCTTGGACGAGCACCTGAATTCTCCAACATCCATGCTAGGCAGGTGGGATCCATCCACAAAGTCTGTCTCTTCTTTATCTTTTCCCATACCAAGGGTGGTCCATGAGCAACAGCTGGAAGGACTCAGAAGCCAAGCCAGGGCCCTGGCTTCTCCCCTCTTCACCCTATCCTTCCTTCTCCCTCCTCCTGAGGTGGCAATGCTCTCCTGTTCTCTTCCTTTTCCACCCCACTGAGACATGTAAACTTATTCAGAGGGGGTGCAAATGCCAAGAATATACTGATGAGCTATGGCCAACAGATACTCAAAGAGAAAAGAGAGGTTTCCTGGCGCTTCTGAGAGCATAAAATCCTTTGGCTCTCAGTGACTGGCAGCGTTTAAAAAAAACATGTCCTGAAACAGCCAGAAATATAAGGGTAAAGGGAAGAACCAGTCACAGTAAGTATTTGTTGAATGAATGAATGAATGACTTCAGTATATGAAACAAAGTAAATGGACAGAGTAATGGAACTGCTGGTGCCTCCTCAGACTTACCTTGTCCTAAGTGGGGACATCAGGGGAAATCACAGCCAGTGCCTCCGCACCTCCCGAGGAAAGGCCGGGCAAGAATAGTCCAACATTAGGGTACAGTGAACACTGCAGAGGTCGCTGTGTGCCCACCTGAGGCCACATCCTTCCTTGGCCTTCTTCCCCTGCCTCAGCCTGCTTCCCTCAGTCCCCGCTCCTGGGAGCACCGCCTCCATAAATCACTTTCTCAAGAATCCCCCTCTCCAGCTCTGCTTCTAGGAATGTGACATTATATTTCTTAAAATACAACAGGCAGTGGAATATTTTCTATTGAATCTGGCCCCTACAACCTTTTTAACTCCCTCCCACCAGACCCCTCATTGCTGGTCCCAGAACACAGTGTCACCAGACTCCCACTTCTGCAGCCGGCTCAGGCTCTACAGCCATGACGTCAATGGCAACCCTCACAATACAGGGACGCTCAGAAGTAAACTGTCTGCAGCCACAGTTTTAGACACAAAGGTGAGCAGCTTAGCTTGTGAAGTTTCAAAGCTGCCAAAAGGTGTCTTCGGTTATAGGAACAGAACCCACTGTCACAGTCATTAATTATTTATGGAGCAGATTTGGGAAAGAGTCAGGGGTAGGTGGTGAGACAGGCAATACAGAAATGGAGAAAGATTTGCATGTGCTTATCTTAAAAACTCCTGGGTGGGCTTCACACAGGAAAGCAGTCACTCAGGCTGCCCTCTGCCACCAACACCTCACCTCTCTCCCTTCTGGGAGACCGAGAAGGAAGCAGATAATCCGGAGTAGAAAGCTCTGACCTTCCCAGCCTGCTCAGTTTTAGATTCGGAAGGACTTTAAATGACAGGCCCAACGTGGCCACTTGGCGTGGCCTGGAAGTATCCCTGTGGCACTGTGGCCTGTGTGCACAGACTCCCCAAGGCCGTGAAGAGGCTCCCGGCCAGCACACCCCTTCCCTCTCCACGGGGCTCCTTCAACTATCCCCCACTCACCCACCTGTTTGCCACCTTCTTCCTTATCGTACCAGATCTTGCCTCCGGCTTCAAGGGAAATGCAGAAGGGAGCAAAGTGTGAGGTACTGAACCTCTGGCTTACACACACACACAACACAGACAACACAAAAAAACACAGAAGGCACACACTATCCACCCACAATAGACCCACAACACACACTACAGATACACAACACGCAGACAACACACAACGCATGCGCGCGCGCGCACACACACACACACACACACACACACACACACACACACACACACCCCTGCTCTCTACCTGCCCTTTCCTCCTGAAAGCTTGGAAGAGGCGACCTGCTCCTCACACACACACCCCCACTGCTTCCTCTTCTCTCCCAAACTTTCAAGCCCTCTCGCATTGCAGGCCCCTTCCTATGAGCATTTACTGTGCTGGAGTTTCACTTCTTAAAAAAAAAAAAAATGGGACAGTCATAAGCAACAGACTACCTCCCCTCCTACCTGCAGTGAAAATAGAAGCATCAGATGGGCACCACACACACACGCACGCACGTCTACACACCTAGTGGGGCCCCTCAGTGGCAGCCAGGCCCTCCCACCACAGCATCACCTGCGCTCCAGACCCACCCCTTCCCCACCTCCAGAGCCAAGTCACAGTTCCCTGAGTTAAACCCTCTCTTAAATGTGCAACTCCTTCCTTTGCCAGCTCCTCTCCCACTTTAAGCCCAGCTCTTCCTTGGGCTCCTTCACTTCCTGGCACCCAGCATCTGAGGGATAACTGATAACTCCACACCCGTGTCTCCAGCCCAGCTCTCCCGCCAGGTCAGCCGCAGGTGTAACAAGTTCCTAGCGGACAAGAGCCTTGAACAAAGCATGTCGAAAACTAAACTTCTCAAGCTTGCCCCCTTTCTCCTTATAATTAATGTCTCACTTCAATAAATTAGCATTTCCAGCCAGCCAGTTGTCCAAACCAGAGACCTGGATATGGTACTTGACTCTTGAGATTTAACCTCCTTCTCCCTTAACCAGTAAAACTCCATGTCCTATCTTTACATCCCCTAAGTGTCCCTTAATCCATCTCTTTCCCCCTATTTCTTAATTGAGGCCCCCCCATCGCACCTTCTAACACTGGAAGAGCCTCTGTCCTACATGAGGCCCACCCACTCCCATGCACTGCAGTCATCACTCCAACAAGCAAAATGGAGTTGCCACCTTCTCTTTAAACCCTTTCCTGAATATCTTCCCCCTTCACAGACCTCCTCCCAGGAGAAACAGACTCAGGGAAGAGAAACTGAGCAGAATACAGCAAATCCAGGGGCAGGGAAATTGCTGATTCATGCATTTGTTCGTTCATTAAATTATACCTTCAGAACCTGGAGTTAGTCCTTCTGGGAGTCTCCAGGCCCAAGCATTTAGAGTTCTTGTTTATTTCCTTCATAGCACTTACCTCCATTTGTTGGTTTTTTGTATTTTGGTTTTTTTTTGATTCACTATTTTTATACTTAAAAAAAAAAATCTATCTCCCTTTAAGAATAAGTTCCTTAGGGCTTCCCTGGTGGCACAGTGGTTGAGAGTCCGCCTGCCGATGCAGGGGACACGGGTTCGTGCCCCGGTCCGGGAGGATCCCACATGCCATGGAGCGGCTGGGCCCATGGGCCATGGCCGCTGAGCCTGTGCGTCCGGAGCCTGTGCTCCGCAACGGGAGAGGCCACAGCAGTGAGAGGCCCGCGTACCGCAAAAAAAAAAAAAAAAAAAAAAGAATAAGTTCCTTAAAGAAAAGGTACTCTCTCTGTCTGTTTGATACGGTATCCACAGCCCCTATTCCTAGGTGGGACATAAAGTAGTCACTTAATAAATATTTATAGAATAAATGAAAGGATAAATGAATGACCACATTGGCACATGGTAGTTTCTATCCAGAGTCAGTTCCATCAACACTAGTTTGAGAACAAATTTCCCATCATCGATCGGCAAGCATTTACTAAGTACCCGCCATCTACAGGCGGAGTGGGGTGGGCGCCAGCAACACAGATACAGAAAGTGTGATTTCTACACTCAAGTCTCTCTAGGGAGGGATGGACTGAGATACAAAGGGCTAACTCTCAGCAGTGTGGGACCAGGGCTCTCCATGCCCAGGGACAGGCCTCGCCTGGGGTGCCCGACACAGATGCCAGCCTTGGAGTGGGGACAGTTCCAGCCTGAGGAGCTGGGCCCTGGGGAATGTCCTCCCTCCTTTGCCTTATGCCAGACTCCAGATACCCATTCCATGTGCTCAGCCCCCAGCAGGAGGAAGAATGTGCCTTCTACTCTGGTCCCATGAGGCTATAGCTGGAGGAGGGTGTGCAAATTTATCAGGAGAGAAGGAAGAAGCACAGGAATGTGTTAAAAAAGAAATGAAGAGAAAATGAGAAGGAAGGAAAAAGGAAAGAGAAAAGCCATCCCCGACAACATCTCTCATCTCTCCTTTACAATCCTGGCCCCGGGCCTTAGCGCCCTCACTGGGACAATGCAATGCCCTTCCCACCAGCCTCCCTAGACCAAAACACCCACCCTGGCTTCCACTGCAATCCAAGCTGCAGCCAGGATCTGGTGTGGGCTTTTATAAACATAAAATCAGATTGTGCAGCTGTGTCACTCCCTGCTTAAATCCTCCTTGACTTCCCTCACATCGAAAATAAAATCCAAGTTCCATGTTCAGTCATGGAAAGCCCTTCATGATTTGGTATCTGCCCCTGTAGACTGAATCCAGCCACAGTGACCTGCTTTTTGCACCTGAAAACACCAGGCTTACTGCAGCCACAGGGCCTTTGTCCTCATTGTTCCCTCCTACTGGACGGCTCTGGCCCCTCATTTTCAGCAAACCGGGTCCTTGTTGACATTCAGCTTAAAACATCACCTTAGCGAAGTGATGCTCCCTTGACTCCCCATTCTGAAGTAACGACAGGGCTCCCTCTCCATTACATGCCTGGGGGTTATTTTTCTGTACAAACTTTACCAGTATTTGAATCTTTCCTGGTCACATTTTTCTGTATTCCCCGGTATATTAGTCTTCTACTGCTGCAAAACAAATTACCACAATCTTAGAAGCTGAAAACCACACCCATTTATTAGCTCATAGCCCTATGGGTCTGAAGTCTGGCACAGACAGGCTGAGTTGTCTTCCCAGGGTCTCCCATGGCTAAGATAGAGGTGTTGGCTGGGCTGTGTACTCGTCCGGAGCTTGGAGTCCTCTTCCAGGCCCGTGGGGTTTTGGCAGGATTCATTTCCTTCAGTTGTAGGCCTACAGTTCCCAGTTCCTTGCTGGCCACCAGCAAGGTGCAGCCCTGAGCTCCTGAAGGTCGCTCCCATTCCTTGCCATGGGGCCCCTCCAACTTCAAAGCCAGCAACAGAGTTTTCCTCACATTGAGACCCTCTCACGCTGCAAATCTACCCCACCAGGAAAAGCCCAGTCCCCACGAAGGGATCGCCTATGTCAGGTGGACCCAGGACTATCACTCTGAAAGTCAAATCAGCCATATAACATAACCTAATCCAGGGAACGACCGTCCCATCACATTCACAGTCCACATCCACACTCCAGGGGAGAGGATTATACCCGGCAGGTATGCCGGGGGTGGAAATTTGGGGGTTAACTTAGAATTCTGCCTACCATGCCCCACTTGAGGAGGACATTGCCTGCCTTGTTATCTCTGCACCTCAAGGCCTTGGACAGATCTTCCAACCACACAGAGAACATGCTGACAATGAAAGTATTGCATAGCACAAAGTGGGAAAGCAACAGCATTGCTCAGAAATGACAGGTGCCACAGGCCCAGGAGCCCTGACCAGCCCCGGCCCTGTCTGTCCAACCCAGGGACAAGGGAATCAGAATCTCACATGCCTGAACCCAGCCATGGGCCACCAATGTGCCACCACGCAGTATCGGAAGCCTCTGGCCTAGACAAGTTCCAGCACATAGCAGATGCTCATTAATTTGTTTTTCATTTATTAATGGAATGAAAGAAAGAGGGCTATCTCTCCTGGAAACTAGAGATGGACAGAATTGAAAGAATTGGGGTGGCGAGAGCAAAACAGAAGCCATGAGCCAATCAAGTACTTTCCACCTCCCTCTGCTCTCGGCCTGTCCAACACCCACTTCCCGAGACCCAGCTCCCTCCGGCCCCACCTCCCCCAGGAAGCCTCCTCTGCCCCAGCCTGAGGTCCTGTGCACTGAATGCCTACCTACCTCATTCAGCCCTTTTCAGAGAGCTGCCTTTGGACCCCTCTCTCCTATTGTGGAGCAGTAGGCCAAGTCCTGCGTGCTATTTGCAATTCACCACGCCTGTGTCTCGGGTTCCCGTCTCACCTTCACTCTGCTTGAGAAAGTGGCTGTTTCACCCACCTTTGTCTCCACCCAGTGCAGACGGAGCACATTTTGGCTGTGAAGACCTCTGGGACCTGCTTGGTGGTTTGGAATTGAGACCTGCTGTAAGCAGGAAATGGGAGCTGGCCTGAGGTGGGGTAGTCGTGGGGTAAGGCATGCCAGGTGGGGTGGAGACAGAGGCGGGGGAGCAGGCAGCAGGAGCACAATATGAGGCCCTGGCACCTGTGAAAAGGCGACAGAGGCCAGAAGGTCACAGCGGACCTAGAAAAGGAGAGGAAGGAAAGCAATTGGAGCAAGAGAGCTGGTCGTCATCAGAGTGGCCTGCAAACTCAGGCTACTTGCTTTTGTCCAAACCTGCCTAAAGAGCCACAGTGAGAGAATTGTCTCCACTGTCGCTTCTCCTTACTTCCAGTAGTGGTCACTGTTGGTGCAGATAAAATGAGACAATGATGCTGGTGGTAGATGTGATATATTTTGCCCTTGACATCCCAGGGAGTAAAGAAAAATGATCTGGTATGCTAGTAGGCTGAAAGGTGACCATAAGCCTATGAGTGAGACTGTCGCCAGCACACAAGCCCCATTTGGGTACGTGAACAGGAAGGTAATGCTCATGCCATGGGTTCAAGAGAGACTCTCATTAGGAGTAAGATGGGTCAGAACTAACTAGACTCCAAGTTCTGGTTCTGGGCTCCCCTCCAGGGAGACTGGTACTTAGCGAGGGATCAGAGGGCAGCCTCAAAAGTGATAAGCAGACCGGGCAGCAGGGCCTGGGAGAAAAAGAAGCTGGGATTATTCATCGGGAAAAAACAGGCAGGCAGGATTTAATACAATCTTCAGGTATCAGAAGAGTTCTTAGGCAGTGCAGGCTAAGTCTTGGCAGTGGCTACTGAGGATAGAATAAGGAAAGGAACTTAATCCCTAGCATAAGGGATTTAGGATAGCTAAGGGGGAGAATTTCCTGATGGTGAAGGTTGTTAAAAGTGGCAATGAATGGTCTGGGGAGAGACTCCGGTCTGCTCTGGAAGCTTTTACAAGTAGAAGAGATTATCCTCTGGTAGGGCAGCTTATCTCTAATCCTGCCTGAAGGCAGGGGAATGGACGCAATGACCTCAGGGTCTCCTTCAGACTTGGAAAGCAGGCTTTCCCATCAGTGGGCCAGGCAACACTGCTGAGCAGGAGATGTGCTTTACGGAATGCCCAGAGTGTTTCTGGAAATAAAAAGGAGCAGCCCCACGTGAGAGTTCCTTTCCTTTGCCTATCTTTTAGCCAGGGCTGCCTCACAGCAATGGCCAGGCTCCTCTATAACCTCAGGTGTAATCAAGGGCACCTTAGACAAGAAAGCCAAGAGCAGCCACAGACCACGCAGAGAGAGATTACTTTACACTCGGCAAAGCACGCAGGACAGCAGAGCCTTGCTGTGGTCTTCTCCACAGAGGGCTCTGCATTAAGAAATCCATGTGAACTGTTTGTATATTTTGGAGATTCACTTTGTTATACAGCAGAAACTAACACACCATTGTAAAGCAATTATACTCCAATAAAGATGCTAAAAAAAAAAAAAAAAAATCCATGTGAAAAGCTTGCTGGCCCCCAGGCTGTAGCAACAGGGCGTTTTCAACGTGTTGCTGCCAGCCCAGATGACCAAAAAGGGTTGCTGCCAGCCCAGATGACCAAAAAGGGTTGCGCTAGCTCCAGCTTTCCTCAAACCACACTGCCACTTCCTGTCTGTAAACTGACAAGCCTTCTGGAAACACTGGCCAGTGCGCAGCTGTTCACCTTGCGGGCCAGGGAAGAAAAGCCCATGACCGTGTGCATGCACAGCTGAGACCATTAACAAGTACACAGAGCACCGGCCGGGATGGCCTCAGAAGGCTTCTGCGCTTGCACAGAGCTCGAAGGAAGGGCAAGATTTGGGCAGAGACGGGAACACCAACATCTTCTGAGGTGGTTTGCCAAAGTGCCGCCCAGATACGTGAACTACTCTCAGGGCCACAGTTGATTCAATGTTTTCTGAAACCCAGAAAGCCAAAGACAAGATGACCTTTGGTTTTCTAGAACCTCGGGGTCTGACTCTGCCCAGTATTCAACCAGATAAATTTGGAAGTGCGTATATCTTTTATTTTCAGTTCTATTTCCCCAATGAAGAAAGAATTCTTTAAACCCTAACCCTATACCTTCACAGAGCTTGATTCTTCATCCCTGCTATTTCTTTCTTATAACTTGGCTGATGTCCCCCCAGCGCTTTTTCTTTGTCCTCCATATCTCTGTTCCAACTCTTTTACAGGATTTGCACCAGCCCCATCTCTGCTTTCCACCTCTCAGCTCTTGATAAGTCCACAGCTCCGTACCCTCCCCCACAAACAGGGCCCTGAGGCCAGTGTCCTCCCTTCAAGGACACCTTTCCTTCTGGAAACTTAAACATCAGCTTTCTGGACACTCCTACTTAGACCGCCTCGTAGCACAGGGATAGGACTGGAGCAAACGGCCAAGGATACTTAGGGGAAATAAGCATGGAAATGTATTATTCTGCCCATTGCACGTGCTGGACACAGGCAGGAGCTGGTTGCAAAAGCATATTAAGCATGCAATCAGCTGCATCCTCGAGCCCAAATAAAGCTATTTTCATTTCATAAAGCAAGAGAGGAAGTCAAGTCATTAGGGAAATAGGGAGGGAGCTTAAATGCCTAATTGGAAGCTCTATAGCACTTGCGAAGTACCTTTGGTTTTTCTAAAAAGTTAAGGGAAAAACATTGAGCTTAGAATTGCAGATAGATCGATCTCATGTCCCTTCCCGCATTAGCACAGAAGGAGAATCCCTTCCCGTGGGCTCATCCCAACCCAGGTTATGGTACATAAATGACACTGAGGGCCCAGAGGAAACAAGTGGCTCCCAAAAGCAGGAAACATTGAGGAGACAGAAAAAGTCCTCTTCCTTTCCATGGAAGGCAGAAGCTCATGGCCACAGCACCTCTCTGGCTGTTTTAGTTTCCATCTGTTAGTAAGAATTTTAATGAGTTTGATTTATTTATTGGACATTTCCTATGTGCCTGGTGCAATGTGAGACTAAACTACCTCTGGAGCGTCAGTGACCTCCTCTGTTAAATGCAGGGGTTAAGCATGATCGGTGGTTTAGCCCTGAGATTCCACAAAAGTGCCTGGGAGCCACTGAGGGGAGGGGTCCATGTGAGAGATGGACAGACAAGGAAGATTCTACGCCCCCATGCCCATGTCCACTTGTATCTGTTTAATATTTTGGGATTCCACGTAAGATATTGTTTGGCGGGGGCAGGGGGGCAAGGTTTCTGTTGCTTAAATACACACACACGCATACACACACACACAGAATCCACCGAGGGCTCCTCCAGGATCGAGAAATTCAAGATGTATTCTCCTAATCTCACCATGCAGATGAGGGAAGTGCTCATTGACCAGCTTGGTAACTTAGTTATAGAACTCAGTTGCTCATAGATTCTCTGGAGCATGTAATCCAGGAGCTCAGAGCATAAGAAAACAAGGATTATGTTTCCTGGGAGGTTCAGGCTTGACTTGTTGATTGATCCTGCACATACGACTGTTTTGAGGTAGAACAAGAGCAACTCCTGCATCACATACTTTTTCATAGAGAGCTCCTCTAAACTCATCTTTTCCCAACTCATCTAAACCATGTCTCTTACAAGTTGCAGAAATGAGAACATTCAGATTAACCTGGATGCTCATCTGGTGATGGGGTCTTCTTACAGATAAGGTCTTTTATCCAGAAAATCTCTGTCTCAGGAGGGCTGAGGGCGTTTATCAACACAGGACTCTTCAATCAAGAGGAGCACGCAGGGGCTTCCCTGGTGGCGCAGTGGTTGAGAGTCCGCCTGCCGATGCAGGGGACACGGGTTCGTGCCCCGGTCTGGGAAGATCCCACATGCCGCAGAGCAGCTGGGCCCGTGAGCCATGGCCGCTGAGCCTGCGCGTCCGGAGGCTGTGCTCCGCAACGGGAGAGGCCACAACAGTGAGAGGCCTGCGTACCGCAAAAAAAAAAAAAAAAAAAGAGGAGCACGCAGGATCAGCAGAAATAGTCAGGAGGAATAGCCTTCTTGAGCCAACATCATGGTGTTTCTGAAAATTCGCAGAGCCCCCAACTCCAAAGGAATGAACCTCTAATGGTTGAATATTAGGTACTCTGAGTGCACATAGGAGGTAATAACTAGAGCCTCTGGGAAAACTAACTGCCAGGTCCCCTCAAGGAGCCAGCCCTGCAAACACACAAGGACTTAGCCCTTGACTTTTTCTTCTGATCCCTACAATGGGTTCACACTGCACTTTCCCATTCCACAGAATGTCTGCAGCCACCTTTATCATCACAGAGAGTGCAACAAGAAGATAAAGTTAGAAAGTACTTCTTCCCCTGATCTGCAGGAATGACCTCCAGACCTCAGGCCTGTGGTTCATGAGAACAAACATATCCACTAGAGTGATCATGAGTAAGTCAGCTTGACACACACATGACATGACATGACGTCCTAAGTGTGATTAGATTAAGTCCCTACCTGCACTGGAAATGAAACCACAGGCATATAACGGAGGACCTGCATCGAGTCACACCCAGTCTTTCTGCAACATCACCGAGCTGGGCACTCACGCCTCTGTCCCGAAGCACAGTCCGTTGGGAGTCCCACAGGGTGTGAAACTCAACTGTTTTCCTGGCTGAAGAGACAGTTGGATTTGCATGGGCAGCAGGGACTGGAACTGCACTACCAAAACTCTAGGTTCTCCCCAAAATTCTAACCCCAAATAGAGACAGCGTGTCCCTGGAGAAATGGCAGGATGTGGAGAGAGGAAGAGGAGAGAAGCAAAGTCGCAGAGAAAGTGATGAACGGCCAGTCTGCTTTGCCAAGCTAGTTATTACTGAGTCGTTTGCCATTTGGCCCCATGTATTTTTAAAGCATATAGTTAAGGAGCATTTATTAAAATGTTTTCAAGTTGTCCTTCTAAAGAAGAGACCCTGACAGGTCACTCAGTATACTGCAAAGGTGGGTTAAATACTATTATCCCCGCTTCAGAGATAGGAAGACACAGTATAATGGATTACCTTAATTTCCCAGAGACATGTGGTGCATTCATTACTGGGAGGGAAAAAGAAAAAGAAAAGAAAAGACAATCAGATTAAAGAGTCCTGAAGCCTGGGCTGCCTTGCCAAGAAAGCCAACCAGTCTGAGAAAAGGAGAGGCGAGCCCCACACCTCCGAGGGCGCTGCTCCAAAACACGCAGTCCTTAGAGACACAGACACCTTCAGGAGCTCCGAATTAAAATGCACAACAGAAACAAATTCGCCACACAGAAAACTGCGAGGCCTCACCAATCTGCCATGTGAGGCAGATTGGGAGAGAAGGAAAAAATAATCCAGATCCTAGTTTAGTTCAGGAGCTTGTTTTCTTACACCGACAAATCCTTCTAAAAATGATTTCCTGATTAGAGTCAAACGTTGGAGGCCCAAACTCTCCGAGATTGTTGTGTTGTCAGCATGTTAATGTGTTCCTTAGCAACTCTCTCCCTCCACCTTTAGGAGGAAACAACACCTCTACCAGTAACACAAAGCTGGAGAAGCCTCAGCACTTCTGATGATTCACAGCCGGGGAGGGAGGCACAGATATCTGAGGTCGATGGGAGAGTGGGACGCTGGCTGGTAGCAAGACATAGGCAGCAAATGCCAAGGCAGCTGCCAGGCTGTATGCGGAGGCAGTGCAAAAGGAGAGAAGAGGGGCCACTGCATCTCTGTATCTCTACATACTTGCAACCATCATTTGCCATTTCATTTTCATTCGTGAAATGCGAATCCCAGTACTTACACAGAGCTAGTATCTTTTTTCTCACCAGACTTAAAGATGCAAAAAGCCCTAAGGAGAGGTCAAGTTACTGAAGGTTAAGGAAAAGGGTTTCCTGAAATGATTTTGTTTTAATCCTAAACTCTGGAATCTTCAGAATCAGTTCGGAAAGAAATGAAAATCAAAACTTTATGTATCCATTGATTAAATACTTATTACACATTTGGCAGTACGCTGGCTCTTGTTCTCTGTGATTTCAGGTCAGCTCTTTGGGCAATGAGCACCATCAATGAACCCTAAAGCTAGAAGGGACTATCAACTCCAATAATCTCATTTTCCAGATGAGAAAGCTGAGGCCTCGTGAGGTTCTCTTCCTTGAGAGATGAGTGATTTACTGACAAAGCTAGAGTATGAATCCAAGTATTTCCACCATGACTACTAATTCTCAGACCAGATGCTTCCAAACTGGACTTGGATGGTCTCTGTCTGAGAAGGGGAGAAGTGAGATTCAATTTGCCAATATTCGCAACCTTGGAGGAAGTGATATTCATCCTAAGCCAAAACATACTGGAAAATTCTCTAATTTAGTCAGATGATGTCTCACTTTACATGATAAATGTTTCTAAAAAGTTGCATGCAAATCAAATTTTTGCAAATTGAATTACTTTTTTAAAAGCACAAGACAGATTGCTTTGTAAAGGAATCCTGGGCTGAAAATGAGAAATATTTCTGCAATTTAAATAATAACTACCTCCATAATTTATCTCTTGTGCAATTCATAATTTAATATTTCTTGGTTTTGTTTAGCATCATTTGTTTAAAACAAGAAAGATCTATATTTATGCAGCTAGTGTCACCAAGAAGTTTGAAGTACATTAATAATAACTAATACTTTCCTTCTACATACCCTTAAGAACTAATAAGGAATTGGTATTCCCATTTGGCAGATGGAAAAGGCCAAGGCCTGGAGTAAGGATAGATCTAAGATCATGGAGAAAGTCAATGAGGTGGACAGGATGCCTGCATGTTTTTGATTATAAATCCTGCATTTTTATCTATTGATGTTAGGACACTGTAGGCAACTATCATATTCGAGTTTTCCAGAGAAACAGACCCAATAGGATACATATGGATACATAAGAGGGGACTTATGAGAATTGGCTCATGTGACTATGGAGGCTGAGATATGCCATGATGTGCTGTCTGCAGACTGGAGAACCAAGAAACCCAGTGATATAATTTAATTCGAGTCCAACGGCCTGAAAAAGGGGGCAAGGGAAATGGAAGAGGGGCCATTGGTGTAACTCCCGGAGTCCGAAGGCCAGAGAAACAGGAGCTCCGATATCCGAAAGCAAGAGAAGATGAATGTCCCAGCTCAAGAAGAAAGAGCAAATAGGCCCTTCTTCCACTTTTTTTTTTTCCATTGGGGTCCCTAGTGGATTGGATGATGCCCACATTGGTGAGGGTGGCTCTTTTTCACTCAGTCAAGTGATTCAAATGCTAATCCCTCTTCTGCGAACATCCTCACAGACACACCCAGAAATAACATTTCCCCAGTTATCTGGGCAATCCCTCAGCCCAATCAAGTTGAAAAATTAACTGTCACAGCTATTGTCTCCCAGGGAGACATTCTCCACGTCACAGATACGTGGACTCCAAAGAAATTCATGAGGCATCTCAAAGATATATGTTCTGGGAATCCAAGACAGCCTCCTACCTTTCTCTCTGCCCAATCACTGGACTCACCTAGGAAACATGGAGACCAGAAAAGAGTCTCAATCAACCCATGACAATGTGGCGTTACCAATTCCCCATCACAATCCACCCCTCTGACTGTAGAGAAGAAAAGAGGAGAAAGTATAGGCTCTGCCCCCAAGAACTCTCAGCCTACTGAAAGAGGCAAGGCTCATACACAAAACTACATTAGAGTCTAAGTTCATATGGGTCTTCCCCACTGGATTGTAGAGCCTTTAGGAGAGGGACCTCTTCATCTTTGCAATGTTAGCGCCTTGCCTTGGAAAAAGCCAGTACCCAGTTGAATTTTTTGTCATATTAAATTATGAAAATGTAGAGAGATTGGGAAGGATGTTATCTGCAAATATCTGGAGAGATGATATAGAATAGATAGAATAAACATATTGTTTGTATCTCCAGAATGAAATCATCTCCACTGCAGTGCGGGAAGATTAATAATAATGCCAACCTCAGAGAGTGGCTGTGGCACTTGAGTGGCAAAATAGATCTAAAGCATTTAGCAAGTCTCTGGCACACAGTGAGCACTTAATAGGCAGTGCCTATCATTTATTTTACAAGGATCACAGATTGTGGTGACAGAGGACCACATGACAGATCAATGTGAGGAAGAATTTTCCAAAAGTATCAAGGGCTGCTCCCTTGTGGAAGCTACTACGTGGGTGAAGCTCCCTCTCCCAGAGGCTGGACAGTCATCTCTCAATGAAGATGTCAAGAAAAGTCCTGCACTAGGTAAAGGTTGGCTGACAGCACTGGTTCATTAACCTGGCTGAGAATTAGAATAATGTAGGCAGTGTTTTAAATATACACAGTTTTAGGCCAATCCAGACTTCTTTAACAATTGTGAAAAGACCCAGGAATTTATATTTTAATAAGTATCCCAAAGTGACTTTTAGGTAGCTCATCAAGCATGGATCTAATTATCTAAGTTTGAGAACCACCTGTATAGAGAAAGTTTATACTCCCTTCCAGATTCTGAGGCTCTAGGAATTCCTTCATCCATCCTTGATCACCTTCAGAATAGTATCATGGAAAATCATACAGGTTGATAAAGTCAGAAAGATTGGCTTCAAATCCCTGTTCTGCCACTTCCTGTTTGTATCACTTAAAGTGTATTGATTATTCTCCCAAAGCCTCAATTTTTTTGTCTATAAAATAAAGATGATTACCTTGTATGGATGTTTATTCTAGGAGGGGTTTCTGGCACATAATAAGTATTTAATAAATATTTTATCAGAAAAGTGCCTCTCATTGTACATACATACATACATACATATATACATACATACATACATACATAAAGACTTAATAAATACCAGTTCCCTTTCTCACCACCATCCCAAACTTTCACATTATGTAGAGGAAACTGAGTTCACTTCAAGCAAGCAGGTGACAAAAGATGAGAAAGTAAGACAACAGAACCATGCATAGATGGAGATACCAGAAGAACAGGAAAATAGCTTGGGGGATTCCAAAAAGCAAGAGGATTCTCAAAATCTGAAGTAAAGCAGGCAGAGAAAAAACACAATGCATTAAATTTCAGTGGGGAAGTGAAGGAGAGTGAAAGTATCATGGATCTTTCTGGATTTTGTTGGGTGTTCTCAATCATTACATCTGCATTTAGAAATATTTATATTTGCTGAAAACCAAGAGCCTTGGCGCACAGGGAGAATGAAAAGAGCAAGGGACAGGGTCTAATTAATCATCAGGGGGCTGTCACACTGACAACTAGAAGAATTGGAAAGTTACAAAGTACCAGCACCAAACAGCATCAATCACCCAACGATGGTAAATAAATTAATCAAAAATCATTGGGTACCAAAAGGTCTGGGGGAAAAATAAGAGGCAGAAGAGAAAAATGATCAGGAGCAGCAAGCAAGCAAAAATAGCAGAGCCTGACCCTGTTCAAGCTGAAGCCAGTACCTTGGCCACTCTGCCTTCAACGCCTTGCCCACCCCCAAGCAGACTGCCAAGCACAGCTGGGTTTGTAGCTATTAACCCTTCTGTTTTTAATGGGAGATTCACTTAGCATCCCTACTCCCTACCCCTAATAAAAGGGGAAATATTGGCCTTGACAAGTAGGTCATCCTAAATACCACTTTGCTCAAAGCCATTCCCTGACTCATTACTGAGCTGCTATATTTGTGCGTTTGAGTTAAAACTCCCCACCTAGCCTGCTGGGGACCAGTTATTACCAGCCACAGGTCTTGGTGGAATACATGACTCTCTTCTCTGGGATACTGGGGGCCCTCACTGACCCAGAATTATAACACCTGGCCCACCCCCCCTTACCTGGCCTCTATTTCCCCCAATCAGTTTGGTTTTTGTTTGTTTGTTTGTTTTTAACGCGGCAGAAGAGTGGTTATGGAGGATATTAACCAGATCATCAACTTCCCCATTCTTTTCCAATCAGGATGCACACATCTGCCCCTTTAGGTTCACACAGGACTCAGGGGGGCTCAGCCATGAATTAAAAGAATTGAAAACCTGGATTTCCTATGGATCCACACAGGTCATGAAATATTCCAGTAGAGTTTAACATTTGCTATGATCCGCCTTTTTAAAAAATATATTTTTGACATGCTAGATCACACATCCTTTACAATTCACCCACAAGGGTTAATCTGCAATTTACTTCCATTTAACAGATATTCAGTGAGTACGCACAGGTTTCTAGCAACGATACAGAAGTAAGTGGGGTCAAGTCTCTATTCTGAGACCTCATAGACTAGTAAGAGAGACAAAACCATCACAAATTACATGATCCGGGCAACTGTGACCATGGTGACCACACAGAGACATAACCCATGCACAGTAGGACTAAGGACAGAATTAACTCTCATGTGAGGCATTGGGAAAGGCTTACTAGTAGTGGGGAGCGCTGAGAGAGAGACAGGATTTGATATGACTTGGAAGAATGTTATGACTTGGATGATGGAGACAAGAGAATGGCATTAAAGGCACAGAGACAAACCTGAGAAAAGCCTGAGAAGTGGGTGAATGCAAAATATATGGGAGGAGCCATGGAGAGGCTGACTTTGCTGAACAGAGGAAGTGGGGTCATGAGTGGGAGACAGTAGTGATGAGGGTTAGGAAGAGTCTTATAAGTACAAAAGCATCCCTCCACCCTGAACAACTCTGACTGCCTGGGTACACGATACTCTCCCTTCTCTAGATGTCCAGAGAGATCACAAGGGTATCTCCTGGATCTTCCTGGGGGCTGGAGTCTCCAAATATGACAGCAGCAGCTGTAAACACCAGAGGAGCTCAAAGGAGCTAGTCCCCAGAAGGCAGGGCCCATGTTTGAGGCCCAGCAAGGGAAATAACACATAAATGATATCTGAGCACAAATAGGTTATGTACAGATCACATGCACCCAACCAGGTGATAGACAGGTAGGTATCAAGTTGATAATTTGTTGGGTGGGTAAGTTTTGGAAAGTGAGACAATATATACGTGTAACTGATTAATTGAATGAACCAGACTCATAAGGTCCAAGCAAGAAGAACTGAATTTTTTTGTCACACCTGCCCTTTTCAACCTGTTCTATGGGATCATTACTCCCTGCTCCTAAATGAATATCCAACAGCCTCATCACATTTTTTGTTAACTCTCAGATAAAAAGCACATTAAAAAGTCCAGTGCTAAGTAATGTTAAAATTCTAAAATCTCCTCTAATTTATGATTGCACCAGTTAGACCCATCACAGTCTTGGGGGCCTGAGGGGAGAAGTCAGAGCCTGTGTTCTTTTCTTTTGCTCCCTCCTCCCCACTCCATGCTCTGATCTGTGGCTCCACAGGGGTGAGTGCAAGGGAGAGGGAGGGGAAGGAAGGGGCAGGAGAGGTCCTCTGGAATGGTGCAGATATAAGCCAGCATTAGTGCTCTTGGAATACAGGGAATGTCATCCAAAGCTAATTATTTTCTTCATGGGATGCTTTTACGAGGACCCCCATCTTGCATTTTCTTGCAAAAACAATGCTTCCCGTGGCCCTGCAGCACTCCCTCCATCACTGGAACCTTGCAGTACACCCCTCAAGCCCCTCATCTCTCCAGGGGGTCCTCGTGAGCAGCTGAACCCGATCAGCCCTCTTCCTCAGAGCCTCTTTACTCTACAAGGATGTAAGCTTAGGCTTACATCCTAAGCCTGGTTATACCTCAGAAGGGCAGGCCATTTCTAGGGCCATTCTGATTCTTTCCTCTCTTCTTCCTTCATGCAAGCTGACCAACAGAGTCCAGTCACAGTGTCCACCAAAGGCCAGAGAACACAGGTAAAGCTTCTGGGCAGTCCCCTTGATTAGAGAGACTCCACCTTTCCTTCCTACTTGGGATGCGTGGGGAACAAATCACTACGTGTTGACAACTTTCCCCATCCTAAATCCTGGCCTCCTACCTTCTACCCCTTTTCCTTTACACCCTGGAGGTGGCTGATGAGCTAATGCTGACAGCACAGTTTAGGGTCAACTCCTTTTAAAGTACTTTATAGATGGGCTAGACTATCATTTTAAAATATGGGTGCACCTGGCAGATATTTTTCTCAGACTTTGGGCATCAGCTGAAATTCCAAGCAACCAGAAAGTTTTATTTAACATCCCCCTACATGACTATCATAAACTTACAGAGGTTCAAGAACCCTTAGAGATAACACAAGGCCCCTAACTTATTTTATGTATTAGAAAAGTAACACTCCTCCCTTGTCTCACCTTGTACTTCTATCTCATGTGTAGGGGGATACTGAGGCTGCTAAAAGACTGTACCAACCCAGCAGAAATGGCACCTCCCATCTGCTCAGGCAATGTCTCTCAAAACCTAAATAGCCCTCCTTCTCCTAAGAGAAAGGGCCTGTGAGCAGAAAAGGCCATAGTGCAGCTGGGACATGCAAGTCTATGTATTAATCAGGGTAGGTTCGTCTTTGCTGCAGTAACAAATAATCCCTGAAATCTCAATGGCTTAATAGCACAAAGTAAGTTTATTTCTAACCTACTTCAAGTTCTATGGGGATTGATAGTGCTCCTGATGTCCTCTCCTCCACGTAATGATTCAGGGACCCAGGTTTCTCTTCTCTTTTGTTTCTCCTTTATCTGAATTTGAGTTTGCCCTTGAGGTTGTCCACAAGCCAGCAGATGGGGGAAAGGGAGCATAGGAAGTCACGCGATCACTTAACCACCTTGGTCATATTACCTCTGCTCACATTTCATAGGCCAGAACTAGTTATGTAGTGAACCTAAATCAAGGGAGGCTGAGAAAAGTAGAGAAGTTCACAGAAATCTCCATAGAACCAACTCTGTACCACCTACTGAGCATCAATTTCATTCTGGGGACAAAGGTATTTCTCCTCTTTACTCTGGTGCTAAAGTCCACACTCTTCTCACCACACATGTCTCCACTTTGTGATTTGATGAAGAAGAGGAATTTCATAATCAGAGGCAGGATAGCAGAGATTCAGGGCACAGACTCGAGTCAGAATGTCAGGGTTTAAATCCAAGCTCCACCACTGGTTAGCTAAGTGACTTGGAGTCAGTCACTTAACTTCTCTCATCAGTATCATATGGATAATAACAGTACATACCTCAAAGGATTGTTGCAAACATTAAATAAGATAATATATCTATAGAACTTAGAACAGTGCCTGACTTACGGTAATCCCTACAAAAATGTTTAATGTTAATATTGTTGTTATTTTTATTCTCTATACCAAACTCTTTGCCCTGTTAATTACAGTTGCTCTTGGCTATACATAATTCCTTATTAGCAGACAGCACCTCACTGAAAGATGCCAGAGCACTGTAGCTCATTGCTTTAGAAAAGAAGAAAGATCCCATTGTCTGCAAAGCTTCCTGGTCATTTTTCCAAATCAATTCTCTAGGACCAGGCATACTTAGAATAAAGTCTTCACTGCCGCATTCCAGGCTGGTAGAAATGCTCCATGCTTCAATAGCTCAGTGGCCTCACACTAGCTCTCAGTGGCCTGCAGCCCTCTGAAGAAAGAAGTTATGTCCTAAGGGTGAAAAGTTATTTAGTTTCCCTGCCTGACATTCTAGTCCCAGGCCTTCTAGAAACAGAGAAGCTGTTGTCACCATGCCAGGATGTGACAAATGATGTGAGGGAGTGTTATGATACAGCCATCCATCCACCGTCAGAGGCCAGGACCACAAGGGGACAGAAAATGAACAGGGAAATTGTTAATTGTGTTGCTTTAAAGCTTCCCAAGAGAAACTTCAGAGAGAAGTATGTTTTGCCACCATCTAGAGAGGCATAATATGCTGAAAGCCTTTAGAAGGTACACCACCAGCTAGGCAGGAGACTAGCAGAGCTTGGGGAGGGAAGGAAACACCTCAGAGTCAGTGAAAGCAAAAGACGAACACTACAGAAAGAATCGTTGCAAAAGCAGGTGTCTATTATGCTTGGAGAGAGAACTAAGGTTAATCTTTACAGGATCCTGGATAAGTTACTTAACATTCAGAGTTGGCAGAATATGTAAAATGAAGAAGGTATATATCTTACTTTCTTAAAGGCAGGGGGCTACTCTTGAGAACCCTCCAGAGTCTAAGACCATGTGATTCTTTAAGTATGTGATGTCCTTTCTTCTCTCCAGTGTAGAGTTATTTATTTGATAAATGTAAAATGGGGGATTTCATGGCACTAAATTTAGTCTCACTTACAAAAGATACAAGCAGGATGGAGGCTAAATACATATATAACAAAATTCCATTGCACAAATCACCTTCTCCTTCTGGAGAGTGGGTTCTACCATCACATGCAAATATTTGCCATGTTGTGAGGTTATAGTACATGGGCTGGATATTTCTGAAGGGAAATACCTACTACATGCCCTATAGCCCTGATGTTTTTATTCTCTCCAGTCCACAACAGAAACTCTCTTGAAAGGATTAATACTTTGACTCTAACATGAAGCCTACAGAATCCATATTAAAACAACAGTGTAAAATTTCTGCTTATGCCTAAGAAGGAGTAAGAGGAACCAGATTTATCTTCCTACCTGAAGCCAAACAAAAACAAAATAAAAACAAAAAAAGCAAGCAACATACATGAAGCAATGTTTTTAAAGACTCAGTACATCAAGGAATGAAGGATGGTGATCCCTGAAAGAGAAGAAACAAATGAGAAGAGCCTAATAATTGCCCCAGTTTACTGCCTTGAGAGAGTCTCCAATACATGACCCAAGGAGAGGGAACGTAGGCAGATCCCAGCACACAGCCTGAGTCAAGCAGGTGAAGTTGAAAGTCCAGGGGTCCTGGGCTTTACTCTTATAAGAATTTTTACCATGTGAAATAGTACAATATTACTTGAAGGTAGACTATGAAAACTTAAAGATGTGTTCTGTAATCCTCAAAGAAACTATTAAAATAACTAAACAGAGTTATAGCTATAAGTCAACCAACAAAGAAGATAAAGTAGAATAATTTTAAAATACTCCATTAATACAAAATAAGATTTAAAAAAAGGAAAAGAAGAACTAAAAATAGATGGAACAAATAGAAAACAAATAGCAAGATGACAGATTTATATTATAATCACATTAAATATAAATGATCTAAACACTCCAGCTGAAAGGTAGAGATTACCAAAACCATACAAAAACAATACAAAGAAAGAAAATTTCAGACCAATATCTCACATGAACTTAGACACAAAAATTCTCAACAAAATATTAGCAAATCAAATCCAATGATGTATAAAAAGAATTATGTCCCGTGACCAAATGGAATATATTCCAGGTATGCAAGGCTGGCTCAACATTCAAAAAGCAATCAGTATAACTCATCATATCAACATGCCAAAGAAGAAAATTCATATGATAATATCAAACGATGCAGAAAAAGTATTTGACAAAATCTAATACCCATTAATGATTAAAAAAAAAAGACTCTCAGCAAATTAGGAATTGAGGGAAATTACCTTAACTTGATAAAGAGCATCTACCAAAAAAACCGACTGCTAATATCATATTTATGGCAAAAGACTGAATGTCAGAAATGGAGAACAGATTAATGGTTGTCAGGAGTTAAAGAAAAGGGCAGGGTGGGTCAGAGGAAGGGAAAACATGAGATTTTTTGTCGATGGAACTTTTCTATATTGTGACTGTAGTAGTAAATACATGAAACTATTCAAGTGATAAAACTGCATAGAACTAAAAACATATGTACACACATACATACAAATAAGTACAAGTAAAACAGGAAATCTGGGGCTTCCCTGGTGGCACAGTGGTTGAGAGCCCACCTGCCGATGCAGGGAACACAGGTTCGTGCCCCGGTCCGGGAAGATCCCACATGCTGTGGAGTGGCTAGGCCTGTGAGCCATGGCTGCTGAGCCTGCGCGTCCGGAGCCTGTGCTCCGCAATGGGAGAGGCCACAACAGTGAGAGGCCCGCGTACTGCAAAACAACAATAACAAA